>NC_090031.1:12219166-12572500 GCF_037176765.1 Anolis sagrei | reverse complement strand
CATCATACTCAGACAACAAGGGATCACCTAAGTAAGTAAGTACTTCTTTCCTTTTCTTCTTCAAGCAAAACACGTCCAACTCCCTAAGTCTTTCCTCATAGTAAGGCTTGCCATGGAACCTTTCCAGCTGATGCAGTTGGTTCCAATTATAGTCGGTCCTCCTTGGTTCCTGTTCTCAACCTTTCCTTGCCCATATAATCTGATCGCATCATGAACACAAGTTCAAGCAATATTGCCATGAAGTCCAGCATCTCGTCGAACACCTGGGAGCCTATTACTGCAAAAACCCGAACAAACTGGCAATAAAAAAAAAGGATAAAGTGCTCCCCTCCGATCCATCATTTCCCTAATTAGAACCATTACCTCGCTTTTGGGCACATTTGGTTTGTTATCCCAGACCTTTTGAGGCCAATGCGTGTAAGGAAAGGCGAGCTCCGTACCGAAGATGAGCCATTGATTTCTATAAATGTCACCGTTTAATATTTCCTTTCTTCCTTCTCCACCTCGACTCCTTTATGCAGTGGGATGTTTTATTCGGTCTTTTTGACAACCTGGGCTTGTTGGGGAAATGTCTCCACCTTTTTTAAATGTCCTCCCTTCCCCCTTCTTTTTTTCTCTCTCGCTCTTCCCATCATCTCCCCACCAACACCTATCTTTAAAAGGTTACGTCTAATTTGGGGACGTGCCATTTTGGGTTCTCTATATCTCTATATTTTGTGCTCATTTCCATCCCCAAATGCCCACTGTTCTTTATACCTCTCCGTTAACTTCAAACGGCATTGGACAAAGCTTGGCATCACAGTGTTTGCTTCCAATCAGCCATCCCAATGAATAGATAGATAGACAGATGGATGGATACTTAGCTATTGGTGTTCCCCTTTCCTTTAATAACTATCCATGCGGGGAGTGAGGCATTTATTCATGCCATATAATAAGCTTTTTTTGTTTCTTCCTTATTCAATCTGGAGAGGACATCACCTCTTGCCCTGGGACAACCTACCAGGCTTCCCCTAATAGGTCCTTGTGAGGCGCTTTAGAAAAAGCTTATTGAAAGAGAATCTAAATAAATCTCTCTGTGTGCGAGAGAGGAGGGAAACACATTTAAAACAGTTAACTAATGCCAGAATGATTCGCTATGAGAGATGTCCTGCCGGTACGGGCTTTATATTTGAGGGCAAGACAACTCAATGGCTCCAGCCCTTTCCTTATTATCTTTCGCACAATTGAAGCTCGGCATTGTAAACCAATCTAATTTCTTGATCATTCGCTGAAGCTTTTATCCAAAGAGAGAGCCAGAACAGCTGACCGCCCTGCAGCCTACTGCTATCAAAGTAGTTTTTAATGAATATATCTTTCTTTTGTTGCTACTTTGTCCTGTCATCTCCATCAAACTGCTCCACTCTCTGGAATCAACCGTCTTCTTCTATAGACTTTCGATGTTGGAAAAGGACTGTCCTCCTCGTTAGTTCAAAATAAAAATTGTTTGTGTCACAGTGTCCCATTGCAATAAGACCCACCACTTGCATTGTCTGAAATACGATTGGTTTTGTTTCGCCTTGTCTCCTGTGTGAGAAGCAGCCTCCTCTGAGCTGCACAATCCTTGGAATTCTTTATGTGTTGCATTTATGCTTTCTCTCAAACAAAAGGGAGTAAAATCGAAACCATATAATGAAATAGCTTATGAATCTCCTCATGAACCATCTAGGATGTTAAGATCTTCTTAATATCCATTCTGCCATTCATTTTCCGGACCCAATTCAAGGTGCAGGTTCTTACCCCAGGTTTCTCCAGGTTTCGGCGGTGGTCAGGGGAGCTTTCGCAGAATTAAAACTTGTGCGCCAACTGCGCCCGTACCTTGGGAAGTCTGGAGGTCTGGAGAACAAGCCCTATGAGGAGCGGCTTAAGGAGCTGGGCATGTTTCGCCTGAAGAAGAAAAGGCTGAGAGGGGATATGATAGCCATGTATAAATATGTGAGAGGAAGCCACAGGGAGGAGGGAGCAAGCTTGTTTTCTGCTTCCCTGGAGACTAGGACGCAATGGAACAATGGCTTCAAACTACAAGAGAGGAGATTCCATCTGAACATGAGGAAGAACTTCCTGACTGTGAGAGCTGTTCAGCAGTGGAACTCTCTGCCCCATAGTGTGGTGGAGGCTCCTTCTTTGGAAGCTTTTAAACAGAGGCTGGATGGTCATCTGTCAGGGGTGATTTGAATGCAATATTCCAGCTTCTTGGCAGGGGGTTGGACTGGATGGCCCATGAGGTCTCTTGCAACTCTTTGATTCTATGATTCTATGATTCTAAGTCTGACTTGGCCATGGTGGTCCACACTTCGGTTACATCCCATTTAGACTACTGCAATGCTCTCTACGTGGGGTTGCCTCTGAAGACTGCCTGGAAGCTGCAGCTAGTCCAATGCTCGGCAGCCAGACTACTAACGGGTGCTGGGTACAGGGAACACACCACTCCGCTGTTACACTAGCTCCACTGGCTGCCAATTAGCTTCCGAGCACAATTCAAAGTGCTGGTGTTAACCTATAAAGCCCTAAATTACTCCGGCCCTGTTTACCTCTCCGAACATATTCTCCTCTATGAACCATCAAGATTATTAAGATCATCTGGAGAGGCCCTGGCTTTTTAGTGTCTGAGAGACCCACAGAGAGAAATACTTCAACTTCCATCATGCTCCGAGAGGAACTTTTCAATGGCCACCCCATGCTAGTACCACTGGGATGCGAGTTCCCAGGACCTTCTCTGGAGGAGAAGTTAACTTTCCAAGAAAAAAAATGGAGGAGGCTTCTTCTTCCGGGGAGAGAAAAAGACACTGCAGATCACCCTATCTCGGGTATTTTGTGGATTTAACTCTTTCCAAAAATACCGGCTCTCTGAATCTGTTTTGCTGGTCTTTTTGTTTCTTTCTTCTGGAAATTAAATCAAACTGGCCCCCTGAAACTGTAAATCTTTTTGTTAACAGTGATTCGGGCCCAAGTCTAGTACACACATGGTTATTAGGGCTGGGCGGTTTCGTTTAGTTAATTCGTAATTCGTTAATAATTCGTTAATTTTTTCAATTACAAAACGATAACAAACCATTCTGGAGCAATTATTAAAAAAATGAATTTTCAAAAACGTTTTGTAACTGCTTCGTATTTCGATATTGTATTCGTTTTGTTATTGTTTTGAGGCCGTTTCGTTATTATTTCCGCATGTCTGGGCCAGTTTTATGGTTTAATTAGTGAAAAAAAATTATAATATCACACCAACAGTCAACAACAGAGGGAGAGGGAAGCTTCAGAAGGTTTTGGAGGTTTTTTAGCTTATTTCGCGGTCGCGTCCGCCATTAATGAATCGATTCGTTATTGTTTCGGAAATCGATTCGTTATTTTTTTTACTATTTACGAAATTTTGTAAATATCGAACTTTTTAAAAGGAAAATTTTGTAATTATTTTAAATATCGAAACAAAAAAAACCCCCAAATACAAATCGATTTTAGAAACAATTTTTTCCATTGTTACCCAGGCCTAATGGTTATAATTATACATGCAGTACATGGATACGTTGCTTATGGTCATGCATGGACATTTGTTTTTTGTTCTTTCTACAAGGGTTGAATAAAAAGTAATGCCTCCGCCTTCATAATTCCTCAACAGATGGCAGTACTGGTATGCGGCAGGTACTGGCTTGTTCAGTAGACTCTCCTCTACAGTTCCATTTTGGCAGGAAGCCTTAGCATTGAACAGTTGTGTTATTAAAGTGCAAAGTATGAAGCAATGTTACTGAAGCAACGTGCAGTCATTGAATACTTGACAGCAGAAGGTGTCACCTCAACATCTGTAAACTTACTCGCCTAATGACACACATTACTCACATCAACACAATCACCATAAACAGTTTGCATTCTCTGATGAATCTCCTTTGGGGTGACACCTTCTGCTGTCAAGAGTTCAATGACTGCAAGTTGCTTAAGTCGCATTGACCAACCGTCTGCGCAGGGTTCCATACTTTGCACTTTAAAAACACAACTGTTCAATGCTAAGGCTTCTCACCAAAATGAAACTGTAGAGGAGCATCTACTGAGCATCTACTGAACATCTTTATTAATGACTTAGATGAAGGGTTAGAAGGAAGGATCATCAAGTTTGCAGACGACACCAAATTGGGAGGGATAGCCAATACTCCAGAGGACAGGAGCAGGATTCAGAGCGATCTTGATAGATTGGAGAGGTGGGCCAAAACTAACAAAATGAAGTTCAACAGTGACAAATGCAAGATACTCCACTTTGGCAGGAAAAACGAAATGCAAAGATACAGAATGGGGGATGCCTGGCTCGAGAGCAGTACGTGTGAAAAAGATCTTGGAGTCCTCGTGGACAACAAGTTAAACATGAGCCAACAATGTGATGTGGCGGCAAAAAAAGCCAATGGGATTTTGGCCTGCATCAATAGGAGCATAGTATCTAGATCTACGGAAGTAATGCTACCCCTCTATTCTGCTTTGGTTAGACCACATCTGGAATATTGTGTCCAGTTCTGGGCACCACAATTCAAGAGAGATATCGACAAGCTGGAATGTGTCCAGAGGAGGGCGACTAAAATGATAAAAGGTCTGGAGAACAAGCCTTATGAGGAGCGGCTTAAGGAGCTGGGCATGTTTAGCCTGAAGAAGAGAAGGCTGAGAGGAGATATGATAGCCATGTATAAATATGTGAGAGGAAGCCACAGGGAAGAGGGAGCAAGCTTCTTTTCTGCTTCCTTGGAGACTAGGACACGGCACAATGGCTTCAAACTACAAAAGAGGAGATTCCATCTGAACATGAGGAAGAACTTCCTGACTGTGAGATCTGTTCAGCAGTGGAACTCTCTGCTCCGGAGTGTGGTGGAGTCTCCTTCTTTGAAAGCTTTTAAACAGAGGCTGGATGGCCATCTGTCAGGGGTGATTTGAATGCAATATTCCTGCTTCTTGGCAGGGGGTTGGACTGGGTGGCCCATGAGGTCTCTTCCAACTCTTTGATTCTATGATTCTAAGCCAGTACCTGCCACATACCAGTACTGCCATCAGTTGATGAGTTATGAAGATGGAGGCATTACTTTTCATTCAACCCTCCTACATATCATATCTTGATTTGGTTGCACAAAGCTGACATTCAGTACAAGAGTTACTTAGCATAAGTAGGATTGTATCACAAGAGGCTGCTATCTCACAGCTTTGGTGTGCTCCTGGCAAAATGCCATGAAGGACCCCCTCAATAAGATCAATAGGATAATTTAGTTGTGGTTACTTTAAATCCCATTGAAATCGGTAGAACTGAAGGATGGATCCCTGATTCAGACCTGAATGAATACTTCTCCGTTTCTGGAAATGGGTGGAAATTTTAATCAGCTAGTGAAGTGACGCATAGCCATATGATTTTTCAAATCAGGAGAGGGTGGCTCTGAAGATTGGAATCTGAATGGTGAGCCACATCATAGGAATCATCCAGTGCCGAGGTTTCCTAGGCAACTGGAAAACCAAGCAGCAAGAACTAGAGAAGAAGTTTAGAGCAAAAGTTGCCTTGATATATTTGTACATGCTTGCCAAGTTAAAAAAAAAAAAGATAGCAGTAGCTCATGGTTTCCAGGAAATACACTCAAGGTTTTCTATCAAAGGAAGTAGCCTAGATTCTAGGCTGGTGCAATCTGGGAAAACCTTGACCCATTTTGTTTCTTGGTGATGACCTCCTGGAAAAAGAGAGGTAACTGGTAGTAGAATCATAGAATAATAGAATCAAAGAGTTGGAAGAGACCTCATGGGCCATCCAGTCCAACCCCTGCCAAGAAGCAGGAATATTGCATTCAAAGCACTCTCGACAGATGGCCATCCAGCCTCCATTTAAAAGCTTCCAAAAAAGGAACCTCTACCACACGCCGGGGCAGAGAGTTCCACTGCTGAACGGCTCTCACAGTCAGGAAGTTCTTATTTATTTATATTTATTTATTTACTTTGCTTATATACCCCAATTCTCAGCCCCAGGGACGACTCATTGCAGTGTACAACATAGAAAAAACAAGGTGCAAAATACAAGACACAGTATAAAATAATCCACAATTCATCGTTATCAAAAAACACCTTCATCAAAAACAACATCATTACTACAAAAGCCATCCCGTGTCGTCTCATCGTCAAAGCCACAATCCAGTATCATTTTCCGTTGTTCCATTCCTATGGTCAATTAACAGTCATTGCACTTCTTGTTCAAACGCCTTCTTAAACAGTCAGGTCTTTAATTTCCTGCGGAATATCATCAGGGAGGGGGCTAGTCTGATGTCCATGGGAAGGGTGTTCCACAGCCGAGGAGCCACCACCGAGAAGGCCCTATCTCTTGTCCCTGCCAGCCGTGCCTGTGAAGCAGGCGGGATCGAGAACAGAGCCTCCCCGGAAGATCTCAAAGTCCTCATGGGCCCATAGGTCGAGAGGCGGTCAGTTAGGTATCTTGGGCCGGAACCGTTTAGGGCTTTATAGGCCAACGCCAGCGCCTTGAATTGAGCCCGGTAGCAGATCGGCAGCCAGTGGAGCTGGTACAGCAGAGGAGTTGTATGCTCCCTGTGTCCCGCTCCTGTTAGTATCATGGCTGCCGCACGTTGGACCAGTTGGAGCTTCCGGGCCGTCTTCAAAGGCAACCCCATGTAGAGAGTGTTGCAGTAGTCCAAACGGGATGTAACCAGAGCGTGGACTACCGTGGCCAAGTCAGACTTCCCAAGGTACGGGCGCAGCTGGCGCACGAGCCTAAGCTGTGCAAATGCTCCCCTGGTCACCGCCGAGACCTGGGGCTCCAGGCTCAGCGATTAATCCAGGATCACACCCAAGCTGCGAACCTGCGCCTTCAAGGGGAGTGCGACCCCATCCAGCACAGGCTGTAACCCTATGCCCTGTTCGGCCTTGCGACTGACCAGGAGTACCTCTGTCTTGTCTGGATTCAATTTCAATTTGTTCGCCCTCATCCAGACCGTCACAGCGGCCAAGCACCGGTTCAGGACCTCGACAGCCTCCTTAGTAGCAGGTGGGAAGGAGTGACAGAGTTGGACATCTTCCTCATGTTCAGATGGAATCTCCTCTCTTGTAGTTTGAAGCCATTGTTCCATTGCGTCCTAGTCTCCAGGGAAGCAGAAAACAAGTTTGCTCCCTCCTCCTTATGACTTTCTCTCAGATATTTATATATATGGCTATCATGTCCCTGGGAGCCCTCAGTGGCGCAGTGGGTTAAACTGCTGAGCTGTTGAGCTTGTTGACCAAAAGGTTGCAGGTTCTAATCCAGAGAGCGGTGTGAGCTTCTGCTGTTAGCCCCAGCTTTTGCCAACCTAGCAGTTTGAAAACATGCAAATGTGAGTAGATCAATAGGTACCGCTCTGGCGGGAAGGTAACGGCGCTCCATGCATTCATGCTGGCCACATGACCTTGGAGGCATATATAGACAACGTTGTCTCTTTGGCTTAGAAATGAAGATGAGCACCAACCCCCAGAGTCCGACACAACTGGACTTAATATCAGAGTAAAACCTTTACCTGCTTGTTCTCCTGGACATCTCAGCAGCTTTCGATGCCATCAACCATGGTATCCTTCTAGCTGGGATGGGACTCGGGGGCATGGTTCTTCTGTGGCTCCGGTCCTTCCTGGAGGGTCATTCCCAGTCGGTGAAGCTGGTGGACTCCTGCTCGGACCCCTGGCCATTGACCTGTGGGGTCCCGCAAAGATCCATTCTGTCCCGCATGTTTTTAAACATCTACATGAAACCACTGGGGGAGGTCATCCGGAGTTTTGGAGCACAGTGCCACCTCTATGCAGATGCCACCCAACTCCACTACTCATTTCCTTGGAGGTGTCTACCGACAATGGCAGCTCTTCGGCTTAGAAATGGAGATGAGCACCACACCCCAGAGTCGGACACGACTGGACTTAATGTCAAGGGAAAACCTTTACCTTTACCTATCATGTCTCCTCACAGCCTTCTCTTCTTCAGGCTAAACATGCCCAGCTCTAAGCCACTCCTCATAGGGCTTGTTCTCCAGTTGTCTTAGACTTCATTTTCCACAGCCTGACTTTTTCTTCCCACTCTAACACACAGCGGTCCTTTCCGCATTGGCAGGCATGTAGCCCGGGGGGGAGGGGGGAGCTTGAGGGGCTTCAGCCCCCCCCCCCCGATATTCTCGGGGTGGTCCGCGAGAAGGCCTTGCTGGTACATTATTTAAACTGTTATGTTTATTCATATCATGATGTGATCACCATGCTCAATATATCCCATATGCATGGGGGTATTGGGATAACAATATAAAAGGTTTGCTAGGGTAGATCCTCAGCCCCCCCCCCCCATTGAATCAAACCCACCCCCCCCCCCGAATCAAACTCAGCACCCCCTGAATCAAAATCCTGGCTATGGGCCTGCCCATTGGCATGCCAAAACCTCTTTGTTTTCCATGTTATCTTTGCTCTCTAACAGGCATGGGCAAGCTTGAGGCCTCCAGATGTTTTGGACTACCGGCTATTAGGAATGGTGGGAGTTGAAGTCCAAAACACCCAGAGGGGCCCAAGCCTTCCCATGTCTGCTCTACAACATTAATTGTTTCTTGAAGCCCATTCCTGGCCCATCCTCAGGGGCGGCTCGTCCATTACGCGAAGTAAGCGGTCACAGAACACTTTTTTTGCAAGGGGCGCAGAGGCGCCTCTGTAAATGCCCCTCGAATGCCACTTGAGGAGCGCCCCCTCAGCTCACAACAGCCCTAGCAGTCCGAGGGGAGCCTCGGCTTTCTTGTCTCGCTGCCGAACAATCGTCTTCCCAAAGGGGCCGGGCCCTTGAGCCTCGCCTAGCCCCTCTCGTTCCTGCTCCACCCGGCCACCGGGTGCACAAGCAGAGCCAACGCTCAATCATTCTCCACATTCGATCCCTTCCCCATGACCGGCTCCCTTTCCCGATCCCCCGGCGCTCCACCCGCCTCCTCTCCTCTCCCCAATCCATGGGTGGGCCAAGTGGTGGAGCCACCGTGCCTGGCCCGCTTCGGGTCCGGAGACATGTCTGAAGACCCCAGTATGCGCACCAAAAGTCGCCTCTTCTCCTGACTTTCTCTTCAGCCATTGGGACCAAGAGAGAGAGAGAGAGAGAGAGAGAGAGAGCCCCTCCGGCTGGAGCTATCTCCCACTTCCGCTCCCTCCTTTGTTTTTGCGCCTACCTTCAGGAAAGGTGGGTATCTCCACCTCTGTCTCTCTCACACTCTCTTGGTCCCAATGGTTGAGGAGAAAGTCAGGAGAAGAGGTGACTTTTGGTGCACACGCCGGGGTCTTCAGGCACACCTCTGGACCCAAAGCGGGCCGAGCAAGGGAGCAAATGCGGCAAGTGTAGTTACTGGGATGTATAGTTCACCTATAATCAAAGAGCATTCTGAACTCCACCAATGATGGAATTGAACCAAATATGGCACACAGAACTCCCACGACAAACAGAAAATATATATATCAATGATTGGTTGAGGGGGGGGGGGGGACGACGGCAAAATACTGTTTGCTTACCATTGAAAATTACCTAGGGCCACCTCTGCCCATCCTGGCATAGTAATACAACCTCCTTAAGAAGAAGAAGAAGCAGAAAGTGGAAGGAGCAAAAATATAGCTCATTTATATTCCTGCATCATCATAATCATCATCATTCGAAATACAAATTTAATTTTAATGTGCAATGTCTATCCAATCAATCCCTTTGCACAACAAGTGGGATAAAAGGAAAACAAAGCAAGCTAGCAGGCAAGGGCAAGAAGACATCTCATTTTGTTGTCTTCCCTTTGAGAAAGGAGGGTAGCACGAGAGGAATGCAAATGAGCCTGGATGCACCGCTGCCAATGGGACACTTGATGCTTCATGTCTCAGAGTCACACCGCTGCCAAGTGCCATTGTGAGCAGAGGATGAGCGAGTCCAAGAAAAAAGGAGGGATTCTTGGCATTTTGAATCCCCATTCTCCATTTGTTTCCTCTGTGAGCTTTGGCTCCCAAATGATCTTGGCTATCGGGGAAAAGATGTTGAGAGAGGAACCATCATAAAAGTGAGCTCGAGTCTGATATGTGTATAGGTTTCTTCCTGTGTCAATATGTATGGGGAAGTTTAAATACATACACATTTTCCTGTCTGAGGAGCCCCAGTGGTGCAGGGGGTTAAACCGCTGAGCTGCTGAGCTTGTTGACCGAAAAGTTGCAGATTCAAATCCGGGGAGGGGTGTGAGCTTCCGCTGTCAGCCCCAGCTTCTGCCAACGTAGCAGTTCGAAAACATGCAAATCATCATCATCATCATCATCATCATCATCATCATCATCATCATATTTAATTACCTATTAATCGTCCTCCATCCGAGATGCTCTAGGCGATTTACAAGCTAAATTGTAAAAGATAAAAATACATACATACAAAAATTAATAATTAACATAGATCAAATGCTGTAGTAAAAAGCCAGGTCTTAAGTGCTAGAGTAAAAGGCCCTCAGTCACGCATGGCTCTCATATAGGGCGGCAAGGAATTCCATAAGGCAGGGGCAGATATAGAAAAAGCCCTGCGTCTGGTCCTTTCCAAGTGCACTTCTCTAGGACCCGGTATGTAGAGTAAGTCGCGTTGGGCTGGTCATCGCGACCTCCGATGATGGGAGAAGGAGAGGCGGTCCCTAAGGTACGATGGACCCTGGCCGTAAAGAATTGGGTGCAGTGCCTAAAGACCTCGGCCTGCACTTAAACACAATCAGCGCTGACAAAATTACCATCTGCCAGTTGCAGAAGACCACCTTACTGGGATCTGCACGCATTATTCACCAACATATCACACAGTCCTAGACACTTGGGAAGTGTCTGATGCGTGATCCAATACAACAGCCAGCAGAGTGTCTGCTGTGGACTACTACTACTACTAATAATAATAATAATAATTTATTTATATTATTTCGAACATTTCTACCCCACCCTTCTCAACCCGTAGGGGGACTCAGGGCGACATACAATTGGCAATAATTCAATGCCGCATCATAAAATGCAGAATACAGAATAACAAATACTACAATTAACATGAACATTAATAAATAAAGATTAAAACAGTATACTTACACTCTGATTAGCTATTGCCCATCTAGTGGCTGTTTAGCTAGCCATCTACTAACGAATACTCCACTTAACTTATCCAAAATAATAATAATAATAATAATAATAATAATAACATTAATATTAATAATAACAATAACATTAATAATAATAATAACATTAATAATAATAATAACAATAATAATATTTATTTGACTAGTCATATGACCATTTCAAAATACACACAAATAAAATACCAGGCAAAAAGGAGAGGACAGCATACAAATGGACCTCAATATACAATGTGTATACACAACTATGTGCAATGACTCGACACGGACAACTCCATTTCTGAGACCTTGGATCAAATATGGGCATTGTATAATACACCCAACAGAATGGTACAACCCCTTATGCCTGTGTGAGACAACCACAGAGTTTGACTCCTAATCTGAGGCCAATTCATTGTGATCTGATGACTAATATTCATTTATATTAGACCTCCACAAGAGGAACCTTGAACATGTTGTGACTTATGTTTTCCATCCTATCCCTATTCTTCAGAGAATGGCAATGTATCAGCTCAGCAGAAATCACTTGTGATACACATTGGTTGAGAGTGTGAAAAAGGACCTTAGCACAATAGGATTATGATTTTATTTTGGGGGTTTTTTTGTGGTGTGGGCAAAATATGTATGTTTTCCCCTTTGGTTTGGGGAGGGATCAAAGCAGTGTGAGAGTGAAAGAGATACTCTGATACCATCTAGCGGTAAGAGAGGGAGATTTCTGTCTTAAGTTGCCTATTGCCTACATTTTGCTTTATCTGCATTTACGGATGGAACAGAAATTTGCACAGACCTCTACTTTCAGATACTTTTAGCTGATCTGGGAGACTCATAATGAAAGCACCTGCACGTCTTTTAGTTTCTTGCTATCAGGGCAAATATCCAATTCCCTCCCCCCAGCCCTTTTTCCCTCTTGAACTATATAAGGAGAAATATACAGTCGACTAAAAATCTATATATATATATAAATGCTCTGTGCATAATGAGTTCCTTAAAAACAAAAGAACCAATGAACGAAATCACACCAAATTTGGCAACAAAACGTCTCACAACACAAGGAGTGACCATCACTCAAAAATTATGATTTTGTTATTTGGGAGTTGTAGTTGTTGGGATTTATAGTTCACCTACAATCAAAAAGCATTCTGAACTCCATCAGCGATGGAATTGAACCAAACTTGGCACACAGAACTTCCCTAACCAACAGAAAATACTGGAAGGGTTTGGTGGGCACTGACCTTGAGTTTTGGAGTTGTAGTTCACCTACATCCAGAGAGCACTGTGGACTCAAGCAATGATGGATCTGGACCAAACTTGGGACAAGCACTCAATATGCCCAAATATGAATACAGATGGCATTTGGGAGTTGTAGGCCCTGGGATTCACAGTTCACATACAATCAAAGAGCATTCTGACCCCCCCCCCCCCCACAAATGACAGAATCGGGGCAAACGTCCCACACAGAACCCCCATGACCAACAGAAAATACTTAAGGCCATCCAATCCAACTCTCTTCACCAGGGCAAGAAAACATAATCAAAGTCCTCCTGACAAAGAGCCATCCAGCCATCGACATAGATAGATAGATAGATAGATAGATAGATAGATAGATAGATATGATTCACACACAGAGAGAGATATAGTATCATAGATTTGAAAAGGACCCTTAAAGAAGGGCAATGATATGTTGCATGTTCCGGGGTGGGCAAACCAGAAACTTTCCAGATTAACACTGACAAAGAAACAGCAAGAAATACTGTTTACCCACAAGCAGAAAGAAATTACATATATTAGAAACCAACACTTTCTCATTCCTTTATTTTCCAGACTGGGCCACAGCAACGCGTGGCAGGGGACAGCTAGTATAAAATAAAATTGCAAATATCTGCTGGATAATGGAGAAAGGCAGGGAGTTTCAGAAAAAACATCTATTTCTGTTTTATTGACTATTCTAAAACTGTCAGGTTTTACAATGTATTGTAATGTAATATAGCTGAGTCATGCACTGCTAATGGGCTTCTATTGGAAATGCTGAGTCATGCATTAACTGTATATAGGGAATCATTTGGGGAATGTGTTCTGGCCTAGTCCAGATGATTGTGAATGATGTAATCCTGGGTTTGAGTTGAGTCAATGAGTTGGGAACCAATCGGTGATTGCTATGTGTAAATGAATTGTATATAAGGAAGTCATGTACAGTGTATATCTCTCCTTGTGCTGTGATGTTGTTCGTCAAAGGCTATATGTAATTAAAAGAACCTGTCTGCTAAGACAAGATGTAACCGTATGCTGTGGTAAGTCTGTAATATCATCTAGACTGGGGGAAAGACAATGGTAAAACTGACAATGGCCGGGCATGTGCTCAAGTGTCTGTAAAAGGTTCCAGCGTGACTGCAGGCTGTGGGAGCAGTTGACTGAAAATACTGTGCAGGAAGAAGCTACTGGAAAGCGCTGAAGTTGTGCAACTGATCTGCTGCTGAACTGTGAAGTTAATCTCAACAAAAACCTTTGACTGTGTGGGTCAAAGGTTTTTGTTGAGATTAACTTCACAAATTGTGGCAAGTTTTTGGTGGTATGCATGGGGGGATCAAGCCACCTTCTCTGTCTCCTGTGGAATCTGCGTCACAACCAAGTAGCAATAGTAAGAACAGATCACGGAATAACAAACTGCTTCAAGATTGGGAAAGGAGTACAACAGGGCTGATGCTCTCCCCCAACCTATTCAACTTGTATGCAGAACACATCATGCAACGTGCGGGACTTGACAAATCCAAGGTTGGAGTTAAAATTGCTGGATGAGACATTAACAACCTTACATATGCAGATGATAACACTTTGATGGCTGAAAGTGAGGAGGAGCTGAGGAGCCTTCTAACCAAGGTGAAAGAAGAAAGTGCAAAAGCCAAGTTGCAGTTAAACATCCAAAAAACCAAGATGGTGGCAACCAGACTGGCAAATAGAGGGAGAAAAAGTGGAGGCAGTGACAGATTTTGTATTTTTAGGTGTGAAGATGACTGCAGACACAGACTGCAGCCAGGAAATCACAAGATGTTTACTTCTTGGGAGAAGAACAATGGCCACCACAACATGAGGAACTGTATTAAGGGGTTGCGGCATTAAGAAGGTTGAGAACCAGTGATTTATATCATTGGCCAGAGCTGATGTTACATCATGGGTTGGAATCACTGGTTGTCTTGGTGGATGATCTACAAAGAGAGCTAGACAGTGGCAGTGTGTCCCTGCAAGTTCTCCTGGATCTCTCAGTGACTTTCAGTACCATTGACTATGGTATCCTTCTGGATCGTCTCTCCAGGATGGGGCTGGGGGGCACTGTGTTACAGTGGCTCCAATCCTTAATGTAGGGATGGACCCAGATTGTGGATCTGGAGGACTCCTGTTTGACTCCTTGGCTGTGGGGTCCTTCAGGGTTCAATTCTGTTCCTCATGCTGTTCAACATTTACATGAAGCCAGCGTTTTGGAGTTCAATGTCAAATTATGCAGATGACACCCAACTCTATTACTTCTTTCTACCTAAAGCCATGAAATCAGAAGAAATCAGAAGAATGCCAAGAAATCAGAAGACATTTCCTTCTTGGGAGGAGAGCAATGACCTATCTCGATACAATAGTGAAGAGTAGAGACATCACACTTGCAACGAAGATACGCATAGTTAAAGCAATGGTATTCCCCATAGTAACCTATGGATATGAGAGCTGGACCATAAGAAAAGCTGAGCGAAGGAAGAGAGATGATTTGAACTGTGGTGCTGGAGGAAAGTTCTGAGAGTGCCTTGGACTGCGAGGAGATCCAACCAGTGCATACTTCAGGAAATAAAGCCCAACTGCTCACTGGAGGGAAGGATAGTAGAGGCAAAGATGAAGTACTTTGACCACATTATGAAAAGACAGGAAAGTTTGGAGAGGACAGTGATGCTGGGGGAAATGAAAGGGAAAAGGAAGAGAAGCTGATCAAGGGCAGGAATGGATTATATCCTTGAAGTGACTGGCTTGATCTAGAAGGAGCTGCGGGTGGCCACGGCTGACAGGGAGCTATGGCTCGGGCCACTCCATGAGGTCATGAAGAGTTGGAAATGACTGAACGAATAAACAACAACAACAAAATCACATTTGATTTTTTTTACTGGAGGGAAGGATATTAGAGGCAAAAATGAAGTACTTTGGCCACATAATGAGAAGACAGGAAAGCTTGGAGAAGAAACTGATGCTTGGGAAAATGGAAGGAAAAGGGAAGAGGGGATGCCCAAGGGTAAGATGGATGGATGGTGTCCTTGAAGTGACTGGCTTGACCTTGAAGGAGCTGGGGGTGGCCACAGCCAACAGGGAGCTCTGGCGTAGGCTGATCCATGAGGTGACAAGGAGTCGGAAGCAACTGAACGAATAAACAATGACAAGCCATTGGCATTCTGGTTATTCCCCTGCTTTTCTCCTATTATTCTATCAACCTTCTGATGGGGGGAAAAGATATCTCCCTATGGAATCATCCTCCCCACCCAACCCAACCCAACCCATCCCATCCCACCCAACCCAACCCTGAAATAAAATAAAGTAAAAAATAAGAATAGGTGAGAGGAGGAGTGGAGTGAGTGAGAAACACCATTCTCTGCACTGTGTAAATTCCCCCACATATTGGTCTTCTGTGCTGTCACGTTGTTGCTAAATAAAACTGGTTTATTTAGGATGATTGATTACGTGAGTGTGGCTCATACATCCCAAACACGGCACTTTAAAAATCACATCTTCTTTTTATTTGTATGGACTGAAAGGATTTTCATATCTGTGCTTCCCCCGTGATTCATCATCCCCAGAAATTGAGTCAGTTATCCACACAAAGTTGATCTATAGTGCCTACAGCTGATAGTGCATTGTCCTGGTTTATTAAAAGTCAGGTGTTGCTCAAGTTCCCTGCTGCGAAGAATAGCAAAGAGGGGATCAGATGCCGAAGTAGCTGAAGGTGAGAAAGGAGAAAGAAGAGCAACACTGGAGACCTTATTCGCCTGAGGCGAATGGATGGGACCTTATAGTTATCTGTTATTATTGAAGCTTTTGGTTGGGACAAATAGCAAAGTCATGGAGCAAAGAGGTCTGGGATAAGTCTTATCTAAGATGGCCTTCAGGAGTGATAGAGATGTTGTCTATGTTCAGTGATACAGCACAACACTGCTTGAACATTGAGCACAAAGCAGTTGCACGCAATAGTGTCCTGTGGAAACTTACTGACAGCACATGGGGTGCAGAACCAAAATTAGTAAGAACATCAGCCCTGGACTCGTCTTACTCAACTTCCGAGTATGCCTGCCTTGTTTGGTATAGGTCTGCCCATGCAAAACAGGTGAACATAGCATTGAATGAAACATGCAGAATAATCACAGGATGTCTTAAACCTACACCTGTTGATAAACTCTACAAGCTAGCTGGCATTGCCCCCCCCCCCTGATGTGCGATGGGAAGTTGCGGCTAAATGTGAGAGAAATAAGGCTGAACACTGTGAAAGCCACCCACTGCATGGCTACCAGCCTCCTCCCAGTAGACTCAAATCAAGGAAAAGCTTTATGAGAATGACCACTCCTCTTGGCGTCCCCCAGCAACAGCAAGGGTATCCCTCTGGACAGCTAGACCAAGAAATCCCAACTGGATGGCCCCCTGCGAGGGTCTTCCTCCAGGGGCAAACCAAGAACGGGCAACTTGGAAGTCCCTGAACAGACTCGGAAGTGGAGTAAGCAGAACAAAAGACAATCTGGCAAAATGGCATGACCTAAAACAATCCCACACCTTGTGTGACTGTGGAGCAGAACAGACATCTTCATATCTGTATGCTTGTCCACTATGCCCTGCCTCATGTGCAGAGGAAGAATTCTTGGAGATTACAGGCAATGGTATTGCTGTTACCCGTTTTTGGTCAAAAGATATTTAGCCGCCTACGCTCCTTCTATTTTTATCGGTTTTATACTAATTTATGCAATGCTTTTGACATGAAATAAATAAAACTTGGGTCCTGACCATCTAGGAAAAATACTCCTGTAACAGATTGATCCAAATTTGGATCTACAGGACAGGTCTTTCCAGATCTCACCACCATGGAAAGTATCGTAGGTGAAGATGCAAGAGGGGACCTCACTGGTGGTAGATCCCAAGTTGTAAAACTCAAAAGGAGAACATGATCAAAGCTAAGTGCCATTAAGAGCAGTGTAAGGAGCTAGGTATGTTTAGCTTGGAGAAGAGCAGATTGACTAGGGTCATGTTAACCACACTTAAAGCTTGGAAAGGATGTTACATTGAGGAGCAAGTGACAAAGCTTGTTTTCTTCTGATCTAGAGACTAGGATGTAAAATCAGGTATCAAACAGGGATGTGTTATTGAACTATCTACAGATGTCACATGCAACTCCTAGAACGATTCCATCAGCGTTTCCTCTGAAAAATCCTACAAATCTCTTGGGAAGACAAGCGGACAAATGTCTGCGTGATGGAAGAAGCAAAGACCACCAGCACTGAAGTGATGGTCCTCTACCATCAACTCCACTGGACCAGCCATGTTGTCCGGATTCCCGACCACTGTCTCCCAAAGCAGTTGCTTTACTCCCAACTCAAAAATGAAAAACAGAATGTTGGTGGGCAGGAAAAGAGATTTAAAGATGGGCTCAAAGCCAACCTTAAAAACTCTGGCATAGACACTGAGAACTGGGAAGCCCTGGCCCGTGAGCGCTCCAGCTGGAGGTCAGCTGTTCCCAGCAGTGCTGTAGAATTTGAAGAGGCACAAATGGAGGGCAAAAGAGAGAAACGTGCCAAGAGGAAGGCATGTCAAGCCAACCCCGACTAGGACCGCCTTTCACCTGGAAACTGATGCCCTCACTGCGGGAGAACATGCAGATCAAGAATAGGGCTTCACAGTCACCTACGGACCCACTGCCAGTACACCAATCTTGGAAGACAATCCTACTCAGATGACAAGGGATCACCTAAGTAGGAGGTAAAGCAACTTACAAAGAAAGAGGTTTTGTCTAAACATTAGGAATAACGTCCTGGTGGTAAGAGCTGTTCAACAGTGGAATGCACTCTCTTGGAATCTAGTGGAGTATCTTTCTCTGAAACAATGGTTCTCAACCTGTGAGTCGTGGCCCACTGGTGGTCCACAAGACCTAAAATAAGGTCAGTAGCTTATTAAACATGGCTTTCTGTGAGCGAGCAGATGGAGACTACTGGATGGCATTTGTTCTGTATCAGAAACTAGAGTTGATGTGGTCTAGCCAATGCAATTTGCTGAATCAGCACCCCAAATAACCGAAACGAATCTAAAGTTGACCAAAAACTTGATTTGTAACCCTTTTGGTACTAATGTTGGAGAGTGGTCCCTGGTCAAAAAAAGGTTGGGAACCACTGCTCTAAAGGTGGTCATCTGTCAGGGGTGCTTTGATTGTGTGTTCCTGCATGGCTTCTAACTTGACGATTGCTTCCAACTTGATGATTCTAGGTATCCTGGGCACATTCATTGTTTCATTCATTCTATGAAGAGGTAGTGTGCTGTGCCTGTGAAAAGGTCTGTAGACAGGACATGTTCTGTATGCCCAACGGGACACAGGGGGTGCCTCGGATTAGAGGCCCTATAGATTTTCCTAAACAAAGTCTTTAGAAACTTGGAAAGCTTAACAAAGTTCTTTATTAGTGCTTAGGTCTTCAATAAATCAAACAAATACTTCAAGGCTTTGAATCAACTGGTAGCTTTCTTAATCTTGTCCACAAGGGACAGGCAACTATCTTCATGAACCGTTTCTTCACTATCAGGGAAATCCTCGACCTCTACCTGGGCAATCTGTCTTAGGCTCTGCTGGCGTGAGCCCCTACACCCGGTCCAAGTTGCGTTATGGCTGCCGCGAGTGGTCCTTACCAAACAGAGTCCTTTTGTAGATTTCCAAGAGAAAAGAAGGTCTTCAATTAAAGTAAAGCTGTGAGATTGGATCCCCCCAGCAAAGGCTATGAGTCTCTGTAGAGCTATGGGACTGAATTCCCCCCAGCAAAAGAGCTGTAGTTCTTTGTACAGCTGTGGGACTAAATTCCCCCAGTAAAAGCTGTAAAAGATGAAGCTTTCTACAGGTAGAACTGATTCACGTCCTGTACAAAAGGCTTCTCTATGTGAACTAAACTAGACATCCCCTTTTTCCCTCCTAAACCCAGAAAAAGGGGCGGAACTAAAGAATCTAATGTTGATTGATGGGTCATTGGCCCTATAATTGCAAACCAAGGGAAGTCACCTTATTGCAAAATGCATGGAATCTTGGAATACATGCAAACACTCAAAGAAAGTTGGAGCTCCTGGTACAGTCATACCAGAACAGACAGGGAGTGGATTTTCAACCTCCCCCTTTGCAAAAACAAAACAAACAAAGAAAAAACACCCTCTTCATTGAGTTGGCCACATTAGTAGCCACCAACTTGAAGGTCACTAACTTATTTATGTGTAGTGGAACCAATATGGGCTTTGGAAGTCCAAGAAATAAACCCTAGTTGGGTCCATGATGTTGTTGCCTATGCCCACATAAAGGTTCTCTTTCTGCTGAGGTTAAATAGAACTCCAGTATGCTGATGATAATGTCGTCTGTGCACATTCAGAAGAAGATCTACAAGCCACTCTAAACACCTTCGCAGAAGCATACACGAAGCTTGGCCTGTCACTGAACATCGAAAAAACCAAAGTGCTGTTCCAGCAGTCACCAGCCAACCCCTCTCCAATGCCAGAGATATAGCTTAATGGTGTAACATTAGAAAAAGTCAACATCGACACCGAATACAACACCGCCTGAACTCTGTGAGTGCAGCATTTTCCCGAATGAAGCAGAGAGTGTTTGAGGACCAGGACATCCATAGGGATACCAAGGTGCTTGTCTATAAAGCTATTGTCCTCCCAACCCTGCTATATGCCTGCGAAAAGTGGACTGTCTACAGACATCACGTGCAACTCCTGGAACGATTCCATCAGCGCTGCCTCCGGAAAATCCTGCAAATCTCCTGGGAAGACAAGCAGACAAACGTCAGCGTGCTGGAAGAAGCAAAGACCACCAGCATTGAAGCGATGGTCCTCCAACATCAACTCCGCTGGGCCGGCCACATTGTCTGGATGCCTGACCACCGTCTCCCAAAGCAGTTGCTCTACTCTGAACTTAAGAACAGAAAACGGAATGTTGGTGGACAGGAAAAGAGATTTAAAGATGGCCTCAAAGCCAACCTTAAAATCTCTGGCATAGACACTGAGAACTGGGAAGCCCTGGCTCTTGAGCGCTCCAGCTAGAGGTCAGCTGTGACCAGCAGTGCTGCAGAATTCGAGGAGGCACGAGTGGAGGATGAAAGAGAGAAACGTGCCAGAAGGAAGGCGCGTCAAGCCAACTCCGACCGGGACTGCCTTCCACCTGGAAACCAATGCCTTCACTGTGGGAGAAGATGCGGGTCAAGAATAGGGCTCCACAGCCACCTACGAATCCACAAGGAAACCCATCATGGAAGACCATCTTACTCGTCCAACGAGGGATCGCCTAAGTAAGTAAGTAAGTACATAAAGGTATCAGCCACCGGGTTGTAAAAACATCCATAATTGGTCAAATTTGAGTTGAAATGCATGAATATCTCTTACCCCCACCTCTCTCATATACACAAACATAACAACAGTGTCTCGTGTCACCTGCTGCAGGCTACAGGACATCACATCTGATTTTAGCAGGGAACAATGAACAAAAATATTACAATCACACCTAAGATGTCAACAGCTCTCTCTCTCTCTCTCTCTCTCTCTCTCTCTCTCTCTCTCTCTCTATATATATATATATATATATATATGGAACATGGAAGTGTTGTTTATATGTTGCTATGTGTGTGTTGTCAGTAGTTAAATCTCTCCTCTAGGGCAGAAGGAAGGAGACAGGGCTAATACCCAGCACAGGGATCCTGGCTGGTTAATAAAGATAACTTTGTTACTTACAAGCAAAATATATGTAAAGGGAGAAATGTGTCTGATGGGCACATTTTTCACCGGGAGGTTGTTTTTTAAGACAGAGATGGATTTTTGTTTGATCCACATTTTAAAGTAAACAGACCCAATTTTGATTTCCCATATGAATATGTTGATCGTGGCATGCACACTTAGGCAAATCTTGCAGTGCAATTGTTGGTTCCCAAATTATGCATACACACACAGACACACACATGCGTTGTTGTTGTTCATTTGTTCAGTCGTCTCTGACTCTTTGTGACCTCATGGACGAGCCCACGCCAGAGCTCCCTGTCAGCCGTCACCACCCCCAGCTCCTTCAAGGTCAGTGCAGTCACTTCAAGGATGCCATCCATCCATCTTGCCCTTGGTCGGCCCCTCTTCTTTTTGCCTTCCACTTTCCCCAGCATCATTGTCTTCTCTAAGCTTTCCTGTCTCCTCATGACTCAAACACATGCATATTAAGGGACAATTGCATGCAAAATATGTATGTTAAAGTAAACCTCATTTGTTGGGGAAAAAATATAGATTTGGGACAGATGCTTGGTCTACTCGGTTCACATTCATCTATATCAGTGTTTCTCAACCTGGGGGTCGGGACCCCTGGGGGGTCGTGAGGGGGTGTCAGAGGGGTCCCCAAAGACCATCAGAAAACACAGTATTTTCTGTTGGTCATGGGGATTCTGTGTGAGAAGTTTGGCCCAATACTATCGTTGGCACGATTCAGAATAATCTTTGATTATAGGTGAACTATAAATCCCAGCAACTACAACTCCCAAATGCCAAGGCCTGTTTTCTGCAAACTCCACCAGTGTTCATGTTAGTTCATATTGAGCATTTGTGCCAAGTTTGGTCCAGATCCATCATTGTTTGAGTCCTCAGTGCTTTCTGGATGGAGGTGAACTACAACTCCCAAACTCAAGGTCAATGCCCACCAAACTCTTCCAATATTTTCTGTAGTTCATGGAAGTCATGTGTGCCAAGATTCGTTCAATTCCATCATTGTTGGAGTATTGAATGCTCTTTGATTGTAGGTGAACGATAAATCCCAGCAACTACAACTCCCAAATGTCAAGGTCTATTTTCCCCAAACTCCACCAACGTTCACATTTGGGCATATTGAGTACATGTGCCAAGTTTGGTCCAGATCCATCATTGTTTGAGTCCACAATGCTCTCTGGATGTAGGTGAACTACAACTCCAAAACTCAAGGTCAATGCACACCAAACCCTTCTAGTGTTTTCTGTTGGTCATGGGAGTTCTGTGTACCAAGTTTGGTTCAATTCCATCATTGGTGGAGTTCAGAATGCTCTTTGATTGTAGGTGAACTATAAATCCCAGCAACTACAACTCCCAAATTTGGATGTATCGGGTATTTGTGCCCAATTTGGTCCAGTGAATGATAATCTATCCTGCATATCAGATAATGACATTACGAATCAGAACAGTAGCAAAATCACAGTTATGAAGTAGCAATGAAAAGAATGTTATGGTTGGGGGTCAACACAACCTGAGGAACTCTATTAAGGGGTCACTTCATTCGGAAGGTTGAGAACCACTGATCTATATAAATAAAAATGTAATGTTCGTTTGTGGGATTAACAGAACTCAAAAACCACTGGGGGAATTGACACCAAATTTGGACAACATACACTTAACAACCCAATATATGTCCACTCAAAAAAATTGAGTTTGTCATTTGGGAGTTGTAGTTGCTGGGATTTATAGTTCATCAACAATCAAAGAACATTCTGAACCCCACCAACGATGGAATTGAACCAAACTTGGCACACAGTTCTCCAATGACCAACAAAAAATACTGGAAGGGTTTGGTGGGCAGTGTCCTTTGGTTTTGGAGCTGTAGTTCACCTACATCCAAAGATCACTATGGACTCAAACAATGATGGATCTGGGCCAAACTCTACACAAATACTCAATATGCCCAAATATGAACACTGGTGGAGTTTGGGGAAAATAGAATCTTGACATTTGGGAGTTGTAGTTGCGGGGATTTATAGTTTACCTACAATCACAGAGTATTCTGAACCCCACCAATGATAGAATTGGGCCAAACCACCCACACAGAACCCCTATGTGGGCCACAGCAACATGTGGCAGGGAATGGCTAGTAATGCATAACAGGGTTGATACCTGCTGTCATAAAGGTGTATTCTTTGACAGAGCAGTCCTCTTCTCTGCGGTGGCATGACACCCACCAGCCACATTAGTAGCTCACTAGTCTACCATATGTGCAATTCACAGTTGACCATGATGGGAAAATATAGGTTGCTTATGTTTAGCTGTAACTGCAGTTTCCCGAGTGGTCACCTGTGAATTCGCACATCCCCGCCCATCCTTCCCGCTGTTGTCATGCCTCAGTCCTTCAAGCTGCTACTTGCGGTGGAAAAAAGGAACTGAGGCAGTAGCCCCTCCCAGTGGCTATATACTCTATGGGGAGAGTGGGCATGGCTACCACCTAATAGTGTCTAATAAGTTTTCTAGAAGATTCTGAACTGTCTGCGTAGGTGCATCTCTGAGTTTTAAAAAGCATCTCTGGGTTTTAAAATTATCTCTACTGGTGTTGTAGCCTGGCAAGTGCCAGAAAATCCTGATGAGGATGATGGGTTTATTAACCATATTTATATATTGTCTTTCCGAAAGTGACTCAGGGGAGGTTACAAATGGCACAATTTGATGCTTACAAAACACAGAACAATTAAATCATTTAGCATAAATAACATTTAATAAAATAAAATAAAACTGATAAAAATATTCATTCACAGCAACTCATTATTAAAATCATCACCAATCACATTGTCCAGTCGTTCCGAAGATCAGAGTTTGTCTGCTACACTGCATTTGGGAAAGCGTGCTCAAAAAGCTAGGTTGTAACTTTTTTTTTTTGAAATGTTAGTAGGATGGGAGCCGATCTGATATCCTTAGGGAGAACGTTTCAAAGCTGAGGGGCCACCAATGAGAAGGCCCTGTCCTTCGTTCCCGCCAACCAAGTCTGTGAAGAAGGCGGGCCTGAGAGCAGGGCCTCCCAAGAAGATCTTAGGGTCCTAGATGGTTCATAAGGAGAGATACGTTCGGACAGGTAAGCTGGACCAAAACTGTTTAGGGCTTTATAGGCTAAAGCCAGCACTTTGAATTGGATGGTATCCTTGAAGTGACTGGCTTGACTCTGAAGGAACTGGGGGTGGTGATATTCTTAGGGAGAGTGTTCCAAAGCTGAGGGGCCACCGCTGAGAAGTCCCTGTCCTTCGTTCCCGCCAACCGAGTGTGTGAAGAAGGCGGGCCTGAGAGCAGGGCCTCCCCAGAAGTTCTTAGGGTCCTAGATGGTTCATAAGGAGAGATACGTTCGGACAGGTAAGCTGGGTCAGAACCGTTTAGGGCTTTATAGGTTAAAGCCAGCACTTTGAATTGGATGGTATCCTTGAATTGGATGGTATCCTCTCCAATGCCAGCGATACAGCTTAATGGTGTAACATTAGAAAATGTCGATCATTTCTGCTACCTTGGCAGCCACCTCTCCACCAAAGTCAACATCAACACCAAAATACAACACCGCCCGAGCTCTGCGAGCGCAGCATTTTTCTGAATAAAGCAGAGAGTGTTTGAGGACCGGGACATCCATAGGGATCCCAAGGTGGTTGTTTATAGAGCTATTGTCCTCCCAACCCAGCTATATGCCTGTGAGACCTGGACTGTCTACAGATGTCACATGCAACTCCTGGAACGATTCTATCAGCGCTCCCTCCGGAAAATCCTGCAAATCTCTTGGGAAGACAGGTGGACAAACGTCAGCGTGCTGGAAGAAGCAAAGACCACCAGCATTGAAGCGATGGTCCTCCACCATCAACTCTGCTGGACCGGCCATGTTGTCCGGATGCCTGACCACCGTCTCTCAAAGCAGTTGCTCTACTCCGAACGGAAAACGAAACGTTGGTGGACAGGAAAAGATATTTAAAGATGGGCTCAAAGCAAACCTTAAAAACTCTGGCATAGACACTGAGAACTGGGAAGCCCTGGCCCTTGACCGCTCCAGCTGGAGGTCAGCTGTGACCAGCAGTGCTGCAAAATTTGAAGAGGCGTGAATGGAGGGCGAAAGGGAGAAGCGTGCCAAGAGGAAGGCGCATCAAGCCAACCCCGACCGAGACCACCTTCCACCTGGAAACCAATGCTCTCACTGCAGAAGAAGATGCCGAGCAAGAATAGGGCTCCACAGCCACATACGGACCCACAAGAACACTGGAAGACAATCATCTTCAGAAAACGAGGGATCGCCTAAGTAAGTAAGTAAGTATCCTTGAAGTGACTGGTTTGACTCTGAAGGAGCTGGGGGTGGTGACAGCCAACAGAGAACTCTGGTGTGGGATGGTCCATGAGGTCCACAAAGAGTCCAAAGCAACTGAATGAATTAACAACGAAACAGAACCTCTCTTGTTTGTAACTTGGGGACTACTTGTAACCGGAAACTTACTTTTTGGTGTGGAATAAGTTTTGGCTCATGAATGGACTCCAGTTTTTTGGATATTCTCAGTTCTCCCAATGGGGATTAAAATAACACAATTACTAGCTGTTGATTGCAGGAATGAGAGTTAGGAAGGTTTGCATCTCCAGAACGACATTAAAGTGAAATATATCCCTTGATTTTCCCTGACTAAGTTGCACTTCAGTACTAAATTACTTTCCCCTTACAAGCCATTTTATCACTGAAACAGAGGGAAGGGAATTAGAGCAGTTGCCCATGTTCGTAATCACCTTATTCGGAAAATGAATTTGCCTGGCTCATAATGTACTAATGCATTATGAATTGAGCATCATTTCCCTTAGATGTTCTGTTCCACTTTGCATTGAAAAATGAGACTCCGGGCAGCCCGGTTTCTTCCCCCTCCTGCTGCACAACTTTCCGTTTGCGCAACGTTCAAACTAGCAAAGACAGTGCACAAAATGGCTGTAAAGCATAGGTTTAGAGTAAGGATGTACAATTTCCCATAATCCCGTGCCAATAGCCGATTTCATCTCCAAATGTGAGTCAACCTCCTTAAAAAAATTACTACAATAGTACTATTAACATGAAAGAGGAGGGTAACCATTGGTTAAGAGGAATGTCAACAAAAATGTTGGCCTAGGATACAATCCAGTATTAGTGATGAGTGATACCTGGTTTGAAAACAATCCAAGTGAAAGGGATCTAGGAGAGGATGAGGGATGCCTGGCTTGAAAACAATCCACGTGAAAAGGATCTAGGAGGGGATGAGGGATTTCTGGCATGAAAACAATCGCCGTGAAAGGGATCTAGGAGGAGATGAGGGACACCTGGCTTGAAAACAATCCACATGAAAGGGATCTAGGAGGGGATGAGGGATACCTGGCTTGAAAACAATCCCCGTGAAAGCGATCTAGGAGGGGATAAGGGACACCTGGCTTGAAAAGAATCCATATGAAAGGGATCTAGGAGGGGACGAGGGATACCTGGCTTGAAAACAATCCACGTGAAAGGGATCTAGGAGGGGATGAGTGATACCTGGGTTGAAAAGAATCCATATGAAAGGGATATAGGAG
The DNA here is from genome assembly GCF_037176765.1 of Anolis sagrei. Classification (NCBI taxonomy): domain Eukaryota; kingdom Metazoa; phylum Chordata; class Lepidosauria; order Squamata; family Anolidae; genus Anolis; species Anolis sagrei. Next base: position 12,545,798 of record NC_090031.1, on the reverse strand, counting down.
GGGATGAGGGATACCTGGATTGAAAACAATCCCTGTGAAAGAGATCTAGGAGGAGATAAGGGACACCTGGTTTGAAAAGACTCCATATGAAAGGGATCTAGGAGGAGATGAGGGACACCTGGCTTGAAAAGAATCCATACGAAAGGGATCTAGGAGGGGATGAGGGGCACCTGGCTTGAAAACAATCCACATGAAAGGGATCTAGGAGGGGATGAGGGACACCTGGCATGAAAACAATCCACATGAAAGGGATCTAGGAGGTGATGAGGGATACCTGGCTTGAAAACAATCCCAGTGAAAGGGATCTAGGAGGGATGAGGGACACCTGGCTTGAAAAGAATCCATATGAGAGGGATCTAGGAGGGGATGAGGGATACCTGGCTTGAAAACAATCCCCGTTAAAGGGATCTAGGAGGAGATGAGGGATACCTGGCTTGAAAACAATCCCCGTTAAAGGGATCTAGGAGGGGATGAAGATACCTGGCTTGAAAATAATCCATGTGAAAGGGATTAACAGAACTCAAAACCACTGGATGAATTGCCGCCAAATTTGACCACAACGCACCTACTAACCCAAGGGGTGACCATCACTCAAAAAATTGATTTTGTCATTTGGGAGTTGTAGTTGCTGGGATTTATAATTAACCAACAATCAAAGATCAGTCTGAACTCCGCCAAGGAAGCAATTGAACCAATCGTGGGACACAGAATTCCCATGACCAACAGAAAACACTAGAAGGGTTTGGTGGGCATTGACCTTGAGTTTGGGAGTTGTAGTTCACCTATATCCAGAGAGCACTGTGGACACAAACAATGATAGATCTGGACCAAACTTGGCACGAATATTCCATTTGCCCAAATAAGCACACAGATGGAGTTTGGGGGAAATAGACCTTGACATTTGGGAGTTGTAGTTGCAGGGAAGACCCAGTAGCCTTCAAGAAGAGCTGTGCTTAGCCACACCCACCTCGTCGCTCTGCATCGGAGCTCGCCGCCAGGGAAGGAAGGGAAACCGTGAGATTTTAAAACCATTTGTTAGGCTTAGTCAAAATTGCTTAATGTTCTTAAAATCAAAATAACTGTGGGAGACATCCAAAAGTAATTCCAAACAATGGGTAAGTGGTTTCAATTCGGAATTGCTCTTCCCACTATTCCTGCATGGCTCGAAATTAATCCGAATTAATTACAATTTTAGAAGCTTCCAAACGAACTTGCCCAAGCCTAATAGATAGATAATAGGGCTGGGTAACCATGGAAAAATTTGTTTCTAAACTCGATTCGTTTTTAGGGGGGTTTTGCGTTTCGTTTTTTAAAAGAATTCCAAAATTTTTCTTTAAAAAAGTTCGAAATATAAGAAATTTCATAAATTATGAAACAATTACGAAACAATTACGAATCGATTCGTTAATGACGGACGCGATTGCGCAATATGCAAAAAAAACCCCTCCAAATGGGACAGAGGGAACTTCTGAAGCTTCCCTCTCCTTCTGTTGTTGACTGTTGGTGTGATAATTTATTTTTTATCACTGATAAAACAAACAACAACCCTAAAACTTGCACCAGACATACGGAAACAATTACGAAACAATTTCGAAACAATTTCGAAACAATTACGAAACAATTACGAAATACATTGGAAAATTTGTTTCGATTTTTAATTGCTTCTGCATGGCTCGATATCGGTTCGTAAGCTAATTTAAATACGAATTAATAACGAATTACTAAATTAACGAACGAAACCGCCCAGCCCTAATAGATATATATGATACACTCAGAGAGAGATATAGTATCATAGATCTGAAAGGGCCCCCTAAAGAAGGACAATTATATGTTCCATGTTCCAGAGTAGATAAACCAGACAATCTCCACATCAAAACTGACAAAGGAACAGAAAGAAATGCTGTTTACGCACAAGCATAAAGAAATTACACATATTAGAAATCAACACCTTCTCGTTATTTTCCAGATCACCAGGCTGGGCCACAGCAACATGTGGCAGAGGACAGCTAGTGATGTATATTAGGGCTGTCCAACCACGGAAAAAATTGTTTCTAAACTCGATTCGTTTTTAGGGGTTTTTTGCGTTTCGTTATTTAAAAGAATTCCGAATTTTTTCTTTAAAAAAGTTCGATATTTATGAAATTTCGGAAATTACAAAACAATTATGAAACAATTACGAATCAATTACGAATCGATTCGTTAATGGTGGCCGCAATCGCGCAATACGCTAAAAAAACCTCCAAATGGGACAGGGGGAACTTCTGAAGCTTCCCTCTCCCTCTGTTGTTGACTGTTGGTGTGATAATTATATTTTTTTTCACTGAGAAAACAAACAGCAACCCTAAAACTTGCACCAGACATGCGGAAATAATAACGAAACAATAACGAAACAATTACAAAACAATTACAAAACGAATTGGAAAAATTTGTTTCGTTTTTTAGTTGCTCCTGAATGGTTCAATATCGCTTCGTTATAAAAAAAATAACGAATTAATACCGAATTACGAAATTAACAAACGAAACCACCCAGCCCTAATGTATATATCTGCTTATGGAGAAGCATAGAAACAGGATGTATGAGAGCTATATTTGTTTCCTTCCACCTTTATGGATATGATTCTCCTTTTCATAGAAATTAAGGGTAGATGTTTTGTTTTCGAAAATCAATTAATGAATGTTGAAAGGTATATTTTCCGCAACACTCGCCTCGCCTCTCCTAAATCCCTCTCCTCCTTGACTTCAGACCCTGGCAAAGTCTGGAACTGGGGAGTCAGAAGATTAAAGGATTCCACACATGAGTGATTCGCTCACCAAAAAAGGGGGCCAAACTTTAAAAAAAAACACGAGAGGGAGAGAGAACAATCTAAAGTCGGATCAAGAATAAAGCTGGACTCCCTGTTGTATTTTTGTTTCATGTTTTCCCAAGTTTTGATCCATTTATTTGGCAAACGGTTGGCACTCACCATGAATTAAAGAACCGAGTGTGTGGTGCCAAATGTTTGAAGATCATGGTGCACCAGGTGGGAGATGCAGAGCCCATCTCAGAGAAGAGCGTGTGCCGTGGATAAATATACCAGGCTCCCTGAGCTTCGGGAGAAGGACATTGCAACTTTGCACAATGCTCCCTTTTTAAGCAGCGCTCTCCACGCTTCCTCCCCAGTACATGTGTTTCTGGGAAGACAACAACTGAGGTTAGAGATACTATAGGTTTGCAAAACAATGGAAACTGTAAGGAGAGAAGGATCTGTCTCCAATTTGCATGAATATTAGAATTCGATGAAGGCATTTATGCAGAATTATGATGGTCCTTTATTGGAGAAGCTACATATCTCCCCAATGGAGAGAGATGCACTACAGATAGATTTTTTATGTTCCTTGCAATTTCTTCTATTTCTTGATTTAAGTCGTTGACGTGCTGGCTGATACCCAAACAGGGGATGGGCTGGAGATGTCACTGCCTTGGTCCTTTCACTATTGGCTGCGACTTCCCGGCGGATGTCAGGTGGTGCGATACTGGCTAGACAGTGTAATTTCTCCAATGGTGTAGGGTGCAGACACCCCGTGATAATGCGGCATGTCTCATTAAGAGCCACATCCACTGTTTTAGCGTGGTGAGATGTATTCCACACCGGGCATACATACTCAGCAGCAGAGTAGCATAGCGCAAGGGCAGATGTCTTCACTGTGTCTGGTTGTGATCCCCAGGTTGTGCCAGTCAGCTTTCGTATGATATTGTTTCTAGCACCGACTTTTTGCTTGATGTTCAGGCAGTGTTTCTGAACATCAAGCAAAAAGTGAGTGTTGTGTTAGAACTTTATGAAATGAGGCCTTAAATCCCCATTTAGACATGAAATAGTCATAGTAATATTCTTTACTATGGCTATTGTTATCACTATGAACCTTAAACTCATATCCTTTGTTTGATGTCTGTTTGATGGGGCCACAGTTAGCACAGTGGGTTAAACCATCAACTACAGAAAATCTTGCCGACTGGAAGGTTGGCAGTTCAAGCCACGGGTGGGGAGAGCTCCTGCCATCAGCCCTAGCTTCTGCTTACCTAGCAGTTTGAAAACAGAAATGTGAGTAGATAAATAAGTACCGCTGTGGCAGGGAGATAAAAGGCACTCCTGAAGACATTGCCTGTAATTCAATCAGGCAGGAGTCCATGCAGGGGCGGCTCATCCATTACGCAAAGTAAGCAGAACACTTTTTGCCAGGGGTGCAAAGGCGCTTCTGTAAATGCCCCTCAACTGCCACTTGAGGAGCGCCCCCTCAGCTCACAACAGCCCTAGCAGTCCGGGGGGAGCCTCGGCTTTCTTGCCTCGCTGCCGGGCGATCCTCTTCCTAAAGGGGCCGGGCCCTTGAGCCTCGCCTAGCCCCTCTTGTTCCTGCTCCACCCAGCCACCGGGTGCGTGAGCAGAGCCGGCGCTCAATCGTTCTCCACGTTCGATCCCTTCCCCATGACCGGCTCCCTTTCCTGATCCCCCGGCGCTCCACCCCCTCCTCTCCTCTCCCCAATCTGCGGGTGGGCCAAGGGGCAGAGCTGCCGCGCCTGGCCCGCTTCGGGTCCGGAGGCGTGTCTGAAGACCCCAGCGTGCGCACCAAAAGTTGCCTCTTCTCCTGACTTTCTCTTCAGCCATTGGGACCAAGAGAGAGAGAGAGATAGTGCCCCTCCAGCTGGAGGTATCTCCCACCTCCGTTCCCTCCTTTGTTTTTCCGCCTACCTTCAGGAAAGGTGGGCATCTCCACCTCTCTCTCTCTCTCTCTCTCTCTCTCTTGGTCCCAATTGCTGAGGAGAAAGTCAGGAGAAGAGGTGACTTTTGGTGCACACGCCGGGGTCTTCAGGCACGCCTCCGAACCCAAAGCGGGCCAGGCAAGGGAGCAAGTGCGGCAAGTGTAGTTACTAAGATGTATAGTTCACCTACAATCAAAGAGCATTCTGAACTCCACCAATGATGGAATTGAACCAAATATGGCACACAGAACTCCCATGACAAACAGAAAATATATATCAAAGATTGGTTGGGGGCGCCAAAATACTGTTTGCTTACCGTTGAAAATTACCTAGGGCCGCCTCTGAGTCCATGGACAACAAGCTCCTCGGCGTGGAAAAATGGAACAATAGCACCTCTCCATGCCCGAGTTGAGCACAGCCCCTATCTGTACTAAAGCCCATTCATACCTCACAACCTCTGAGGATGTTTGCCATGGATGCAGGTGAAACATAAGGAGAGAATGCTTCTAGAACATGGCCATATAGCCCGAAAAACCTACAACAACCCAGTGATTCCAGCCATGGAAGCCTTCGACAATACATCATTGTGCCTTTGGGAATGCCCCTATCCATGGGGGGGAAAACATTTCACTTGAGAATTAGATTTTTTTCAATGCCCTTCCAACAGAGTGTTCAATAATTAATTCAATCCATAAATGTCTTCTCAATAGAGTGTGCAATTTGGCAAAAAGGCATGCTGTTTTGGGGCATATTGTCGTTTGACCCCTCATTCTGTTTACTGGGAAGTTACTCCAAAGGGGAGGGGTATTGCTGTTTCCATTCGGCAAAGATTCGGCCCATTGGCTACAATGGGAAACTTTAAAGGCTCAATCCTCAGTCATTTTAAGGACTATCTGCATGATAGTCCTTAAGACCCCATTTACAAGTTTCAAAACAATTCATCAATCTACTGATTTTTTAAAGAATTATTTTAAGTTTTAACCATAACATTTTTTAAAATTAGAGAAACTGCAAGAGAGGGTTCAGGGAATTGTAGTCGCTGGTTGTGTCCATTCCCAGCCAATAAGAGCATGGACACCACCAGGCTTTTTATTGGCTGAGAAACAGAAAGAGAGAAAAACTCCAACTCCCATCATGCTCTGAGAGGAACTTTTCAATAGCCGCCCTAAGCAAGTGCTGCTGGGAAAGTAAGTGACTTTCCCAAAAAATCCTCAAATATATTGCAGATTTAACCTCTTCCTATCCAGGAACCAATAAAATCTGGCTCCTTAATCCATTTTGTTGGGCTTTGCGGCTCCCTCATCCCCGTTCCGTTTTCGGATATTATACAAAACGGTCCACTGAATATTATAAATCACTAGCTGTCCCCTGCCACCCGTTGCTGTGGCCCAGTCTGATGATCTGGAAAATAAAGCAATTAGAAAGTGCTGGTTTCTAATATATGTAATGTCTTGATGCTTGTGGGTAAACAGTATTTCTTGATGTTTCTTTGACAGTGTTGACATAGAGATTGTCTGGTATGCCTACTCTGGAACATGGAACATATAATTATCCATCTTTAGGAGTCCCTTTCAAATCTATAATACTTTATCTGTGTGTGAGTGAATCATATATATCTATATCTATGGCTGGATGGCTCTCTATCAGGAGGGCTTTGATTACGTTTTCTTGTCCTGGTGAAGGGAATTGGACTGGATGGCCTTAATTATTTTCTGCTGGTCATGGGGATTCTGTGTGGGAGGTTTGCCCCAGTTCTGTCATTTGTGGGGTTCATTCAGAATGGTCTTTGATTGTAGGTGAACTATAAATCCCAGTAACTATAATTCCCAAATGCCAAGGTCTATTTCCCCCAAACTCCATCTGTGTTCATATTTAGGCATATGGAATATTTGTGCCAAGTTTGGTCCAGATCCATCATGGTTTGAGTCCACAGTGCTCTCTGGATGTAGGTGAACTACAAATCCCAAACTCAAGGTCAATGGCCACCAAATGCTGCTAGTATTTTCTGTTGGTCACGGGAGGCCTGTGTGTCAAGTTTGGTTCAATTCCATCGTTGGTGGAGTTCAGAATGCTCTTTGAGTATAGGTGAACTATAAATCCCAGTAACTACAACTCTCAAATGCCAGGGTCTATTTCCCCCAAACTACATCTGTGTTCATATTTGGGCATATGGAATATTTGTGCCATGTTTGGTCCAGATCCATCATGGTTTGAGTCCACAGTGCTCTCTGGATGTAGGTGGACTACAAATCCCAAACTCAAGGTCAATGGCCACCAAACGCTGCTAGTATTTTCTGTTGGTCATGGGAGTCCTGTGTGCCAAGTTTGGTTCAATTCCATCGTTGGTGGAGTTCAGAATGCTCTTTGATTATAGGTAAAGTATAAATCCCAGCAACTACAACTCCCAAACTCAAGGTCAATGTCCACCAAATGCTGCTAGTATTTTCTGTTATTCATGGGAGGCCTGTGTGCCAAGTTTGGTTCAATTCCATCGTTGGTGGAGTTCAAAATGCTCTTTGATTATAAGTGAACTATAAATCCCAGCAACTACAACTCCCAAACTTAAGGTCAATGCTCACCAAATGCTGCTAGTATTTTCTGTTGGTCACGGGAGGCCTGTGTACCATGTTTGGTTCAATTCCATCGTTGGTGGAATTCAGAATGCTCTTTGATTATAGGTGAACTATGCATCCCAGCAACTACAACTCCCAAATGACAAAATCATAATTTTTTGAGTTGATGGTCACTGCTTGTGTAGTGAGATGTTTTGTTGCCTAATTTGATGTGATTTCGTTCATTGTTTCTTTTGTTTTTAAGGTACTCATTATGCACAGAGCATTTTTTATATATATAGATTTTCGTTCAAACTGATTTGGGATCAAGTCTACTTCTCAAGTGAACAATACTGGTCATTGAACAAAATAATACACACACATCTGAAGACCCCTAATATTTCTATGAGTGGGCCAAACTGCAATGCTACCCATCAATAAAAGGAGAGAGTACAACTTTGCAAAAGAATTGAAGTTAAGACGTTTCCTGCCCCTTCCCGGGAAGCTCTGTAGCTTGAGTGAGCAGCTAATGCAATAATAATTTCCATGAGGACAGGTGGAAACGCAGGGAAAAGACGCAGGTTATAAGATGGGAGTCTGCTGCGTTCGCTGCAACGGAAGAGGACAAGACTTGTCAGAGGCTGCAGATCGCCTGAGGGGGAAAGCTGACAGATTTGGGAGAAAGCGAAGCAGTAAAGAGACATCTCCAGGAGGTTTTATTTTTATGGCTTTTGTGAGTAGGGACATCGCAGCGGGAGCTGAGAGATGGGGTGGATGTGTCAATTATGGGGCAGAAAACGTATGTCAAAGAGGCCTCCTTACTTGGCAGCACTGCTATGGATAAGCTCCAACTCTCTTTTGTGGATCTTATTTTGTCAAGATTTTGGAAAGGTCAGCTACACTCAGCCAATGATAGGAACAATGGAATTCCTTGGATATAACAACTCCATTTGCCACCATGACGATTCAGAGCCCTACATCAGTGTTTCTCAACCTGGGAGTCAGGACCTCTGGAGGGATCGTGAGCAGGTGTCAGAGGGGTCAGCAAAGATAATCAGAAAACACAGTATTTTCTGTTGGTCATACCTGGGAAATTTGGGGTTCAGAATGCTCTTTGATTGTAGGTGAACTATTAATCCCAGAAAGTACAACTCCCAAATGTCAAGGTCTAGGGTAAAGGTAAAGGTTGTCCCCTGACATTGTCTAGTTGTGTCTGAATCTGAGAGGTGGTGTTCATTTCCATTTCTAAGCCAAAGAGCCGGCGTTGTCCATAGGCACCTCCAAAGTCATGTGGCCAGCATGACTGCATGGAGAGCCGTTACCTTCCCGCCAGAGAGGTACCTATTGATCTACTCACATGTGCATGTTTTCGAACTGCTAGGTTGGCAGAAGCTAGGGCTGACAGTGGAAGCTCCCTGGAATCGAACCTGTGACCTTTCGGTCAACAAGTTCAGCAGCTCAGCGCTTTAATCCATTGCGCCACTGGGGGCTCCATGTCAAGGTCTATTTTCCCCAAAATTTTACCAGTGTTCATATTTGGGCATATTGAGAATTTGTGCCAAGTTTGGTCTAGATCCATCATTGTTTGAGTCCACAGTGCTCTCTGGAGGTAGGTGAACTACAACTCCCAAACTCAAGGTCAATGCCCACTAAACCCTTATAGTATTTTCTGTGGGTCATGGGAGTTTGGTTCAATTCTATCATTGGTGGAGTTCAGAATGTGCTTTGATTGTAGGTGAACTATAAATCCCAGCAACTACAACTCTCAAATGACAAAATCAATCTCCCCCCAAACCCCACGAATATTCCAATTTGGGAGTATCAGGTATTTGTGCCAAACTTGGTCCAGTGAATGAAAATACACCCTGCATATCAGATATTTACATTACAATTCATAACAGTAGCAAAATTACCGTTATGAAGTAGCAATGGAAATAATTGTATGGTTGCTCTACATGACTTGAGTTTAGGCTGAATGAACCAGCTGAGATAAAATCCTAGAATTGGAAGAGACCCCAAAGGCTATCCAGTCCTACTCCCTCTCTGCTTTGATTGTGCAGGAAGGCACAATCAAAGCCCTCCTGACTGATGACCATCCAAATCTCCAGAGGAGGACATTCTACTAGACTCTGAGGCACAGACAAACAGGAAAATCTTACTAATATTTTAATGGGATTTTCTTTCTTATAATTTAAACCCATTGCTCCATGATTTTCTGGTATCTAAAGCACCCCCCTCCTCAGTATAACACCCTCGCAAATATTTAAATATGGCTGTCATGTTTCCTTCTGACAGCCATATTTAAATATTTGAGAGGGTGTTATGCAATAACATTCTGTGGAAACTTACTGGCAGCACATGGGGGGCAGACCCAAAATTAGTAAGAACATCAGCCCTGGTCTTGTCTTACTCAACTGCCAAGTATGCCTGTCTACAGAGGCGGTCCTAGGTAATTTTCAATGGTAAGCAAACAGTATTTTGGCATCCCCCCCCCCCCAACCAATCTTTGATATATATTTTCTGTTCATCGTGGGAGTTCTGTGTGCCATATTTGGTTCAATTCCATCATTGGTGGAGTTCAGAATGCTCTTTGATTGTAGGTGAACTATACATCCCAGTAACTACACTTGCCACACTTGCTCCCTTGCCTGGCCCGCTTTGGCATGCCTGAAGACCCAGGCGGGTGCATCAAAAGTCACCTCTTCTCCTGACTTTCTCCTCAGCCATTGGGACCAAGAGAAAGAGAGAGAGAGACAGAAGTGGAGATGCCCACCCTTCCTGAAGGTAGGTGCAAAAACAAAGGAGGGAGCGGAGGTGGGAGATACCTCCAGCTGGAGGGGCACTCTCTCTCTCTCTCTCTCTCTCTCTCTCGGTCCCAATGGCTGAAGAGAAAGTCAGGAGAAGAGGCGACTTTTGGTACACATGCTGGGGTCTTGAGACATGCCTCCGGACCTGAAGCCCACCCGTGGATTGGGGAGAGGAGAGGAGGCGGGTGGAGCGCAGGAGGATCGGGAAAGGGAGCCGGTCATGGGGAAGGGATCGAACGCGGAGAACGATTGAGCACCGGCTCTGCTTGCACACTCGGTGGCTGGATGGAGCAGGAACGAAAGGGGCTAGGCGAGGCTCAAGGGCCCGGCCCCTTTGGGAAGAGGATCGCCCGGCAGCGAGGCAAGAAAGCCAAGGCTCCCCCCAGGACTGCTAGGGCTGTTGTGAGCTGAGGGGGCGCTCCTCAAGTGGCGGTCGAGGGGCATTTACAGTGGCATCTCTGCACCCCTGGCAAAAAAAGTGTTTTGCGACTGCTTACTTTGCGTAATGGACAAGCCGCCCCTGCCTGTGCATGCAAAGCAGGTGAACATAGCATTGAATGAAACATGCAGAATAATCACAGGATGTCTTAAACTTACACCTGTTTATAAACTCTACAGGCTAGTTGGCATTGCCCCCCTGATGTGTGATGGGAAGTTGCTGCTCAATGTGAGAGAAATAAGGTTGAACACTGTGAAAGCCACCCACTACATGGCTACCAGCCTCCTCCCAGTATTTTTATTTTTATTAGGTCTGTTGGAAACTAGGAAAATTGGGTTTATATGTCTGTGGAATGTCCAGGGTGGGAGGAAGAACTGTAGAAACTTACTAATAGTGCATGAGGTAAAGACCCAAAATTAATAAGAACATCAGCCCTTGGCTTGTCTTACTCAACTATTGAGTATGCCTGCCCTGTTTGGCACAAATCCGGTCATGTGAAGCAGGTGAATATAACACTGAATGAGACATGTAGAATAATCACTGGTTGTCTGAAACTTACATTTGTTGATAGAATCTATAAGCTAGCTGGCATTGCCCCCCCCCCCCCCCCCGATGTGCAATGGGAAGTTGTCTTACTCAACTGCTGAGTATGCCTGCCCTGCTTGGCACAAGTCTGCCCACTCAAAGCAGGTGAACTTAGCATTGAACGAAACATGCAGAATAATCACAGGATGTCTTAAACCTACATCTGTTGATAAACTCTACAAGCTAGCTGGCATTGCCTCCCACACCTGATGTGCAACAGGAAGTTGCTGCTAAATGTGAGAGAAATATGCTTGAACCCTGAGCAAGCCACCCACTACATGGCTACCAGCCTCCTCCCAGTAGACTCAAATCAAGAAAAAGCTTTACGAGAACTACTACTCCTCTTGGCATCCCCTCAGCAACAGCAAGGGTATCCCTCTGGGCAGCTAGACCAGGAAATCCCAACTGGATGCCCCCCCCCCCCCACGAGGGTCTTCCTCCAGGGGCAAACCAAGAAAGGGGAACTTAGAAGTCCCTGAACAGACTCAGAAGTGGAGTGGGTGGATCAAAAAGGGAACCTGCCAAAATAGTACCACCTAAAAGAGTCCTTGACCTTGTGTGACTGCGGAGCAGAACAAACAATTCCGCATCTGTACACTTGCCCACAATGGCCTGCCTCATGCACAGAGGAAAAACTGGGTTGTTGTAGGTTTTTTCGGGCTATATGGCCATGGTCTAGAGGCATTCTCTCCTGATGTTTCGCCTGCATCTATGGCAAGCATCCTCAGAGGTAGTGAGGTCTGTTGGAACTAGGAAGAAGGGTTTATATATCTGTGGAATGACCAGGGTGAGACAAAGGACTCTTGTCTGCTGGAGCTAGGTGTGAATGTTTCAACCATGTCAGACTACACAGAGAAGCCATTGAAATCCACAAGCATGTGGACAATTTCAACAGAAAGGAGGAAACCATGAAAATGAACAAAATCTGGCTACCAGTATTAAAAAACTCAAAATTACAACAGCACAACAACAGAGAGGAAACAAACAAGGACATCTAATCACCTCTCAACAAAAGTTTGCTCCAGGCACTGTTAGGCCATTATATGCTAATCAAGGTGGTCAGTTGAAACATTCACACCTAGCTCCAGCAGACAACAGTCCTTTGTCCCACCCTGGTCATTCCACAGATATATAAACCCTTTTCCTAGTTCCAACAGACCTCACTACCTCTGAGGATGCTTGCCATAGATGCAGGCGAAACGTCAGGAGATAATGACTAAAATGATCAAGGGTCTGGAGAACAAGCCCTATGAGGAGCGGCTTAAGGAGCTGGGCATGTTTAGCCTGAAGAAGAGAAGGCTGAGAGGAGATATGATAGCCATGTGTAAATATGTGAGAGGAAGCCACAGGGAGGAGGGAGCAAGCTTGTTTTCTGCTTCCTTGGAGACCAGGACACGGAACAATGGCTTCAAACTACAAGAGAGGAGATTCCACCTAAACATGAGGAAGAACTTCCTGACTGTGAGAGCCGTTCAGCAGTGGAACTCTCTGCCTCGGATTGTGGTGGAGGCTCCTTCTTTGGAAGCTTTTAAACAGGGGCTGGATGGCCATCTGTCAGGGGTGATTTAAATGCAATATTCCTGCTTCTTGGCAGGGGGTTGGACTGGATGGCCCATGAGGTCTCTTCCAACTCTTTGATTCTATGATTCTATGAATGCCTCTAGACCATGGCCATATAACCCCAAAAAACCTACAACAACCCAGTGATTCCGGCCATGAAAGCCTTCGACAATACAGAGGAAGAACTGTTTAAAGCTCCAGAGAATGCAGTTGCTGTTGCCTGTTTTTGGTCTTAAACTATTTAGCTGCTTGAGATCTCTTTATTTTATCAGTTTTAAACTTATTATATGCAATGCTTTTGACACGAAATAAATTTGCCACTTGGAGCTAATGGGGAAAGGTGCAGGGCGGGGGGAGATATACACCTAACTAATAAAATAAATACATATTTTCCTTTCTATCTGTGGTTGATACAATTATTCTAGTTTTCCCTGTTTTCATTGTTCCTCCTCCAGTTTTCGCTGCCTGCTTGATTAAATTTATGGAAGTTGCTCACTTTTAAGAGAGCAAATTAAGTTATAGTTTTAACTTAACATTGTTAGCTGTGTTGGCTCCTTCAGGAAAGATAAGTTATACGTATATTTACATTAGATAGAAGATATATTTGTGTACAGCCATGGCAGGGCTCGAATGCCAGCTTAGCCATGGAAACCTCCTCGGAGACCTTGGGAAATCCTGCCATCTCAGAGGAAGGCAAAGGCAAACTCTGAGTCGCCCGAGGGCCGAGAAGAGCGGAATACAAATATAGTAAATAAATAAATTCCGGACCCCTGGATGCCGGTTTTCTTGAAAACTTCCTTTTGAGTCTCTTTTAAGAGAAAAAAGAGGCATGGGTTGTTGTAGGTTTTTTTGGGCTATATGGCCATGGTGTGTAGAGGCATTTTCTCCTGACATTTCGCCTGCATCTACGGCAAGCATCCTCAGAGGTAGTGAGGATGCTTGCCATAGATGCAGGCGAAACATCAGGAGAAAATGCCTCTAGAACATGGCCATATAGCCCAAAAAAACCTACAACAACCCAGTGATTCCAGCCATGAAAGCCTTCGACAAAAAGAGGCATAATAATAATAATAATAATAATAATAATAATAATAATAATAATAATATAGACTAGAGTCTCCTTCTATGGCGGTTTTTCCACAGAGGCCATCAGGACGTCTTTGAATGTGTCTTCTTGCCATGATTATATAAGAGCCCTTGAGGACTCTTCCAACTTTAGGATTCTGTATTATTATTATTATTATTATTATTATTATTATTATTATTATTATTAAACAGAGGTAGACTGCTATATGTTGGGAGGGCTTTGATGGTGCCTCCTTGCCTGGCAGAAGGGGATTGGACTGGATGTCCTTTGGGGGTTCCTTCCAACTCTAGGATTCTATTATTATCGACCAAGGAAAACTCACAATAGTATGCCTAAGTCAGAAACTTAGTGGCACAATGGGTTAAACCCTTGTGCCGGCTGGACTGCTGACCTGAAGAATTGATACAATTTATTAAAAGATTGGAAACAATAGAGTCCTGGGGGGTGGAGGGAAGAAGCGGCTGGTTGGCTCCTAGTCTCCCAATACATCAAACTCTCAAATGTCTAGAAAAAGGTTTGTAAAAAGGGGTGTGGGAACTCATATATTTCTCGTGGAGCCCTTGATGAACTATACATCTTCTGGGGGTGGGGGTGTTATCATGACTCAACAACATTTTTTCCATGGGTGAGGAGATAGCAACTGGTAGATGGCATATATTCTGTATATTGAAAACTAGTGAGGGGAAAACTGGTGCCATTTTCGGAATCAGCAGGCCAAATATACCTAGAAGCAGCTATCATTTCAGGTACCAAAATGTGTATTGGGCAGTGTTATCCGTGCCTGTGTTCTGGTGCACAATGGCCTCTCTCTGCCATCCACAGCGCACTAAATGGTGGCCTACTCGAAGCATACACGAAGCTTGGCATGTCACTGAACATCGAGAAAACCAAAGTGCTGTTCCAGCAGTCACCAGCCATCCCCTCCCCAATGCCAGAGATACAACTTAATGGTGTAGCATTAGAAAATGTTGACCATTTCCGCTACCTTGGCAGCCACCTCTCCACCAAAATCAACATCGAAACCGAAATACAACACCACCTGAGCTCTGCGAGTGCAGCATTTTCCCGAATGAAGCAGAGAGTGTTTGAGGACCGGGACATCCGTAGGGAGACCAAGGTGCTTGTCTATAAAGCTATTGTCCTCCCAACCCTGCTCTATGCCTGCGAAACGTGGACTGTCTACAGATGTCACATGCAACTCCTGGAACGATTGCCTCCGGAAAATCCTGCAAATATCTTGGGAAGACAAGCGGACAAACGTCAGCGTGCTGGAAGAAGCAAAGATCACCAGCATTGAAGCGATGGTCCTCTGCCATCTGATATCGAGCTGCTTTTAGGAGGTTTGAGTCTAATGTCCCTGGCGGACTTCCCAATGAGTGTTCAGCAGGCGTTGACTCTGGGGGTCGGTGGGGTCAACATTGGTCCAAGTTTTGGCCACCCGGCAGATCCGGTCATAGAAGTCAGAAGGATTCTCATCTGACTCTTGCTTGATGTCAAGAAACTTTGAGAGGTTCAAAGGGCGAGGGTACACCAAGGGCATGGCAGCTAGAATGGAACGGTGGAAGCCTTTTAGAGCCAGCCTGCCTTGATCAGTGTTGTGGTTCCACCCTGGGTCCTCTTTGGTGGGGAAAACTACCTCACTATCCTCCCCATCATCCACATCTCCCTTCATGACTTCTGCCTGAACAGCTGCCAGTAGGTAGTGCTTCTCCTCTTGGATGAGAAGGGAACCCAGCAGAGTCATGACATCCCCCCAAGTGGGACGGTGTGTGAGGAAGATGGTCCTGAACACATCAACTCCGCTGGACCGGCCACGTTGTCCGGATGCCTGACCACCGTCTCCCAAAGCAGTTGCTCTACTCTGAACTTAAGAACAGAAAACGGAATGTTGGTGGACAGGAAAAGAGATTGAAAGATGGGCTCAAAGCCAACCTTAAAATCTCTGGCATAGACACTGAGAACTGGGAAGCCCTGGCCCTTGACCACTCCAGCTGGAGGTCAGCTGTGACCAGCAGTGCTGCCGAATTCGAGGAGGCAGGAGTGGAGGGTAAAAGAGAGAAACGTGCCAGGAGGAAGGCGCATCAAGCCAACCCCGACTGGGACCGCCTTCCACCTGGAAACCAATGCCTTCACTGTGCGAGAAGATGCGGGTCAAGAATAGGGCTCCACAGCCACCTACAAACCCACAAAAATAGTCATCAAGGAAGACCATCTTACTAGTCCAACGAGGGATCGCCTAAGTAAGTAAATGGTGGCCTCACACGTGTCATGTACTGGGACCATTCTTTACCAATGCCACCTGCATCACATGACTCCCTCCACCCTTTCCTTTTGCCTTTGCTTTTCTCCCGTTTTTCAGCTCTTACCGTGCAATTCTAAACAGAGAAGGAGTTGACCCGTTGCCAGTTCCACAGGGCCATTCCAGGTCTGCCAAATGTGCACTTTAAAGCCAATCTGTTTCCTCTTTCCAAGCACTCAGTTGTGGCTTTCTTTCTTTCCTTTCTCCTCTTTTTTTATAGCAGCTTCTAAGCAACAAGAGGAAAGAGGGTTCAAGGGCTTCTTGGGGGAAATTCATCGCTCAATAGGAAGAAGCACGATGCCGTCACCATGGTTTTCAGGTGCAGCAATCGTTGCTACAAAATGGAACCCCTTTGTCTCTAATTCCACGTGTGCTTTTTTGGTGGTGGGTGATGGCTTAGATTTGCGGGAAAATAATAATAGGTGTAGTGGCGCCACTTCTGTGTAGCACCCCCTTGCACACAATAAGGAATCAAAACGAGGACCGTGTTCAAAAAATCAAAGCACTTACAATCCACTCATGGAAGAAAGAATACCTAAACTTCTCAGCACGAAGGCGATCTCTGTTGTTCTCTTAGCAAGCAGAGTGGTTCCCTAAATTGGCGAAGGAGAAAAAAAATATTTTATGCACCCTCTTTATTTTTTTGTCAAACCCTAAATGAACAATCCGCTTCAATAAGAGGTTCAAAACAAACAGAACAAATCCTCTCTTGCAGTTGACTCTCATTAACCACTGGAGTTGTTTCCAGGACATCCATCCCAAAATCCACAGTTGCTCAGACCCAACTATATGCAAAACCTTTTTGTTTTGGCCAGACAGAGAGAGTTGAGTTTGGCACAAACTATAGACTTTGACTTTTTTTTCCTCCCTTGATGGCCACCACAATGTTTATATTTCTTCACCTTAGGTATCTAACTTATCACTCTCATATTTCTTCAGCTCTGTGCCGAAATATCTCTTTTGTGTCTAAACTATCAGAAATAATCTATCAGATAGATGGCAAGCTATTTAACCGGAGCAGACTGAAAGCTGAGGTCACAATACGTCTGTTATAGAACTCCAATATGCTGATGATAATGTAGTCTGTGCTCATTCGGAAGAATATTTGTACCAGTTGTTGGAACTGCTGATCAGGGGCGGCTCAACCCATTACGCAAAGTAAGCATTCGCAGTATAGTTGATTTTGCCCAGGGGCGCTCTTGAGGTGCTCTTGGGGGAAAATAGACCTTGACATATGCGAGTTGTAGTTACTGGGATGTATAGTTCACTTAAAATCAAAGAGCATTCTGAACTCCACAAATGAACCTCAGGTTTCAGAGGTGACCAGAACTCCCATGATGAACAGAATATATATATGATTGGTTTGGGGGGGGGGGGGGGGCAGTTTGCTTACTGTTTGCTTACTGTTGAAAATTACCTAGGGCTGCCTCTGCTGCTGATCGATGACTTATTTGTACAGTCTGAAACCCATGTATGTGGGGGATATGTTCTACTACTTTCATAGATATATGAAACAATCAGTGGACCTTAGTGAACAAATAACTTCCAGTCGAAGCTTGCCATAGAGCAGTGGTTCCCAACTTGTGGTCTGTGGACCACCACTGGTCAGCAAGAATGAAATAATGGTCTGCGGCCTCACCATTACTACACCGTTGCCTCGAAACCACATGGCAACAAGAGTGACTGGACTCGCAAAACCTTCTTATAGTGCCGAGGGAACGGGGATGTTGGGAGGGAAGAGGCTGACTATCCATGAAAGAGTACTATGTCATATGTTCTGCAGTTGATGGTTGGTGATGGAAGGGTTAAGGTAAGTATTAGTTCTAAAGGGTTTAGTAATCTGTAGGTAAGAGTTCATGGGTAAAAGCAATTACGGGTGGAGGTATGCAAGAGATCGGTTACAGCTGGGTGTTTTTGGATATAAGGAGCTAGCCTTGGGACTTATCTTTGGGAGAAAAGTATTGTTGTTTTTTGGTGGTGGATGCAGCTGGTTTTCCCCCCAGGTCTGTTGGATTTTCGGTATCCTGACCTGTCTCCTGTAATCTTGATCCCTGGACTTTGTTTATTGAACTCTCGGTGTTTGACCACTGGATTGAACCCTTTGACTATAGTGTAGCTTTTGCTATCGGTTTTTGTTTATTCTGTGGCTGAGTGCTATCTTTGCTTTATATTTTGGTCTATTAAAACAGTCAGCAAGTAAGTGCTGTTTTAAACTGTTTGATAAAACTGGGAGTTTGGTTCATCTCTACCTAAATAAGGCAGAGCCCTGGCAACGTGACATACTACTACCACTTCAGCTCAGCATTATGAAATAGGTTTTCTGTGGGCAAGCAGGTGGTATGTTAGAGATTCCTCATCTTCGGAAGAAGAAGGGGAGCAGGGAAGTGTTCAGGAATTGGAGGGAGAAGAAGAATCAGACGATGAGGGTTTGAAAGTGCCCACATTTCTAGAGAGACGAAAAGAGCCAGCGCACAGACGGCGTTCAGCTAGGATAGCTGCTAAAAATGCTGAGCTAATTGGGAGACACCCTAGTACCTCCTGCGTGGGGAATTCAGAGCTATAAATCAGAGGCAGGAGCAGTCAGCTTTTGCTGGTAACAACAACTTTGATACTGCTGTTTCACTCCAACGGAATCTGCTTTGTGTCTGCTGCTAAGGACTTAGTTCATCGTCCGTTGTTGATGGAAGACTGGTGTTTCTTTTGGGACTTCGTAAGAGACTTTAATTTGTGTCTGGATTAAGACTTCCTTGCTTTCTTTTGCACTTTTCAATTGTATTTGCTTATCCTTTGTGTTTGCTGAAGTAAAACATTTTTCTTTTACTTTCAACATTGTCTAAAGACTGTTTTTGAAGGGCAATTCAGGACATGGTGACAACTAGATGGCATATGTTCTGTATCAGAAACTAGAGCTGATGTGGTCTATCAATTTTCTGAATCAGCACCCTAAATAACCAAACTGAATCTAAAGTTGATCACAGACTGATTTGTAACCCTTTTGGTACCATTGTTGGAGAGTGGTTCCTGGTCAAAGTGGTCCCTGGTGAAGTGGTCCCTGTTCAAAGAAAGGTTGGGAACCACTGACATAGAGGGGATCACTAAATATTACTAGGTCCTCCATCATGACTCTACAGTCAACATCTACTGAAAGCATATCAGAAAATCACCCAAAAGACCTAGAAAATCTATATAAATAAAAATGTAATGATAGTTTGTGGGATTAACATAACTCAAAAACCACTGGACAAATAGACACCAAATTTGGAGACAATACACCTAACAGTCCAATGAGTGTCCATCACCCCTACACAGACACACACACACACGCACACACACACACACACATACATACACAAACACAAAACCCCAGCGGAACAGACTTAAAAATCCCAAAATACACCATAAATACATATATACATACACTCAAATACATATATACATGCACACATTCATACACACACATGTATATATATGCACAAACACAAACAAATATACACACACATACACACATACATGTACACATACATTTATACATATACACATGCACACACATGCACACAATATGTATGTACACATATAAACACACAAATGCACAAATATATACACACACATATATACATATATACACACATATACACAATATGTATGTATGCATATAAACACACAAATACACAAATATATACACACACATATATACATTTGTTAGGTAAGGTAAAGGTAGTCCCCGACATTAAGTCCGGTCATGTCTGACTCTGGGGTGTTGGTGCTCATCTCCATTTCTAAGCCGAAGAGCCAGCATTGTCCGTAGACACTCCAAGGTCATGTGGCCGGTATGACTGCATGGAGCACCGTTACATCTGTTAGAGACCCTAAATTGGGTCTTCTTAGGTGCACATCACGGGAACACGTAAGGAAAGAGACAGTCCCCAAAAAAGATCAAAAAACAAGGTTTATTTTAGTTTCTTCATGAAGAAGACGGCCTGATAGCATATGCAGATGCTACCCTTCAAGTGACTGCCGTGCCCCTCCTCTGTTTCTGCTGACTTTTATACTCAAGTAATAGGTCATGGAAAGTACTTTCTTTCTAGCCCCTCTCCCTTGACCTTTTGATGGAAAGTACCTTCTTGTACCTTCAGACTCTGCGCTTAACCGCAACCTTTGGCTTAACCACAACACAACTACTTCCTATGTAGGATTGAACTTTGTATGACCTCTACATATAAAAAACATTTTTTTCCGTGTTGCTCTTTTACTACAGAGAAAGGGTATATTGTATTGTTGAAGGCTTTCATGGCCGAAATCACTGGGTTGTTGTAGGTTTTTCCGGGCTATATGGCCATGTTCTAGAGGCATTTTCTCCTGATGTTTCGCCTGCATCTATGGCAAACATCCTCAAAGGTAGTGAGGTGTGTTGGAAGTAGGAAAATGGGTTTATGTGGAATGGGAAAATGTGGAATGACCAGGTTGGGACAAAGGACTCTTGTCTGCTGGAGCTAGGTGTGAATGTATATTTCTCTTTTGCTGTTTATTTCATTCAAAGCACCTTGCTTAGCATTTGCAAATTTCACTCAAAGACCCTTTCACATCCACACACACACACACACATATATACACACACACAAACACACATATATACAGAAATATATACACACACAAACACATATACAGTATACACACACAAAACACACATACACAGACTGGGCCACAGCAACGTGTGGCAGGGGATGGCTAGTACTTAAATAAAAAGGAATTTATCAGCCACAGGTAACAGTCCTACTGATACAGAGGTAGTATTACACATTGTAAAAGCAAACACTTTGGATCAGAAGGTTTCCGGCACAGGCCCAGGACTGAGAAGGGATTTTCAAATGGTAAATTAATTGCTGCTCAAACTCCGTTTTCCTTATTTCTGCTTCAAAACTGCTCCATCGATGTTGGCCTCCCTTAACAAGCACTGCGGTCCAACTCCCTATAAAGAGGAAGGGTTTATCCTCTGCCAGTTTCCCCATTTGTTGTTTTATTGTTGCTTTGCTTCCTATTAAAGTAGAGAGGGTGAAAAGCTCCTTGCTGCTTCCACTTGCATAAAACATGATGGTGCGCCCTCAACAATGCAGGAATACATTACATAAATTTCCCTTTGATATCCAGCGTGTTTTGTTGCTTATAATGGGATGTGAACAGAACTATCGCCCCTCCTCCCTGATGAGGAAGATAACTCATTGCTATCCTTCCTCAATTAGGAGATGGTTTGCGAGCTTTTTGTTTTGGTGCCAAAACAAAAAGCAGGAGGAAGAAGAGTAGATGGTCTTTTGCAACTGTATATACCCATGTATAAATCAACCTCATGCACGTATAAGTCGAGGGTAGGTTTAGGATGTAGAATCAGGTGTCAAACAGGGATGTGTTATTGCCCCAACCTTATTTTCCATCTTCATTGCTATGATACTTCCCCTTTTTGATGGGAAGCTTCCCACCAGAGAGGAAATCATCTTTCGGACAGATGGCAAGCTATTTAACCTCAGCAGATCGAAAGCCAAACATCTGTTATAGAACTCCAGTATGCTGATGACAAAGTCATCTGTGCACTTTCAGAAGAAGGCCTACAAGTCACTCTAAACACCTTCACAGAAGCATATGAGAAGCTCAGCCTGTCATTGAACATCGAGAAAACCAAAGTGCTCTTCCACCAGTCACCACCCAATCCTTCCTCAATGCCAGAAGGTTAATAGTGTAACATTAGAAAAAGTTAATCATTTCCATTTCCTTGGCAGCCACCTCTCCACAAAAGTCAACATTGACATTGAAATACAACACCACCTGAGCTCTGCGAGTACAGCATTTTTCCGAATGAAGCAGAGAGTGTTTGAGGACCAGGACATCTGTAGGGATACCAAGGTGCTTGTGTATAAAGCTATTGTCCTCCCAACTCTGCTATAGGCCTGCAAGACGTGGACTTTCTACAGACATTGCATACAACTCCTGGAACAATTCCATCAGTGTTGCCTCTGAAAAATCCTGCAAATCTCTTGGGAAGACAGGTGGACAAATGCCAGCATGCTGCAAGAAGCAAAGACCACCAGCATTGAAGTGATGGTCCTCCACCATCAACTCCGCTGGATCGGTCACACTGTCCGGATGCCCGACCACCATCTCCCAAAGCAGTTGCTCTACTCCAAACTCAAGAATGGAAAACAGAATGTTGGTGGGCAGGAAAAGGGATTTAAAGATGGTCTCAAAGCCAGCCTTAAAAACTCTGGCGTAGACACCGAAAACTGGGAAGCCCTGGCCCTTGAGTACTCCAGCTGGACGTCAGCTGTGATCAGTAGTGCTGTAGATTTTGAAGAGGCACAAATGGAGGGTGAAAGAGAGAAACGTGCAAAAAGGCACATCAAGCCAACCCAGACTGGGACCACCTTCCACCTGGAAACCAATGCCCTCACTGCTGGAGAAGATGCAGATCAAGAATAGGACTCCACAATCACCTACGGACAAACTGGCAGTACACTGATCTTGGAAGACAATCCTAGATTGATCCTTAGCTTGTTCATTCTCATCCAGCTCATCACAGCAGGCAGGCACTGGTCCAGTATCTGAGGGACTTCCTTGGAACCTGGCGGAAAGGAGTAGTGGAGTTCTGTGTCATCAGCATAGAGATGGCACCGTACTCCAAAACTCCAGATGACCTCTCCCAGCGGTTTTATGTCGATGTTAAAAAGCATGGGAGACAGAATGGATCTTTGCAGTACCCCACAGGTCAATGGCCAGGGGTCCGAGCAGGAGTCCCCCAACTTCACCAACTGGGAATAACCCTCCAGGAAGGACCGGAGCCACAGAAGAACCATGCCCCCGAGTCCCATCCCAGCGAGGATACCAGAAGGATACCATGGTCGAAAGTGGTAAAACCAGGCAGTAGAATGGAAGATGGAGGACCCAAGAAGATGGAGTTTGGGGCAGAGAGGGAAGCAAGCTCAAAATTGCTATATTTCTGAAGATTTTGTGCTATGGGTTTCTAAACGTGGATTTGATGATATGTAGGATTGAATGGAGTTGAATGGAAGAATGAAGGAGTGGAACTACCATATATTCTGGGGTACTAGACGACTTTTTAGGCATGTAAAACCTTATAAAATTTTGGGGGTCATCTAGTACACTGGGTATAAAATTAAAATAATAATAATTACTTAATATGGCTGCCTTGGCCTCGGGCACCCCTCCTCCCTCTCCGCCGTGGCTCATGGCGGCCTCCCAGGCAGGCTCCCCATCCTTCCTTGCACAGGCACGGGCCTTTCCTTTGTTGGCGGCCAGGCCCCTGGGCTGCTTCCTGCGCTGCTCAGGCCGTTCTCCTTCTTCCTGTACATGCCTCGTGAGAAGTGCATCTTCTCCTGCGAGACAACGTTGTCTCGCAGGAGAATAGGCACTTTGCACAAGGCCTGGACAGGAAGAAGGAGAGCGGCCTGAGAAGCATCTGGTTTGGGGAGTCATCTTAAACGATGAGTATATCCCCAACTCTCTATTTTGTTTGCTAAAATTGGGGGGTAGTCTTATAGCCCCAGTCGTTTTGTACCCCAGAATATACAGTACTAATTTTGGAGGCACCAGTAAAGGATTAAGGCCTGCAAAGACTAAACCTCCTTGCTGGACTGTAATTAAAAATTGCTAATGAGAACTGAAAAATAAACTGTGACAATGTTAAGAAGGAAGTCAACACAAGGCTAACACCAATCAAGAAGAGTCAACATCTGTCCAGGAAATGGAGTTGGAGTCAACATATCCCAGAAGGATACTATGGTTGATGGTATCGAAAGCCACTGAGATGTCCAAGAGAACAAGCAGGTAAAGGTTTTCCTCTGACATTATGTCCAGTCATGTCTGACTCTGGCGGCTGATGCTCATCTCCATTTCTAAGCCAAAGAGCCAATGTTGTCCATAGATGCCTCCAAGGTCACCTTCCCACTAGAGCAGTACCTATTGATCTACTCATATTTGCATGTTTTCGAACTGCTAGGTTGACAGAAGATGGGGCTGACCGTGGAAGCTCACGCCGCTACCTAGATTCAAACCTACGACCTTTCGGCCAACAAGCTCAGCAGCTCAGCAGCTTAACCCACTGCGTCACTGGGGAAATAGCCATGACAAATGTGTTCTGAATAAATCTTGCCAATCAAACCCCATATTAATATTTACTCCAAGTCAGAGTACAGTTAAAGCACATAGCAACAACAAACCCTCTCTTTGTGTAAGGATACACGGCCTCAAATGCAAAGTATTCCCAGTTTTTTAGTCCTGCGTGCTCTTTGTTTCTGGATCTCTCCTCTCACCAATCCATTCCTATTAGACTCCCTTCTGCTTCTTCCCTCCTTGTTTTTCAGTCTCTCCCTGACTCTGTATTTGTCTTCATGGTCCTTGACACCAGACAAGTGATTTCTTCAGGGTGAAATGGGAGATTGAAATGGTACACAAGTATGGATATAGCCCATTATCCACTCCCCCTCCTTCGCCTACCTTTTTCGTTCACTGCAGCTGTTCTCTCGTCTCCTGTTTTGTTTTTTAGTTCTGTTTTTTCATGGCCACGAGTTGAAATAAATTAAACTTCCCAGAGGCAAAACGGCTCCGAGATCAAATTGGAATATATTGATTAGGCTCTTTGAGGGCTGATGGATCGGCCTCGCTAGCTTTATAAACACATTTAACACACACACACACACACACACACTCAGAAAGCAGTTACTTAGGCGTGGAAAAGAGATTGTGTTTGTCTAAAACTGTGACACTGGTGCACAACTGTAGAGTTTGGAGTGTCCAATGGTGCAATGTCAGTCAATGAGCTCATCTTCCTCCTCCATTGTTGTTGTTGTTCATTTGTTCAGTCATTTCCGACTCTTCGTGACCAGCCCACACCAGAGCTCCCTGTCGGCGGTCACCACCCCCAGCTCCTTCAAGGTCAACCCAGTCACTTCAAGGATGCCATCCATCTGCACCGGGACTATGGCACAGCTGTCTGAGTGTCAGCTGCATTAAGATCACTTCTGACCATAAGGTCCTGAGTTCGAAGCCAGCCCGGGTCGGAGTACTTCAGTGCCCAGTTGTGACATCGATGGAGTACTTCCTTATTCTTATGCATGCTGCTGGAAGGTTTTATGTTGTCATAACTTAGTTAAATTATCCTATCTGCATAAAGTGGTAACTAAATTTACTATTTGAGAGATGCAACTTCTTTCGGGCTGCATAGGTCAACAGCACCGGGACTGTGGCACAACTGACTGAGTGTCAGCTGCATTAAGATCACTTCTGACCATGAGTTCGAAGCCAGCCCGGGTTGAAGTGAGCTTCCAACCAATTGTGTAGCTTGTTGTCGACCTTTGCAACCCAAAAGACAGTTGCATCTGTCAAGTAGGAAAAAATAGGTAAGACCTATGTGTGGGGAGGCTAACTTAACTAATTTACGAGGCCATAAAAAAGACTCCAGCAAAGGCTTGCGGGAAATGCGGAAGTACTTCATCAGTGTCGCAGATGGACAATAAAAGGCATGGCCCGACTTACCGGGCCAGGGAAGTTGCGGTGTGGGGTGTCCCCCACCGCCATTGTTACCTCAGGGGGGCTTCTTCCTCCCAGAAGCCCCTTGGATGGCGGGAAAGTTTCCCGCCGCCCGGTCAAGTGGCCAATGGCCAGCTGACCATGCCTCACTGCCAGAGAGACCGGACCTGGCCTCTCCCTGCTGGCGGGCAGCCTATATAAGGCTGCCCCAGGCTGCTCAGCAGGTACTGTGCCTGAACCAGCTGATCCACCCCACCCACCCTGCATGCTGTTTATGTTTTCATGGGCGGTTAGCTTTGTTTCTGTTTTCACCTTGTACTGGATACCTGTTAAAAGTTACTTACTGTTATGCTCATTGTCGCAACTCCCTGTTGGCGTGGGGCATGGGCCCTGGATCTGGCTTGGTATCCCCCTTAGCGGAAAGGGGGAACTTCTGGTGGTCCCAGGGGTGCAGAATTTACGTTGGCCCGGTATTGTGCTGGCAGCACCCGGACACTTTGCGGTATCGGACAGCAGTGGGCTTCCTGATCTTGATTCAGGACCCATGCATGGCTGCCAACCCTTTGTCCTGTTATCAATAAATGAGTTGTGGCCATTATAACAGGCTAACAACAATAGCAGGTACGGGTCTGTGGCTTCTCATTTCCAGGGCCTATTAGAGGGATGACCAGGCTTTTGTTTTGTTTTTTGTCGTGTCAAGAGCGACTTGAGAAACTGCAAGTTGCTTCTGGTGTGAGAGACTTGGAGGTCTGCAAGGACGTTGCCCAGGGGACGCCTGAATGATTTGAATTTTTTTATCATCCTTGTGGGAGGCTTCTCTCATGTCCCCGCATGAGGAGCTGGAGCTGATAGAGGGAGCTCATCCGCCTCTCCCCGGATTCGAACCTGCGACCTGTCGGTCTTCAGTCCTGCCAGCACAGGGGTTTAACCCACTGCACCACCGGGGGCTCCGATGACCGGGGTAATAGGTAGGAAGCATAAGGCCATATTCAACAATGTTTGGGGCTGAGCTAGAACTGGTCATTCTCAAAGGCTTGTTGAAACCACCAGGTCTTCAAGCTCTTACGAAAGGAGGGGACAGATGGGGCCTGTTTTATTTCCCTTGAAGGGGCGTTCCAGAGGCGGGGGGCCACCACCGAGAAGGCCCTCTCTCTCTCATCCCCACCACCCTTACTTGTGACCTCCCCAGAAGATCTTAAAGTTCGTACAGAAAAGATCTAGGATGCCTTCTCCTGCAAGCCATTTAGCAAAAGAGCACATAAGTAACTAGAGCAGTGTGTCATAGAGGGAACATGTTGTGCTGCATTGTCCTTAGGGCCCCTCCAGCTGCATGACAGTTCTGTGTCCTCGCTTTCTTTCCCCAGCTTTGATTGAGATCTCAGTCGAGACAGGTAATTGTTTACTTTAAAGACCATTGGCAAAAAAAGAGAGAGACTTGGAAAAGAGAGCAGTTGGTGAGATCCCTTAGTGGGTTAGTTAGAAGCATGCTTCGTTAATCTTACAAGGCAGTTTAGTTAAATAAATTTTGCAGTGTGTTTTGGATTCCATCTGACCCAGCCTAACAAGAGAGAGAAAGAGTTCCTTTTATGAAATAATTTGGCAAGTGCCTGTATCGTGGGGAAAGAGAATTCTTCTTATCTAAACTGGCCCTATTCCAAGAGGCTCAACCCACCGCATTGTTGTCGTTGTCTCCTGTCAAGCCTTATGGCCACCCGATGAATGAGAGATCTCCAAGAGCCCTAATCTCTGCCTGCCCTGCTCGGGTCTTACAACTCCAGGGCAATTACGCCTTCCTTAATTGAAACCATCCACCTGTAGTGCGATCTTCTTCTTGGCTTATTTTCAATCACACTACAACAACAATTGAACTGTGGTGCTGGATGAACTGTGGTGTTGGAGGAAAGTTCTGAGAGTGCCTTGGACTGCGAGAAGATTCAACCAGTCCATACTTCAGGAAAGAAAACCAGACTGCTCGTTGGAGGGAAGGATAGTTGTGCTGGTATGGCTGTACTAAGAACTCTAAATTTATTTGTTTGTATTAAATGTTTGCTTGCAGCCCTGGGTTTCAGGGACTCTGTAGATAGGTGGCTTCCTTTGGTTGCAGTCATAGGGCAAGTCACCTGTCCAAGATCGTTAAGTTTTGGTTCCACCCCTTGCTCAGGGTAATTGGGAAGGGAGCCATTTTTAGTTAGTCTCAGCAAGGAAAGCTAATGTACAGGACGTGTGCAAGCTTCCCCTGTACAAAAGCTTCAACCCTTAAGATTTTCCAGGGGAAATCAGTCTTAAGAGCATTAAGACTTTCCGGGGGAAAACAGTCTTAAGAGTCTCCAAATATTTCCAGGGAAACAGCCCTAAAGACCAAAGAACTCCAGCTGGAGAATATCTAAGCCTTTACTGGTAGGTCCACTCGGTGCTTCGAGACGCAGTTCGACCCAGTAGCGGAGCCCACATCAGTAAGGGTTAGATTACAGTCAGCCTGGGAGAAGTTCAAAAGGGGATTTTCCATTTAAAGTAAAGAAGAAGTTATTGAAGACAGTTGCCTGTCCTTCGTGGGCAAGATTAGGAAGTCACAAGTTGTATAAAGCCTGGAAGCATTTGTTTAGCTTTATTGAAGACAAGAGAAGTTTCTGTTTGATTGTTCATTAATAAAAGACTTTGTTATACTTCACAAGCCATCTAAAGATAATTTGTGGTGGAAAACCTCTGAGAACTTCTCCTTGGGCCCCCTGGCTTCCCGCTCGGCAAAGGTTGCATGTCCTATTCTAAAGGAAATTCTTTACAGGCCCAGCGCACGACAGTAGAGGCAAAGATGAAGTACTTTGGCCACATCATGAGAAGAAAGGAAAGCTTAGAGAAGAGAATGATACTGGGGGAAATGTAAAGAAAAAGGAAGAGGGGCTGACCAAGGACAAGATGGATGGATGGCATCCTTGAAGTGACTGGACTGACTTTGAAGGAGCTGGGGATGGTGACGGTCGACAGGGAGTTCTGGCGTGGGCTGGTCTGTGAAGTCACTAAGAGTCGGAAACGACTGAACGAATGAACAACAAACACAACAACAACAACAAAACTTTATTTATATACTGTGTTCTGTCGCGCGCTGGGCCTGTAACAGCGGTCTTTTCTATAGGACGTATACTTTAAGCCCAGCGGGAAGCCAGGGGCGCCTCAAAGAGAGGTTCTCAGGGATTTTTCTGAAGTGATGGTCTTTAGAGTCTTTAATGATACAACGAAGTCTTTATTATGGAACAAACAACAAATCTTCAATGGTTCAAACAACACTTTAAGGCTTTCTTAGACTAGTCTTCAATGGACTGGTACCTGACTTTGATTAAATGTACTTTCTCTGTAGGAAAAAAAACACTTTTTAACCTCTCCCAGGCTGATTACTATCTACGCCTCATGGGTGTGGGTCCTACTACCGATTCCAAATGCGTCTGGGTATCGAGTAGACCTACCAGCCGAGGCTTGTAGATATTTCAGATGGAGTTCCGTGGATCTGTAGTGCTGTCCTCCCTCAGAGAACTCTTTGAAAACTTCAGGGCTGTTTTCCCTCTGTTTGCTGTGAGGCTGAGAGGCTGTGAGCTCTCAGCCAGAGCCTTGGGACCTTTTCCCTGGAATTTCTGTTTTTGCTTCCCTGGATGTTCTTGAGAAAAGAAGCTTTTCTACGGGACGAGCTGGTCTACGTCCTATAGCTTAGCTACGTCCTATAGCTTAGCTACTGCCCAAAATGGCTCCTTCCCCTCCCAGAAGCCTGAACAAGGGGCGGAACCAAAGCTTAATTAAGATGGACAGGAGGCCTGCCCTATAACTGCAAACTTGAACAGAAAGAAATAAAGTTGGAACTCCTGGTACAGCTGTACCAGTACAAACCCAGTGATTCCAGCCATGAAAGCCTTCAACAACTTTCAGGCCGTTTGGCAATGATCTATGCTGTTTCAGAGTCCAGTGCAGTCTCTGTCTAGAGGCTGGATGGCTGTCTGTTTGGAATACTTGGATTGTGTCTTCCTGTCTGGCAGAATGGCTCTGGGCTGGATGGCCTTGTAGTCTCGTCCAACTCTTCCAAGGATTCTATGATCCTATGCCTCTGCTTTTTAACACCTCTCAGTAAGATCTTGGCTGCAATCTGTGTGCTAATGGGAAGCAGGGCACCCAGAGCATGGATGTGTCCCAGGCAATCATCAAATGCGCTTCCCCCACATAATTCACAACACCTTTAGAAAGAAGTGGTCGGGCTTCATGCTAATTTGCAAAGTCACAAATTCAGCATCCAGAGCACATGCAAATGGCTTGTTTATACCAATGCCAGGAAATGTGGAAAATCAGAAACAAAAATGGGTTGATTTTCCTCTGCTACCGCCACATTTCACCCGAATGCTTTCTGCTTTGATGCTTCCTCTCTCGGTCCTGTTGGGGCCGATCTCCCCTTCTCTCCCTCCCAGTATCAAACATTCACTTGAAAAGCCTCTGTTACAGTACTTGTCAAAAAAAAAAAAAAAACTTGGAGGGGATGTGTTTTTAAGCATTCAGCATGCATTCTGCTGTGAAGAAAACCACCCGTTCTAATGAGCGCTGGAGAGTGTGGTGCGGAGCCGAAACTGTTTTCTAAGATCTGTCACAAATGATTTAGTTTCATTAGTTTTAATAGCCTTTAGCTACAGGCGAGCCATATAAGTGAAAATTAAGATATTTTTCACGCGACAGAAATGTGGCTTCGGTCAGAGGGAAAGAGAGAGGCATTCTTTCCTTTTGGTGTTTTGTCTCATGCTTTCTCCGCACCCCTCCTTTCCTTGGTTTTGTTCTTGATGACAGATCATCCTTGTACGAGAAAATTGCCCTGTGATGTTCTGTGGAGGAGGCATCCCACTTTCGACAAGCATCAGGCCCGCTTACATCAGAGGCCATTTCCCCCTCCGCACGTAGCATTATGCTGACATCATTCAGCTTGGGTTGTTGTAGGTTTTTTTGGGCTATATGGCCATGTTCTAGAGGCATTTCTCCTGACATTTCGCCTGCATCTATGGCAAGCATCCTCAGAGGTAATGAGGTCTGTTGGAACTAGGAAAAGGGGTTTATATATCTGTGGAAAGACCAGGATGGGACAAAGGACACTTGTCTGCTGGAGCTAGGTGTGAATGTTTCAACTGACCACCTTGGTTAGCATTTGATTGCCTGGCAGGGCCTGGAGCAATCTTTTGTTGAGAGGTGATTAGATGTTTTTGTTTGTTTCCTCTCTGTTATTGTGCTGTTCTAATTTTAGATGTTTTTTTAATACTGGTAGCCAGATTTTGTTCATTTTCATGGTTTCCTCCTTTCATGCTTGTGGATTTTAATGGCTTCTCTGTGTAATCTGACATGGTGGACGGCACAACAACAGAACATGGCCATATGGACTGAAAAAACCTACAACAACCCAGTGATTCCAGCCATGAAAGCCTTCGACAATACATCATTCAGCTTCTTTCCATGCAAAACCAACCCTTGGATATGGGCTAGATCAGTATTTCTCAATCTGGAGGTTGGGACCCCTTAGGGGATGTCACAGGGGTTGCCAAAGACCATCAGAAAACACAGTATTTTCTGTTGGTCATGGGGGTTCTGTGTGCCAAATTTGGCCCAATTCTATCGTTAGTGGGGTTCGGAATGCTCTTGGATTGTAGGTGAACTATAAATCCCGCAACTACAACTATCAAATGTCAAGGTCTATTTTTTTCCAAACTCCACCAGTGTTCACATTTGGTCATATCGAATATTCATGCCAAGTTTGGTCCAGAGCCATCATTGTTTGAGTCTCTGGATTTAGATGAACTAGAACTCCAGAACTTAAGACCAGTGCCCTCCAAACTCTTCCAGTATTTTTTGTTGGTCATGGAGTTCTGTGTGCCAAGTTTGGTTCAATTCCATCATTGGTAGAGTTCAGAATGCTCTCTGATTGTAGGCTAACTATTAATTCAATCAACTACAAATCCCAAATGACAAACTCACACACACACCCAACCCCACCAGTATTCAAATTTGGGTGTATCAGGTATTTGTGCCAAATTTGGTCCAGTGAATGAAAATACATCCTGCATAGCAGATATTTACATTACGATTCATAACACTAGCAAAATTACAGTTATGAAGTAGCAACTAAAATAATTTTATGGTTGGGGATCACCTCAACATAAGGAACTGTATTAAGGGGTTGTGGCATTAGGAAGGTTGGGAAAGATTGGGCTAGATGATGCTATTGATATGTGGGTTGGTAATTAGTTGACTACATGAAACCAAAGGGTACTTTTGTCCAGTGTCTCCTCTTCCTTCAAGCTGGAGAGAAGGGACCAATGGGTTGCCATAGGGGTCTGTTTTGGACATTTTAGGGCTATTCAACATCTTCATCACTGACTATGGAGCCCCCGGTGGTGCAGTGGGTTAAACCCCTGTGCCGACAGAACTGAAGACCAACAGGTCACAGGTTTGAATCCAGAGAGAGCTTGGATGAGTTCCCTCTATCAGATCCAGCTCCTCATGTGGGGACATGAAAGAAGCCTCCCACAAGGATGGTAAAAACATCAAAACATCCAGGCAATATCACCTGGGCAACATCCTTGCAGACGGACAATTCTCTCACACCAGAAGCAACTTGCAGTTTCTCAAGTCACTCCTGACATGACAAAAAAACACTGATTTGAATGATGGAATAGAAGGCATGTTTATTAGGCATGTGCATTCGGGTCAAAGGGCATACCATTTTCAGGTCCATTTTCATCTGAGCCCTCATGAGGCGAGGGAGAGAGACTATTTCCTTATTAAAGTCCTCTTTGCTGCCTTATACTGATTCAGTTTCTTTTTTTTATATTGGCTGGGACTTTCTGTGTGTTGTTAAACCTTTGTACTTTATATCACAGGCCATGAAACACTCTTGTGTATAACGAAGTAACACAGTTTATTTATAACTTCTGGCTCCAACGCTTGTGGTTACATTTGTGTTTTGTTGCAATCTTGAGGCTTACAGTCAGTATCATTTACTTGGTTAACTTTTCTGAATAAACTATCAATGTTTTACATTCACAAACATGTTACTTGCTTTACATACTCTTGGCTAAATTATATTCTGAACTAAGGCAACACTAACCTTCTTTGTGTTCCTTAAAACTCGAGCTCTATTTAACTAACTGCTTCACTATATCAGAAGCCTTTAACGCATCTTCATAACTGCTTATTTCTATCAGGCACTCAAAAACCATCTCTCCTCTTCACACACAGATTCCTAACTGTCATTTTTAAACTCCCTCACTCTAACTGCCTCTTTCAGAACCTTGGCTCCGCCCCTTTGGAATGTTCAGATCTGCTCTCCCCAACTGTCATTTTGGCCTAGCAGCCTTTTCAAATCCTGGGCCTACACTAATCTGCATATGACCAATCGGCTTCACATATGCAAATGAATCCTATCTCTGCTGTTGGTACCCTGTCTGTGCCATTTCTTCCCTATCTGCCATATGTAAACATAGAGAAATACGCCAGAACTTTAACATAGAGTAGCAATTTCACTACACCTCATTTCGTTTTCCGGAAAGTTACTTGAAAGGGGAGAGGGGTTTTTTTGGGGGTCAGGAGTGACTTGAGAAACTGCAAGTCACTTCTGGGGTGGGAAGCTAGAGCTGACAGAGGCAGCTTGTCTGTGCTCTCCCTGGATTTGAACCTCTGACCTGTTGGCCATCAGGCCCGCTTACATCAGAGGCCATTTTCCCCTCCGGACGTAGCATTATGCTGACATCATTCAGCTTCTTTCCATGCAAAAACAACTCGTGGATATGGGCTAGAGTCTTAACCAATTACAGACCTAGCTAACCATCATTTTGCCTAGCCCAAAACTATTCCCCCTATGCTCTCGCCTGGCCCACTTTCAAGTGTGGTTAAAACTTAAGAGTAAGAAAAACCTTGACAATGGAGGATGTTACCTGTTTCCTTCCAAGTCCTAGACTTTTTCATTCTCCACCTTGGCCTCTAATTCCACCAAGGTTACTCTCCTCTAACATGAAGTTTTGCAGCTCACTTTTTCTTGAACTTCTAGACTTTGTGTATCGAACTATAAAAAAGGCTGATTGCCTGGAGTAAACTGACTTTGTCAAACACTTCTCCAATCACTTCCTGCAATGTGACTTGCCCATGCATGAAATATAGGAGAAACTTATGCCACCTGCAAATGGGATGGAGAATTTTGAGACCCCATTTTCACTTAGCTTTGATTTGCTCATCTCACACTTCCTTACTTAAGAAAACCTTATTTTAAGCTATGTGCCATCCAACGGAAAGGCAGAGCACCAAAGTAAATAGGGGCATATTAAATAATGCATTTGCAGGAGTTTAACTATAGGGGAGGTGGGAGGACATTGGCAGGCAAATATGAATTCTGCTGCCCAAATGAAGTTTTTCCTCAGTCCCCAAATTCTGCACATTAGGGAGAGTGAGATACTGAAAATAATTTGCACATCGAAGTCATATATTTGCTGCATTTCCCTGTGTAAATTTGCCTGCCCCTATTCTTGGGATCCTTCACAGCCTTCAAAGTCTTGTTCACCAACACCACAGAACTTTGTCCTTCTGTGTGGCTGCCTGGATATTCATGTGTATTTTGAAGGTTGGATCAAAAGGCAGATGGAGGCCATTACATCATGGATATATATCTAATGCAGGACATCAAGGTTACAACGACATCTGTTATAGAACTCTAATATGCTGATGACAACATCATCTGTGCGCATTCAGAAGAAGACCTACATTCCACTCTAAACACCTTTGCATACGAGAAGCAAAGCCAACCTTAAAAACTCTGGCATAGACACTGGGAACTGGGAAGCCCTGGCCCTTGCGTTCTCCAGCTGGAGGTCAGCTGTGACCAGCAGTGCTGTAGAATTTGAAGAGGCATTAATGGAGGGCAAAAGAGAGAAACATGCCAAGAGGAAGGCGTGTCAAGCCAACCCTGACCGGGACCGCCTTCCACCTGGAAACCAGTCGGGGAACTGATCTCCAGCTGGAGCACTCAAGGGTCAGGGCTTCCCAATTCTCAGTGACTATGCCAGAGATTTAAGGTTGGCTTTGAGCCCATCTTTACATCTCTTTTCCTGCCCACCAACATTCTGTTTTCCATTCTTGAGTTCGGAGTAGAGCAACTGCTTTGGGAGACGGTGGTCAGGCATCCGGATAACATGGCCAGTCCAGCGGAGTTGATGGCAGAGGACCATCGCTTCAATGCTGGTGGTCTTTGCTTCTTCCAGCATGCTGACATTTGTCCACTTGTCTACCCAAGAGATTTGCAGGATTTTCCGGAGGCAACGCTGATGGACATTAGTATCATCATTCTGAATGATCACTTGGTTGCTCAGAATATGTCATTTAAGTCATGAGAACTCTAAATAAGGAGGATAGTTCCACGTTCAAAGGAGCACACCCTGAAACTTCTCCTTATCCAGAGGACTAGAGAAGAAGAACCAAGACATTAAATCCAAAGCATCTAAACATTATTGCGTTCCAACTCTTATCACTCCTCACCGCTGTTGGACCTCATGGGAGTTGCAGTCCAAAAACACCAGAATGGACATATCTTAATGGAAGCCACATCTTCACCAGAGGTGCCCCATTAAATTCCAAGTGCTGGGAAACTTATGGTAAGGCAAAGGGCAGAGTTCTAGCTCTTTCTGGAATTGAACACAAGGATAAATGCAGCTTAAGCTGATTTAGCAACGTGATTGATTTGTTCAGCTCTACATACCCTTAGAAGTTCCAATTTTGCTTCTTTTATTTATTGTAAGCAACATCTTATTTTATTTATTTATTTATTTGAAGCCTTTATTTGGAAACTTCTAATCGAATCGGGCTCCCTCTTATACATCATCCTTGGCAATAAAGATTTGGCAATTAGGAGCTAATTGATGGGTTTATTGATGACGCAGACGGCAGAATTCTTCCCCAGCCACCCACCTTCCTAACTTCATCTGTTACATTTTGGGAATGAAGAATTAACTTTTTCTTTCCCTACACCAGCAGAAACGGCAAGAGTGAGCGGACAGCATTTTGTAGGTTGGGTTCAGGTGAGCAAATACAAATCGAGACTATACTCATCAATCCAATAAATACTGAGTTTATAATGTAAGAATTCTTCACCAATGAAAACATGCATGATTTGCAACAAAATAGTGTCATAAGGATATTTATTTACTTATTTACAGTATTTATATTCCCCCCTTCGTACCCCGAAGGGGACTCATGGCGGATCAAAATGCACACATACACGGCCAACATTCAATGACAGGTATTTTGGCATTTTCCAACTTTGGTTCCTGGAGGTTATGCTTGATTCTGGTCACAGGGGGGTGGTCTCGCTTCATCCACTGTGATGGCGAACCTTTTTTAATTGTAGATTTCCCTCGTTGTTCATTCATCACTGGCATTTTAAGGTGCCATAAAATATTTCCCCACTAAAGCGATGCGTAATTACTCTACTCTCAGCTCAGCTGTTTTCGAACGGCTTAGGTGGACAGTGAGCTCAGGCTGATGGTTGGATGCTCAATCCAACTTGGGCTTTGAACTTGCCACCTTCCGGCTGGCAGTAATTTATTGCTTTTGGCAACTAACCAATTGTGCTATAGCCCGGCCCCATTGAAGTCTTTTTTCTCACAGTACTCCATTCGTCATACTCAACATTTCCAATTCTGCTCTTCCCCTGAAACAATCAATAAATATTCCATGGTGACAGTGTCCTCAGTCTTCATTGTGCTCCTCTAGGACACTTCTTGCTGATGCTGTTATTTCTTCCAATCTGTTGTAAGCTAGTTTCTGATTGTTGTTCATTCATTCAGTCGTTTCTAACTCTTTGTGACCTCATGGACCAGTCCACGCCAGAGTTCCCTGACGGTCGTCACCACCCCCAGCTCCTTCAAGGTCTGGTGTGAGAGAATTGGCCGTCTGCAAGGATGTTGCCCAAGGGATGCACTTCAAGAATACCACCCATCCATCTTGCCCTTGGTCAGCCCCTCTTCCTTTTTTCTTCCATTTCCCCCAGCATAATTGTCTTCTCTATGGAGCCCCCGATGGTGCAGTAGGTTAAACCTCTGTGCCAGGTTCGAATCCAGGGAGAGGCGGATGAGCTCCCTCTGTCAGCTCCAGCTCCCCAAGCAGGGACATGAGAGAAGCCTTCCACAAGTTTTTCAAAACATCAAATCATCCAGGTGTCCTCTGGGAAACATCCTTGCACACAGCCAATCCTCTCACACCAGAAGTGACTTGCAGTTTCTCAAGTCGCTCCTGACACAACAAAAACAATTGTCTTTTCTAAGCTTTCCTTTCTTCTCATGATGTGGCCAAAGTACTTCAATTTTGCCTCTACTATCCTTCCCTCCAATGAAGAGTCAAGCTTTATTTCCTGGAGTATGGACTGGTTGGACCTTCTCATGGTCCAAGGCAATCTCAGAACTTTCCTCCAACACCACAGCTCAAAAGTAGGGCTGGGCGGCTTCGTTTCGTTAATTCGTAATTCGTTAAAAATTCATTTTTTTTATAACGAAGCGATAACGAACCATTCTGGAGCAACTTAAAAACGAAACGAATTTTTAAATTCGTTTCGTAAATGCTTCGGATTCGTTATGTATTCGTTTCGTTATCGGTTTGAGGTCGTTTCGTTATTATTTCCGCATGTCTGGGGCAAGTTTTATAGTTGTTTTTTGTTTAATCAGTGAAAAAAATTATAATATCACACCAACAGTCAACAACAGAGGGAGAGGGAAGCTTCAGAAGTTCCCCCTGTCCCATTTGGAGGTTTTTTAGCGTGTTGCGTGGCCGCGTCCGCCATTAACGAATCGATTCGTTATTGTTTCGTATTTGTTTTGTTAATGTTTCGTAATTTTTTTTAACATTTACGAAATTTCGTAAATATCGAACTTTTTAAAAGAAAAATTTCGGAATTCTTTTAAATATCGAAACGCAAAAAAACCCAAAAAACGAATCGATTTTAGAAACAAAATTTTCCGTTGTTACCCAGGCCTTCTCAAAAGCACCTATCTTCCTTCACTCAGCCTTCCCTATGGTCCAGCTCTCACATCCGTAGGTGACTATGGGGAATACCATTGCTTTAACTATGCGGATCTTCGTTGCCAGTGGTCAGAAATTAGGGAGTCAAAATATAGGTTCTTGTGCTCACCAAATTCAATAGCTCATAGGTAACTTAGAATCAGCCCCTTTCTCCACTACTGGGACCAGAATCATGTAAGATAGTTCTATGTAGAAGAGGAGATGATCACTTCATCATTGGACTATAGTATCCCAATTGAGGGAAGTACTAATGGTTCTTTTTTCTGCTTCAGATTTAAATCTCAGCCATAAAATAAGTGATTTTCTGCTCCACTGCTAGTTACAGTAGAATCTCGCTTATCCAACATAAATGGGCCAGCAGAACGTTGGATAAGCAGTAACGTTGGATAATAAGGAGGGATTAAGGAAAAGCCTATTAAACATCAAATTACGTTATGTATTTTACAAATTAAGCACCAAAACATTTTTTACAAGAAATCTACAGAGAAAGCAGTTCAATACACCGGTGGACATGGCGACGGGATAGCCTCGTCGAGAGGGAGCTCCCGACGAGGACCAGCGTGGGTGGTTAGGTAGAGCTAAAAAAAGCTCCCCCCTTTGCCGGATTGAGTGCAAAGGTGTCGTGAACCCCAAGGACGCTTGAGGCCCCAAAGATCTCTCCCCCCTCAAGGAGGAGAAATCGAGAGGGTCCGAGCGGGAAGGGGAAGCGAGCCACCCCGCAAGGATCAAGCCGCGAGGCTTGTCTAACCGCCGCCAAAACCACTCAAAATAGAAGAAGAGGAAGACAGAAGAAACCCCGGCTGGGGAAAGGAAAAAAGAAAGACCCCAACCCCAGGTAACGGGAAGGTGTTCCCAAATTAATAATATTTGAAGGAAGGGAGGAACGGAAGGAAGAGAAAGACAAGGAAGGCTGAAGAAGGAACAAACAATAAGAATAAAGAATAAAGAACCAAAGAACAAAGACAATCAAGGAACATAAATTATATATAGGTGATTTGATAACTTGGGCAAATTGGACTAAATTGGATAAGAGGAAATTTGGCGAAAATAGATCAAATTAATGGAAAATAAGCTGATCTATGGAAATTAATCTTTATATATATACTATAATATACTATAAAAGAAGTAAGGAGGATAAAGAGCCCCTCACGCAATCCCAGTGGAGGTTCCTTTTGGAACTAGAGACGGAAGAAAGAAAGATAAACAATACCGACCTTGACGCCATCATTGTTGAGTCTACCCCTGCCTTCTTTATAAACAATCTGGCTGCATGAAGTAAAGGAAGTGACGGAGCAGGAACAGGAAGGCAGGAGACTCTGGAGGACTAAGAAAAGAGAGGAATCAAGAGGGGTCGGAAAGGAGTGAAGGAGGAAGTGACGGGGCGGAAGGAGAGCTGGCGCCATTTTGGATCATAGAGAAAAAACGCTATAGACTGGCAGAGAAGGAATTTGTGCATTTGGAAGACAGGGAGAATTGGAGGAGCAAAGGAGTGGCGGTGCAGGCATAAGAGTCATAAATAGAAGTGACGGAGAGGAGATACGAGGACGAGAAGAAGACGACGACGGACCAGGAAGAGAAGAAGACGGCGACGGACCAGGAAGAGAAGAAGACGACGACGGACCAGGAAGAGAAGAAGATGACATCGGACCAGGAAGAGAAGTAGACGAAAATTATTATAATTGGGAGGAGAACTGGATGATAAATAACCATTGAAGGAACAAACATAAAGAGGAACAGATAAGTAAAGGACTAATCTAAAATTTTGGTGCTCCCAAGTGGAGGAAAAGAGTCTGTGCTTCCTATTAGAAAGTTTATATTTTAGAAATTTTATATTGGTGATAAATTGATAACCCATTGTAGTCAATATACTATTACATGAAATTGACTTTAGACAAGATAGTGTCATATCCTTTTTAAAAGGGGGAAAATTAGAATAAAATAAATAAAATTAATTAAAATTAGTGAAAGTATTAGATTTTAAATATTAGTGGGTAGATATATTATGAGTGAATGAATTAACTTTATAATTTGTTAATAATTGAATAATTGAAGACCTTTAAGAAGTAAGAAGTAAGAAATTGATTTATATCACAATTGGCTATGAAATTAAATTAAATTGATGGACTTTCGCTTTGAAAATCAATACTATAATTGATAATAGATGTAATTAGAATAAAGATTTTTGGGAAATAAGAGGCAATTGGGAAATGACAACTCCAGGTAAAGCAGAGTCAAGAAGAGGATCATTGGATATAAATCCTAAAATGGATAATCTTTTAAAAGAGATTAAAAAGATATCAGAGAAACAAGATGCGTTGAAAACAGAATTGAAGGAGGAAATGAAGACTAAACATGAGGAGTATTATAAGAAACAAGAAGGAATAATTACTAAAATGACAGAAGAATTTAAAGTAATGAAAACAGAAATAAAAGAGGAATTTGGACAGATAAGGAAAGATATAACACAGCTGGATGGAGAAGTAAAGGAATTGAAAGCCTCTAAAGAGAAAATAGAAGGAACGCAAAAGGAGATGACACAAAAAATAAAAGGATTAGACAGACAAAGGGAAAAAATAGAACTAGAACAAGAAAGACTACTGCAAATGCAAATGGATTTTCAATTGAGACTCAGAAATATAATGGAAGATGACAAAGAAGATATAAGATTATTGATAATCAAAATTCTGGCAGATTGTTTGGAATGTGAGGGAGATGAATTAGAACAGGAAGTGGACCAAGTCTACAGGATATCATCATTTTATTCTAGAAGAAATAAGACAGATAGGGACGTGATAGTGAAATTTACAAGAAAGAAGGTACGAGATGATGTGCTCTATAATAATAATAAAAAACCAATCTTTTACAAAGGAAAGAAAATTGCGGTTCTGAAAGAATTCCCACAGGCAACCTTAGCAAGAAGAAGAAAATACTTTTTCTTAACAGAAGAATTGAAGAAAAGAACGATAAGGTTCAGGTGGGAAAGAAAAGAAGGGATAATGGTGACATACAAGGAAGAAAGATATTGGTTGACAACAGAACACAAGGCCAAGATTTTTTATGAAAAACTTATGAAAGAGAAGGAAGGAGATGAAGAGCAAGGAGAAGAGGAAGAAGAAGAAGAATTAGGAGAAGAAGAAGAGGAAGAGGAAGCAGAGGTAGAGGAAGGTGAAGAAAGAAGATTATCTACACCAAGGAAAGGAGTAAAGGCAAAAAAGGCAAGATATAAATCACCAAAGGATTATGGCTTTTTAGGAAAAGAACCAAAACCACAGAGAATGACACCACGGAAAAAGGAAGAAAAAGGAGGTCAGAGTTCGGAACAATCGGCAACTGAAACAATGGAATTGGCTTTTGGCGACACAGGATTGGGACCAGATAAGGATAAATAAAATGATGGAGAGACAAATAAAATGTTTTTCGAATAATATTAACGGTATGAATTCCCCCCAAAAACGGAAGAGAGTATGGAGGAGTCTGAAGAAACAGAATTTTGATGTAATAATGTTACAGGAAACGCACATCTGTGATAAACATGTGGCACACCTTCCGAATAAAAAATTAGGAAAGGAATATTATTCGGCCTACGAAAAAAAGAAAAGAGGAGTGGTTACGTATGTAAAGGACTCAATAGATTCAGAATTGGCATTTAGAGATACAGAAGGGAGATGTGTGGCAGTGAAAATAATAATTGGAGATTCCAAAATATTGGTTTGTAATATATATGCTCCCAATGGACCGAAGAGAAAATTTGCTGAATTCTTAAATACTAAGTTAAAAGAAACAGAATTTGATGAACTGATTTTGGCAGGAGACTTTAATGGGGTCGTCGATTGTCAGATAGATAAAAGTTTGAAGAAAAAGAAGTTTAAGGGAGGGAAACTCCCCCAGAAATTCATGGACTTACAAAAAGACTTCGATCTTGAAGATGCATGGAGAATTAGAAATAAAGATAAAAGAGACTTTACCTTCTTCTCGAATAGACATCAATCCTGGTCAAGAATTGATATGGTTTGGATTACTAAGAATCTCTCTACTAAAGTGAAAGAGATTAATATTCGGCCACGAGACTTATCAGATCACTGCCCTCTGGAAATTGTCGTAAATCAAAAAAATTATCATAGAAAATGGAGATTAAATGAGAACTTAATAAAAATGGAAGATGACAAAGAATATTTCAAGAAGTTAATTCAGGACTACCTACAAACAAATAGACTAGATTCAATGGAGCCACGAGTGGTTTGGGATGCCTTTAAGGCAGTCATGAGAGGGCACTTTATTCAACAAGGAGCAAGAAGGAATAGAGAGAGAAATAAAAGAATAAACGAGTTGAGGGCAGAAATAGCAGTAAAAGAAATGGAGTTAAAGAAAAACCCATCTAAACGAACAGAGAAACAATTGGCGACATTGAAACAGGAAAAAAATTACGTGGAGCTGGAATTCCAATCAAGACAGATGAAATTTCTAAAGCAACAGGCTTTTGAAAATGCTAACAAACCGGGTAAATGGTTGGCAAACCAGGTTAGAAAAAAGAGGCAAATCAACCATATTGCTAAAATAAGTACCAAGGACAAGGACTTGAAAACGGACAAAGAAATTTTGGAGGAGTTTCGGACTTTTTATACACAACTATATACAAAGGAGGATATAAAGAAAGAGGATATTATGGAATATATTGGACAAATGAAACTGGATAAAATAACAGATGAAGATAGAGAAGAACTGAACAAAGAAATAACAGAAGAAGAAATCGAGAAAGCCATTAGTAAAATGAATGCAGATAAAGCTCCGGGACCGGATGGGTTTACGGCAGGATTTTATAAAACGTTTAAACAGCAGTTGATACCTATTTTTAAAGTTATAGCGAATGAAGCTTTAAAATCTCGAAAGGTCCCAGACTCCTGGAAGGAGGCAGAAATAACTGTGATACATAAAGAAGGATCACCGGAGAATGATATTAAAAATTATAGGCCGATCTCCTTGTTAAATACGGATTATAAACTGTTTGCAAATATCATGGCCACAAGATTAAAATTTTTTTTAAGTAAGTGGATTGGAGAAGAACAAACAGGTTTTCTTCCAAATAGACATATGAAAGAAAATATACGCAACGTTCTAGATCTTTTGGAATATTATGAGACCAATCATCAAAAAGAATTTGCCCTTTTGTCAATAGACGCCGAGAAAGCATTTGATAATTTGAATTGGGATTTCTTCAAGATTTTGATACAAGAGTTGGATATGGGAGAGAAATTTAATAATGCAATTAATGCTATTTATGAATTTCAAAAAGCTAAGGTTAAAGTGAATGGGCAAGTGACTCAAGAATTTGAAATTACGAAAGGCACGAGACAAGGTTGTCCACTCTCCCCATTAATTTTTGTTATGGCAGTGGAGATCCTGATGAAGAAAATCAGAGAAGATGAAAAGATCAAAGGAGCAAAAATTGGTAAATTTGAATATAAAATACGAGCGTTTGCAGATGATTTAATAGGTACAATTGAAAACCCGGAGAAAAATTTACAAAGTTGGATAAACAAAATAGAAGATTTTGGAAAGGTGGCAGGTTTTAAGATGAACATGAAGAAAACTAAACTTTTATTTAAGAATGTGAATAAGGAGAAACAAATAAAGATTCAACAACAGGTTGGAATTGAAGGTGTCAAGAAAATTAGATATCTAGGAGTCTGGATCACAGCCAGAAATGGACAACTTTTAAAGAATAACTATGAATTAGTTTGGAAGAAGGTCCAAAGGGATTTGCAGAACTGGGACCGGCTGAAACTATCTCTCCTGGGTAGAATATCCTTGATAAAAATGAATGTATTACCAAAACTTATGTTCTTGTTCCAGAATATACCGATAATAAGAAGTCAAACTCTGTTCAAACAGTGGAAGAAAGATTTAATGAAATTTGTTTGGAAAGGAAAAAGACCAAGAATTAATTATATGAATTTAATAGATAAGAAAACAAGAGGAGGATTGGGATTTCCCGATCTGAAGACCTATCATGAGGCCTGCGCACTGTCCTGGATTAGGGATTGGATGACTTTAGATAAAGAGAAGTGCCTAAATTTAGAAGGTCATGACTTAAGAGTGGGATGGCACGCGTATATATGGTATAATAGAGAGATGAAGGAGAAAAATTTCGGCAACCATTTCGTGCGAGCCTCCCTATTACGGACATGGATGAGGTATAAAGCTCTTTTCTATAAAACAACACCATTATGGATTTCAGCAATGGAGGCGCATCAAAGAAGACTACTAGGATGGAGGACATGGCCAAGATACAAGGATATATTGGTGAAGGGGACAATAGAGATGAAATCATTTGAACAATTAAAGACTTTATTTAGCAATATAACTTGGTTAAATTACCTACAAATTAAAGACTATTTTAAACAAGATCAAAAAACAGGTTTTGATTGGAACGAGAATATATGGGATAGAATACTAAAAACACAAAGGAAAACGGTTACAATATTATACAATAAATTGCTCCAGTGGATGACAGAAACAGAACAGGTGAAAACCTCTATGATTAAATGGGCGGAAAATATAAGAAGGCCCATCCACTTTGGGGAATGGGAAAGGATGTGGAATAAAAAATTGAAATACACATATGCTATGGACTTAAAAGAAAATTGGTATAAAATGTTTTATAGGTGGTATTTGACTCCGAGTAGACTGAGCCATATGTATCAAAATGTATCAGATAAGTGCTGGAAATGTAGTGAGCAAGTAGGCACCTTTTACCACATGTGGTGGACATGTAAAGAAACAACAAAGTTCTGGTCTATTATTCATGAGGAGTTACAAAAAATATTAAAGAAAAGCTTTAAGAAGAAACCTGAATATTATCTTCTGGGATTTACAGATGATGACTGTAAACTGGATGAGAATGAAGATAAATTATTTACCTA
Organism: Anolis sagrei; assembly: GCF_037176765.1. Classification (NCBI taxonomy): domain Eukaryota; kingdom Metazoa; phylum Chordata; class Lepidosauria; order Squamata; family Anolidae; genus Anolis; species Anolis sagrei. Next base: position 12,501,214 of record NC_090031.1, on the reverse strand, counting down.
TTGCACAACGGCGGCTAGGATGGTTTTTGCCAAATACTGGAAGAATGGTGAGGTTCCGAGTATTGAAGACTGGTGGAAGAAAATTAAAGAAATAAGAGACATGGACGAACTAACTTTTTTGTTGAGAAGAAATGAAGGAAGAGTTTTGAGGAGGACAGATTGGTCCCTGATATATGATTATGAAAAGAAAGCTGAAAAAACAATGGGATGAGAATAGATATTAAGGTGAAGAAATATCTTGAAAAGATCCTGAGGTTGGAGTGGAAGTCATTTTAGAATAGTTTGAGTAGTTGTATTGTATGTATTAGATGGTAGTTAGATATGGTGGGTTTTTGTGTTTTTTTGTGTGTACCTCTCCCTTTCCTACTGTTCTATCTTCTTGTTTTTTGTTCCCCCTCTTTCCTTGGGTGGATTGTGAAAAACTTAATAAAAATCATTTCAAAAAAAAAAAAATACACCAAAACATTATGTAGTAATAACTGTATTTATGAAATTAGCACCAAAACATTGCAATGTATTGAAATAGATGTGGATCCGTTGGATAATACAGAATGTTGGATGAGCAAAGGTTGGATAAGAAAGACTCTATTGTACATGCTAAACACAGTGGGTAGTAGTGAATTACTCAGTTTAAGACTTTTTTTTTTTTTTTACTGAGGATATTATCACACAAGCCTTCTAAAATGGCTTTGGTAAACTCATCTTGCCCGAGTTAAGAGAATGCCTTCCTAACCCTTCTTGAATGTGTCTTGAGAAAACTCAATGCATGTTAACTTTAAGCATGCGACTCCTCCAAATCCATATTTTCTCTATTTTCATACATTTGTGTTTTGTTTTTTAAATGTAAGAACTCCTTAACTTCAAGAGTACAGAGGTTCAAAGCCCTGAACTTTCATATTTTCACATTACGGAAGCAACTTTAAAAAATATGTTTTTAAAGCACTTTGTGATTTAAATCCTTTTTGTATTGTGTTTATTCAGCAACTAAGAGGTGTACTTTGAACTTTTTAAAAAGGTTTTGTGATGAAGCAAAAGCAGAAATGAGTGGAAAATTAGTGGAAAACATTGTTGCTGTGCAAGAAAAGGAAATATCCAATTAATAGAAGAAATTTATATTAGAAGCTTGATCAGAGGCGGCCCTATGTAATTTTCAACGGTAAGCAAATAGTATTTTGGTGCCCCGCCTTCAACCAATCACTGATATATATTTTCTGTTCATCATGGTATTTCTGTGTGCCATATCTGGTTCAATTCCATCATTGGTGGAGTTCAGAATGCCCTTTGATTATAGGTGAACTATACATCCCAGTAAAAGGCAAGAAGCCTCCTTAAAGCATGCACCTGCCTGCATGTGAGCACCTCTCCTCTAGAGTAGAAACAGGTAAGAAACCTCCTTAAAGCATGCACCTGCCTGCATCTGAGCACCTCTCCTCTAGAGTAGAAACAGGTAAGAAGCCTCCTTAAAGCATGCACCTGCCTGCATCTGAGCACCTCTCCTCTAGAGTAGAAAAAAAGCTAAGAAGCCTCCTTAAAGCATGCACCTTCCTGCATCTGAGCATCTCTCCTCTAGAGTAGAAACAGGCAAGAAGCCTCCTTAAAGCATGCACCTGCCTGCATCTGAGCACCTCTCCTCTAGAGTAGAAAAAAAGCTAAGAAGCCTCCTTAAAGCATGCACCTGCCTGCATCTGAGCATCTCTCCTCTAGAGTAGAATCAGGTAAGAAGCCTCCTTAAAGCATGCACCTGCCTGCATCTGAGCACCTCTCCTCTAGAGTAGAAAAAAAGCTAAGAAGCCTCCTTAAAGCATGCACCTGCCTGCATCTGAGCATCTCTCCTCTAGAGTAGAAACAGGTAAGAAGCCTCCTTAAATCATGCACCTGCCTGCATCTGAGCACCTCTCCTCTAGAGTAGAAAAAAAGCTAAGAAGCCTCCTTAAAGCATGCACCTGCCTGCATCTAAGCACCTCTCCTCTAGAGTAGAAAAAAAGCTAAGAAGCCTCCTTAAAGCATGCACCTGCCTGCATCTGAGCATCTCTCCTCTAGAGTAGAAACAGGCAAGAAGCCTCCTTAAAGCATGCACCTGCGTGCATCTGAGCACCTCTCCTCTAGAGTAGAAACAGGTAAGAAACCTCCTTAAAGCATGCACCTGCCTGCATCTGAGCACCTCTCCTCTAGAGTAGAAACAGGTAAGAAGCCTCCTTAAAGCATGCACCTGCCTGCATCTGAGCACCTCTCCTCTAGAGTAGAAACAGGTAAGAAGCCTCCTTAAATCATGCACCTGCCTGCATCTGAGCACCTCTCCTCTAGAGTAGAAAAAAAGCTAAGAAGCCTCCTTAAAGCATGCACCTGCCTGCATCTGAGCACCTCTCCTCTAGAGTAGAAAAAAAGCTAAGAAGCCTCCTTAAATCATGCACCTGCCTGCATCTGAGCACCTCTCCTCTAGAGTAGAAAAAAAGCTAAGAAGCCTCCTTAAAGCATGCACCTGCCTGCATCTGAGCATCTCTCCTCTAGAGTAGAAACAGGCAAGAAGCCTCCTTAAAGCATGCACCTGCCTGCATCTGAGCACCTCTCCTCTAGAGTAGAAACAGGTAAGAAGCCTCCTTAAATCATGCACCTGCCTGCATCTGAGCACCTCTCCTCTAGAGTAGAAAAAAAGCTAAGAAGCCTCCTTAAAGCATGCACCTGCCTGCATCTGAGCACCTCTCCTCTAGAGTAGAAAAAAAGCTAAGAAGCCTCCTTAAATCATGCACCTGCCTGCATCTGAGCACCTCTCCTCTAGAGTAGAAAAAAAGCTAAGAAGCCTCCTTAAAGCATGCACCTGCCTGCATCTGAGCATCTCTCCTCTAGAGTAGAAACAGGCAAGAAGCCTCCTTAAAGCATGCACCTGCCTGCATCTGAGCACCTCTCCTCTAGAGTAGAAACAGGTAAGAAGCCTCCTTAAAGCATGCACCTGCCTGCATCTGAGCACCTCTCCTCTAGAGTAGAAAAAAGCTAAGAAGCCTCCTTAAAGCATGCACCTTCCTGCATCTGAGCATCTCTCCTCTAGAGTAGAAACAGGCAAGAAGCCTCCTTAAAGCATGCACCTGCCTGCATCTGAGCACCTCTCCTCTAGAGTAGAAAAAAAGCTAAGAAGCTTCCTTAAAGCATGCACCTGCCTGCATCTGAGCATCTCTCCTCTAGAGTAGAATCAGGTAAGAAGCCTCCTTAAAGCATGCACCTGCCTGCATCTGAGCACCTCTCCTCTAGAGTAGAAAAAAAGCTAAGAAGCCTCCTTAAAGCATGCACCTGCCTGCATCTGAGCATCTCTCCTCTAGAGTAGAAACAGGTAAGAAGCCTCCTTAAATCATGCACCTGCCTGCATCTGAGCACCTCTCCTCTAGAGTAGAAAAAAAGCTAAGAAGCCTCCTTAAAGCATGCACCTGCCTGCATCTAAGCACCTCTCCTCTAGAGTAGAAAAAAAGCTAAGAAGCCTCCTTAAAGCATGCACCTGCCTGCATCTGAGCATCTCTCCTCTAGAGTAGAAACAGGCAAGAAGCCTCCTTAAAGCATGCACCTGCGTGCATCTGAGCACCTCTCCTCTAGAGTAGAAACAGGTAAGAAACCTCCTTAAAGCATGCACCTGCCTGCATCTGAGCACCTCTCCTCTAGAGTAGAAACAGGTAAGAAGCCTCCTTAAAGCATGCACCTGCCTGCATCTGAGCACCTCTCCTCTAGAGTAGAAACAGGTAAGAAGCCTCCTTAAATCATGCACCTGCCTGCATCTGAGCACCTCTCCTCTAGAGTAGAAAAAAAGCTAAGAAGCCTCCTTAAAGCATGCACCTGCCTGCATCTGAGCACCTCTCCTCTAGAGTAGAAAAAAAGCTAAGAAGCCTCCTTAAATCATGCACCTGCCTGCATCTGAGCACCTCTCCTCTAGAGTAGAAAAAAAGCTAAGAAGCCTCCTTAAAGCATGCACCTGCCTGCATCTGAGCATCTCTCCTCTAGAGTAGAAACAGGCAAGAAGCCTCCTTAAAGCATGCACCTGCCTGCATCTGAGCACCTCTCCTCTAGAGTAGAAACAGGTAAGAAGCCTCCTTAAATCATGCACCTGCCTGCATCTGAGCACCTCTCCTCTAGAGTAGAAAAAAAGCTAAGAAGCCTCCTTAAAGCATGCACCTGCCTGCATCTGAGCACCTCTCCTCTAGAGTAGAAAAAAAGCTAAGAAGCCTCCTTAAATCATGCACCTGCCTGCATCTGAGCACCTCTCCTCTAGAGTAGAAAAAAAGCTAAGAAGCCTCCTTAAAGCATGCACCTGCCTGCATCTGAGCATCTCTCCTCTAGAGTAGAAACAGGCAAGAAGCCTCCTTAAAGCATGCACCTGCCTGCATCTGAGCACCTCTCCTCTAGAGTAGAAACAGGTAAGAAGCCTCCTTAAAGCATGCACCTGCCTGCATCTGAGCACCTCTCCTCTAGAGTAGAAAAAAGCTAAGAAGCCTCCTTAAAGCATGCACCTTCCTGCATCTGAGCATCTCTCCTCTAGAGTAGAAACAGGCAAGAAGCCTCCTTAAAGCATGCACCTGCCTGCATCTGAGCACCTCTCCTCTAGAGTAGAAAAAAAGCTAAGAAGCTTCCTTAAAGCATGCACCTGCCTGCATCTGAGCATCTCTCCTCTAGAGTAGAATCAGGTAAGAAGCCTCCTTAAAGCATGCACCTGCCTGCATCTGAGCACCTCTCCTCTAGAGTAGAAAAAAAGCTAAGAAGCCTCCTTAAAGCATGCACCTGCCTGCATCTGAGCACCTCTCCTCTAGAGTAGAAACAGGTAAGAAGCCTCCTTAAAGCATGCACCTGCCTGCATCTGAGCACCTCTCCTCTAGAGTAGAAACAGGTAAGAAGCCTCCTTAAATCATGCACCTGCCTGCATCTGAGCACCTCTCCTCTAGAGTAGAAAAAAAGCTAAGAAGCCTCCTTAAAGCATGCACCTGCCTGCATCTGAGCACCTCTCCTCTAGAGTAGAAAAAAAGCTAAGAAGCCTCCTTAAATCATGCACCTGCCTGCATCTGAGCACCTCTCCTCTAGAGTAGAAAAAAAGCTAAGAAGCCTCCTTAAAGCATGCACCTGCCTGCATCTGAGCATCTCTCCTCTAGAGTAGAAACAGGCAAGAAGCCTCCTTAAAGCATGCACCTGCCTGCATCTGAGCACCTCTCCTCTAGAGTAGAAACAGGTAAGAAGCCTCCTTAAATCATGCACCTGCCTGCATCTGAGCACCTCTCCTCTAGAGTAGAAAAAAAGCTAAGAAGCCTCCTTAAAGCATGCACCTGCCTGCATCTGAGCACCTCTCCTCTAGAGTAGAAAAAAAGCTAAGAAGCCTCCTTAAATCATGCACCTGCCTGCATCTGAGCACCTCTCCTCTAGAGTAGAAAAAAAGCTAAGAAGCCTCCTTAAAGCATGCACCTGCCTGCATCTGAGCATCTCTCCTCTAGAGTAGAAACAGGCAAGAAGCCTCCTTAAAGCATGCACCTGCCTGCATCTGAGCACCTCTCCTCTAGAGTAGAAACAGGTAAGAAGCCTCCTTAAAGCATGCACCTGCCTGCATCTGAGCACCTCTCCTCTAGAGTAGAAAAAAGCTAAGAAGCCTCCTTAAAGCATGCACCTTCCTGCATCTGAGCATCTCTCCTCTAGAGTAGAAACAGGCAAGAAGCCTCCTTAAAGCATGCACCTGCCTGCATCTGAGCACCTCTCCTCTAGAGTAGAAAAAAAGCTAAGAAGCTTCCTTAAAGCATGCACCTGCCTGCATCTGAGCATCTCTCCTCTAGAGTAGAATCAGGTAAGAAGCCTCCTTAAAGCATGCACCTGCCTGCATCTGAGCACCTCTCCTCTAGAGTAGAAAAAAAGCTAAGAAGCCTCCTTAAAGCATGCACCTGCCTGCATCTGAGCATCTCTCCTCTAGAGTAGAAACAGGTAAGAAGCCTCCTTAAATCATGCACCTGCCTGCATCTGAGCACCTCTCCTCTAGAGTAGAAAAAAAGCTAAGAAGCCTCCTTAAAGCATGCACCTGCCTGCATCTAAGCACCTCTCCTCTAGAGTAGAAAAAAAGCTAAGAAGCCTCCTTAAAGCATGCACCTGCCTGCATCTGAGCATCTCTCCTCTAGAGTAGAAACAGGCAAGAAGCCTCCTTAAAGCATGCACCTGCCTGCATCTGAGCACCTCTCCTCTAGAGTAGAAACAGGTAAGAAACCTCCTTAAAGCATGCACCTGCCTGCATCTGAGCACCTCTCCTCTAGAGTAGAAACAGGTAAGAAGCCTCCTTAAAGCATGCACCTGCCTGCATCTGAGCACCTCTCCTCTAGAGTAGAAACAGGTAAGAAGCCTCCTTAAATCATGCACCTGCCTGCATCTGAGCACCTCTCCTCTAGAGTAGAAAAAAAGCTAAGAAGCCTCCTTAAAGCATGCACCTGCCTGCATCTGAGCACCTCTCCTCTAGAGTAGAAAAAAAGCTAAGAAGCCTCCTTAAATCATGCACCTGCCTGCATCTGAGCACCTCTCCTCTAGAGTAGAAAAAAAGCTAAGAAGCCTCCTTAAAGCATGCACCTGCCTGCATCTGAGCATCTCTCCTCTAGAGTAGAAACAGGCAAGAAGCCTCCTTAAAGCATGCACCTGCCTGCATCTGAGCACCTCTCCTCTAGAGTAGAAACAGGTAAGAAGCCTCCTTAAATCATGCACCTGCCTGCATCTGAGCACCTCTCCTCTAGAGTAGAAAAAAAGCTAAGAAGCCTCCTTAAAGCATGCACCTGCCTGCATCTGAGCACCTCTCCTCTAGAGTAGAAAAAAAGCTAAGAAGCCTCCTTAAATCATGCACCTGCCTGCATCTGAGCACCTCTCCTCTAGAGTAGAAAAAAAGCTAAGAAGCCTCCTTAAAGCATGCACCTGCCTGCATCTGAGCATCTCTCCTCTAGAGTAGAAACAGGCAAGAAGCCTCCTTAAAGCATGCACCTGCCTGCATCTGAGCACCTCTCCTCTAGAGTAGAAACAGGTAAGAAGCCTCCTTAAAGCATGCACCTGCCTGCATCTGAGCACCTCTCCTTTAGAGGACCGGGTTGTGGCACAACCCGTTGGGAGTCAACTGCATTAAAATCACTACTGACTGAGAGGTCATGAGTTTGAAGCCAGCCTGGGTCGGCATGAGCTTCCAGCCATTTGTCTAGCTAGCTGTTGACCTTTGCAGCCCAAAAGACAGTTGCTTCTTTCAAGTAGGAAATTCAGGTATCACTTATGAGGGGAGTCTAATTTAACTAATTTACAACACCATAAAAACTCTCCAGCAGTGTGCAAAAGAATGAGGAAGTACTCCATCGATGTCACAACTGGGCGCTGAAGCAACAGCTCCCCCAGTGGCCGGAATTCAAAAAGCACACCCCTATGAAGCTGGAAAGTTAAATAGCCTCTATGTGTCTGTCTATATACGTTGTGTGTCTATGGCATTGAATGTTTGCCATATATATCTGCATTGTGATCCGCCCTGAGTCCCCTGCAGGGTAAGAACAACTGAATATAAATGCTGTAAATAATAATAATAATAATAATAATAATAATAATAATAATAATAATAATAATAGAGGGAAACAACTTCAGTGCCTAAAATGACAGGAAGGGGAGCCTGGGAAGCCCCCCACTATAATGGGCTGATAGAAAGTGGATCTTTCAGCACCACAGAGCATAAGGAGATATCTGCCCCCCCCCTCCCATCTCAGGAGGCTCCCAAAAATGGATGGGGTGGGATGAAAGCCAGGACACAAAACGGGTCAAGGCTTACCCCAAAAGTACAACCCTAGTGTTCATAGCTATATCATTTGAAAAACTGGCATAGATTGTGATGCTGTGATAATATAATCACATTAAGCTGGCCTTCCCAAACCAAATGTGAACTTCTATTTTGTTTCATCGGAAAGCCAACATTAGCAGTTCGTGGCACCTCGTATTTCATTGTGTGCTGAGCTTTCACTCAATTCACTGTCCTTAACATTAACGATTATGCGCCGTGGTGCAAATACGCAATGCAGTGGACATTTATGATATTGTTCACATGCCTTGCATGGAGAGGAAGCAAATGAGAGAAATACAAGTTGGAATTCTGGGCCTTGCTGCCTTTTTTGGCTGAGTTTCGGAAGCCCGTCTGGGAACGTGAAACAAGCTGCTCGGTGTCTTCAAAACATTCAATTTGGATTAAGGCTTTATTGGGGAAGAATTTGCACAAGCATCACATAAAGGGTCAGGTTTTTCCTCTTTTATTTGTCTGGCAAATTAGAAATCACACAACCCACTCATCAATCAAAAGCTTCATCTGCCACCACCTCTCAAGACCAACCGTATCTCGTGAAGCCTGATTTGGCCATAGTGGTCCACGCCTTAGTTACCTCTAGACTGGATTACTGCAATACACTTTACGTGGGGCTGCCCTTGAAGACGGCCCGGATACTTCAACTGGTCCAACGAGCGGCAGCCAGACTACTAACTGGTGCGAATTACAGGGAGGGTCAACCCCCCTGTTTAAGGAACTCCACTGGCTGCTGTTTATTTTCCGGTCCCAATTCAAGGTGCAGATATTAACCTACAAAGCCCTGAATGGTTTGGGACCTGTCTACCTTCTACATATTTCCTTCTACGAACCTACACGATCCCTTCAATCTACCAGAGAGGCTCTTCTCTTGCTCCCGCCACCGTCACAAATGCAATTTGTGGGGACGAGGGAGAGGGCCTTCTCTGTGGTGGCCCCTCAGCTCCGGAACTCGCTCCCCAGAGAAATTAGGCAAGCCCCCACCCTGGCAATCTTCAGGAAGAGTCTGAAAACTTGGCTATTCTGCTGTGCCTTCAATGAATGAACAATAATCCCTGACCTTGACCAAACCCTGCATTAAATGTCCTCAGAAGCACTTTATTCTATCCCCTAGTGCAATTTAACCCCATTTTTTTATCCCATTGGATGCTCCTTCCAGATGCATTACATTACCTTCTCACCCAGTGTTTTAAAATATTTTAAATCTTTGTGACTGGCCCTGCCCATTGTGTTCAACTGTTGTGATTTAATTGTGTGTGCTTACTTGCATTGTTTTCTTTTTGTATTCTTTTGTATTTTTATTTGCATTATATTTTATTGTTGTATTTTTATGTTTTATATATCTACTTTGCTGAATTTTTGGACTTGGCCTCTTGTAAGCAGCCCCGAGTCCCCTTGGGGAGATGGTGCCGGGGTATAAATAAAGTTTTATTATTATTACTAGCCATCCCCTGCCACGCATTGCTGTGGCCCACATGGGGTTTCTGTGTGGGAGGTTTGGCCCAATTCTATCATTGGTGGTGTTCAGAATGCTCTGTGATCGGGGAAAATAAAGAGATGTATAAAATAGACTTGTAATGGAAATCCAAGGACAATACAAACAAATAGACGACGCGTGACGCAAGCAAGGAAACAAATATATATGCTGTAGGATAGGTATTTATATGGACAAGTAATTAGAAGAACATATTATATGTAGAAATCTACTAGTGTACGGAATTGTAGCAATATGAGTGCCACCCTGAATGAACCTGGAAGTACCCGATTTGCCCCATTCCCTGCCTTAGTTTTTCCCACTCCTTCCTCTTTCTTCTCTTTCCTCTCTTCTCCTCCCCCTTTTCTTTCCCACCCTTTCCTTCACCCCCCAACTTCCCTATTGTGTCCACCTCTTGTTTTTAATATAAACTTGTAAAATAAAAATCAATAAAAATATTTTTTAAAAAAGAATGCTCTGTGATTATAAGTGAACTATAAATCCCAGCAACTATAACTCCCAAATGTCAAGATTCTATTTTCCCCAAACTCCACCAGTGTTCACATTTGGACATATTGAGTATTCATGTAGAGTTTGGTCCAGATCCATCATTGCTTGAGTCCACAGTGATCTCTGGATGTAGGTAAACTACAACTCCAAAACCAAAGGACACTACCCACCAAACCCTTCCAGTATTTTCTGTTGATCGTGGGAGAACTGTGTGCCAAGTTTGGTTCAATTCCATCGTTGGTGGGGTTCAGAATGCTCCTTGATTGTAGGTGAACTATAAATCCCAGCAACTACAACTCCCAAATGAGAAAATCATTTTTTTGAGTGAAGGACATATATTGGGTTGTTAGGTGTCTTGTGTCCAAATTTGGCATCAATTTGTTCAGTGATTTTTGAGTTCTGTTAATCCCACAAACGAACATCACATTTTTGTTTATATAGATTGTTGTTGTTGTTGTTATTATTATTATTATTATTAAATTCCTTCCTAAATCTTACACAGGAAAGATATGGAAAAGCATACATGATCAGGGGTGACAACATTGGGACTAGCTGGGCTAATGGCCACATTCAATATAGAGCAACTTGTCTTTTCAACCAGCAAGGAAGCCTTGCATGCTAGGAAAGTAAACAGGGAATTCTCCTGCTGCAATTTAGTTCTTTCTTACTGGTTTTGCACCTTCAGTCTCTGTGTTATTCGGCTTCATTTAACTAAAATCCCAAAGAGACAAATTAGGAGCAGGGAGAGAGAGAGACACCCTTTGTCAGACGACTTGCCGTAGATTGGCACTAATAACTTCTTTTCAGCCTCCGTGCGTTGCCTCTGACATCACAGCTCAAGCGTTGCCTGAGTGCTAATTATGCTTCCTGTTATGAAACAAAGGTTCGGGATCAAACTCTCATAATGTGACATCGTGCTTACCAGAGATGCACCAATTTGCAAAATAAGCAGTGGTGTCAGGGCAGGGATTTGTTGGAGGAATGGTGACAAATGGCAGTCTTACTGGTAATGGCTTGCATTTGACTGTGGGCATGTTTTTCAGAGCTCACTACTGATCTACTTAGGTTGGTGTTGTTTACACTGAAAGGCAGCAGCTGTTGTACTCCTTGCTGAAGCCAAATGGGCCATGTGGTGGCTGGTTTAGATGCTGGGCCGATATCCAGGTGCTAGTTCCTACTGAATTGTGTGATATTCCTTAAGTGGCCTATAGACTCACAGAAATCAGAATGAGATATTGGCCAGTGTGCCGTTATGCCCAGACTCTTTAAAATAAAACTTTGACGTGCTGCTATCTATTAGGCCTGGGTAACAACGGAAAAATTTGTTTCTAAAATCGATTTGTATTTGGGGGTTTTTTTTGTTTCGATATTTAAAATAATTACAAAATTTTCCTTTTAAAAAGTTCGATATTTACGAAATTTCGTAAATGGTAAAAAATTAACGAATCAATTTCCGAAACAATAACGAATCGATTCATTAATGGCGGACGCAACCGCGAAATACGCTAAAAACCCTCCAAAACCTTCTGAAGCTTCCCTCTCCCTCTGTTGTTGACTGTTGGTGTGATATTATGACTTTTTTTCACTAATTAAACCATAAAACTGGCCCAGACATGCGGAAATAATAACGAAACGACCTCAAAACAATAACGAAACGAATACAATATCGAAATACGAAGCATTTACAAAACATTTTTGAAAATTCGTTTTTTTTAATAATTGCTCCAGAATGGTTTGTTATCGTTTTGTAATTGAAAAAATTAATGAATTATTAATGAATTACGAATTAACGAAACGAAACCGCCCAGCCCTACTATCTATGTCTGGGTGAAACTGCTGGGGTCTTTCTTTAGGCAGATTGAGCTTTCTGGAATAACTGAGTCCACTTCAAGATTGAAACATTAAACAGGGTATTTATTCGCAAAGTCCTGGTAGACTTGGCTCAGCTTATTAATGTTACCAACAATCAATGAGTAAAGTATAGAGACAAGTTTTCTTATATACAGGTATTGAGGCACCTTTCCTCCAAAAGGTATAATGCATTGTGGAATTCTTCTACCCTAATCTTGAGCCCCTATGGTAAGAAAAAGCAGGTTTTTCTCCTATCTATAACTCAAAATCAGCTTTGGAGGCAAATGCCCAATACTATCTATCTAAATACTCAATAGCTCTTCTATTGATCTATCTATAATTTCTCTATAGCATAATAAATTCTATCTGTATTCAATTATTTCCTATAGCTCAATAACTCAATGAATCTATTAGGCCTGGGTAACATCGGAAAAAATTGTTTCTAAAATTGATTCGTTTTTTGGGGTTTTTTGCGTTTTGTTATTTAAAATAATTACAAAATTTTCCTTTAAAAAAGTTCGATATTTACAAAATTTCGTAAATGTGAAAAAAATTACAAAACATTAACGAATCGATTTCCGAAACAATAACGAATCGATTCGTTAATGGCGGACGTGACCGCGAAATACGCTAAAAAACCTCCAAAAACTTCCGAAGCTTCCCTCTCCCTCTGTTGTTGACTGTTGGTGTGATATTATAATTTTTTTTCACTAATTAAACAAAAAACAACCATAAAACTTGCCCCAGACATGCGGAAATAATAACGAAACGACCTCAAAACAATAACGAAACGAATACAATAACAAAATACGAAGCATTTACAAAACTATTTAAAAATTCATTTTTTTGAAAAATTGCTCCAGAATGGTTTGTTATCGTTTTGTAATTGAAAAAATTAACGAATTATTAACGAATTACGAATTAACGAAACGAAACCGCCCAGCCCTACTATCTATCTATCTATCTATCTATCTATCTATCTATCTATCTATCGGTCTCAATTAAACTCAATTACTCAATAAATCTATTATACTAAATTACTCTATTATTTCCTATCTATAACTAAATTGTTTTTACAATGGTATTTTCTGAGGTACCTGTCTGCCAACAGCACATCATGGATTCTTCCTAAAACTGAAGGGGCAGGGAGACCTCCAAAATGGCTGCTTCTATCCTGGAAACAGGGGCGGGCCCAAAGAGCTACTCTTTGGCCAATCATTGCAGAGGGCCTGCAAACTGGCTTTCCTGCTTCTGGCTGCTAACTTTTTAGGCCTTGCAGAGGCTGCAGCAGCCTGGGAGAAACACAAGGAGAGGCTGTTTCCAGCAACTTAAAGGTAATGTAGAACCCATACTCTTGGGAGACGGAACAGCCAGGAAGGAGCCTATGATCCAAGGAGGTCCTATGTTTCTATGACCCTGTGCTGGCAGGACTGCTGACCAAAAGATCGGCAGTTCAAATCTGGGGAGTGGGATGAGCTCCTGTCTGTCAGCTCCAGCTTTCCATTCAGGGACATGAGGGAAGCCTTCCACAGGATGGTAATGCATTCGGGCGTCCACTGGGCAACGTCCTTGCAGACAGCCAATTCTCTCACACCAGAAGCAAATTGTCTCCTGCATATGCCATCAGTTGGAGACCCCTCCCCCCACCACCAACCGCCGCTCTGAGCCAGGGTGAAGACAGGGGAGGCCAGGGGACAGTTCCACTTTGTTTCCTATGCTATGCTAATTTATAATATAATATAATATATTGTATATAAATATAATATTTATAATATTATAATGTAATACAGCATAATACTAATAATTATTATATATTATAGTTATATATTTTATATTACATGTAATATTACTAATAATATTACAATATAATTGTATAGTGCAATATAATGATGTATAGTGCTGATATTGTACTGTGCTCATGGTATAATGTATTGTGTGTGTGTGTGTGTGTGTGCGTTGTAAGCTGCTCTGAGTCCCCTTCGGGGTGAGAAGGGAGGCATATAAATGTCGCAAATAATAAATAATAATAATTAGGGGGGGAAAGTTGCCCAATAGGGGAGGAGGAGCAAATATTGGCTCCCGCTTGCTTTCGTGTTAGGTGGGTATTTGTATCGGGAGGGCCCTTACTGTAATGTGCTCCCAAAGTACCAAAGGAAATGAAGGAAACAAAATCCACATCAAATCTTAAGCTACACTGAGAGGCTTCTCTTTGTGTTTTATGGGATTACTATTATTAATAATAATATTTTAGAAGTACTTCCTGAAGGAGAGGAAAAGAAGGAGAAAAATGTTGCCAATAGAAGAGGAAGAGCAAACATTGGCTTCCACTTTCTTTCGTGTTGGGTGGGTTTTTGTACCGGGAGGGCCCTTACTGTTACGGGCTCCTGAAGTACCAAAGGAAATGAAGGATACAAAATCCACCCACAATCTTAGTCTACACTGAGAGACCTCTCTTTATGTTTGCTGAGATTACTATTATTAATAATAATAATATTTTAGAAGTGTTTCCTGAAGGAGAGGAAAAGAAGGGGAAAAATGTTGCCAATAGAAGAGGAAGAGCAAACATTGGCTTCCACTTTCTTTCGTGTTGGGTGGGTTTTTGTACTGGGAGGGCCCTTACTGTTACGGGCTCCTGAGGTACCAAAGGAAATGAAGGATACAAAATCCACCCACAATCTTAGTCTACACTGAGAGACCTCTCTTTATGTTTGCTGAGATTACTATTATTAATAATAATAATATTTTAGAAGTGTTTCCTGAAGGAGAGGAAAAGAAGGGGAAAAATGTTGCCAATAGAAGAGGAAGAGCAAACATTGGCTTCCACTTTCTTTCGTGTTGGGTGGGTTTTTGTACTGGGAGGGCCCTTACTGTTACGGGCTCCTGAGGTACCAAAGGAAATGAAGGATACAAAATCCACCCACAATCTTAGTCTACACTGAGAGACCTCTCTTTATGTTTGCTGAGATTACTATTATTAATAATAATAATATTTTAGAAGTGTTTCCTGAAGGAGAGGAAAAGAAGGGGAAAAAAGTTGCCAATGGGGGAGGAAGAGCAAGCACTGGCTCCCACTATCTTTCATGTTGAGTGGGTTTTTGTACCAGGAAGGCCCTTACTGTTATGGGCTCCTGAAGTAACAAAGGAAATGGAGGAAATGGAAGAAACGAAATCCACACACAATCTTAGTCTCCACTGAGATGATTCTTTTTTTGTTTGTTTGCTGGGATTACTATTATTAATAATCTTTTAGAAGTATTTACTGAAAGGGAGGAAGGGGAGGAGAAAAAAGTTGCCGAATAGGGGAGGAGGAGCAAAGATTGGCTCCCGCTTGCTTTTGTATCAGGTGGGTATTTGTACCAGGAGAGCCCTTACTGTTATGGGCTCCTGAAAGCCAAAGGAAATGGAGGAAATGGAAGAAACGAAATCCACACACAATCTTAGTCTCCACTGAGAGGATTCTTTTTTTTTTTTTGCTGGGATTACTATTATTAATAATAATCTTTTAGAAGTATTTCCTGAAGGGGAGGAAGGGAAGGAGAAAAAAGTTGCTGAATAGGCAAGGAGGAGCAAAGATTGGCTCCCGCTTGCTTTCGTGTTGGGTGGGTATTTGTACCAGGAGGGCCCTTACTGTTATAGGTTCCTGAAGTACCAAAGGAGATGAAGGAAACAAAATCCACACACAATCTTAATCTACACTGAGAGGCTTCTCTTTATGTTTTCTGGGATTACTATTATTAATAATAATATTTTCCAAGTACTTCCTGAAGGAAAGGAAAAGAAGGAGAAAAAAGGTGCCAATAGGGGAGGAAGAGCAAACATTAGTTCCGGCTTTCTTTTGTGCCGGGTGCGTTTTTGTACCGGGAGGGCCCTTACGGTTATGGGCTCCCGAAGTACCAAAGGAAATGAAGGATACAAAATCCACACATAATCTTAATATACACTGAGAAGCCTCTCTTTATGTTTGCTGGGATTACTATTATTAATAATAATACATTTTAGAAGTATTTCCTGAAGGGGAGGAAGGAGAAAAAAGGTGTCAATAGGGGAAGAGGAGCAAACCTTGGTTCCCACTTTCTTTTGTGTCGGGTGGGTAGATTGTCTGCACATTTCTTCCCTCTCCAAAACTTCTATTTCAATTACATGTTACCTGTTCATGCCCAGCATTATTTTTAAAATTTTAATTATTACATTTGGCCCAGCCATAGGTTTTTAAATGCGTCGTGTTATTGTTATTGTTTTTGTTTATTTTGCTTACGAGTTTATGTATTGCTTTTGTATTATATACCGCTGTGAGTCGCCCCTGGGCTGAGAAGAGCGGTATATAAGCAAAGTAAATAAATAAATAAATAAATATTATTGTTGTTATTGTTTATTGTTGTATTGTGGGCTCGGCCTCATGTAAGCTGCACCAAGTCCCTCGGGAGATGGTTTGTTGTTCATTCGTTCAGTCGTCTCCGACTCTTTGTGACCTCATGGACCAACCCACGCCAGAGCTCCCTGTCGGCCGTTACCACCCCCAGCTCCCTCAAGGTCAGTCCGGTCACTTCAAGGATGCCATCCATCCATCTTGCCCTTGGTCTGCCCCTCTTCCTTTTGCCTTCCACTTTCCCCAGCATAATTGTCTTCTCTAGGCTTTCCTGTCTCCTCATGATGTGGCCAAAGTACTTCAACTTTGTCTCTAGTATCTTTCCCTCCAGTGAGCAGTCGGGCTTTATTTCCTGGAGGATGGACTGGTTGGATCTTCTCGCAGTCCAAGGCACTCTCAGAACTTTCCTCCAAAACCACAGCTCAAAAGCATCGATCTTCCTTCGCTCAGCCTTCCCTAAGGTCCAGCTCTCACATCCGTAGGTGACTACAGGGAATACCATGGCTTTGACTAGGCGGATCTTTGTTGCCAGTCTGATGTCTCTACTCTTTACTATTTTATCAAGATTGGACATTGCTCTCCTCCCAAGAAGTAAGCGTCTTCTGATTTCCTGGCTACAGTCTGCATCTGCAGTAATCTTTGCACCTAGAAATACAAAGTCTGTCACGGCCTCCACGGTTTCTCCCTCTATTTCCCAATTGTCAATCATTCTTGTTGCCATAATCTTGGTTTTTTTGATGTTTAGCTGCAACCCGGCTTTTGCGCTTTCTTCTTTCACCTTGATTAGAAGGCTCCTCAGCTCCTCCTCGTTTTCGGCCATCAGAGTGGTGTCAACTGCATATCTGAGGTTGTTAATGTTTCTTCCAGCAATTTTCACCCCAGCTTTGCATTCATCCAGCCCCGCACATCGCATGATGTGTTCTGCATACAAGTTAAAAAGGTTGGGTGAGAGGATGCAGCCTTGCCGTACGCCTTTCCCAATCTTGAACCAGTCTATTGTTCCGTGGTCAGTTCTTACTGTTGCTACTTGGTCCTTGTACAGATTCCTCAGGAGAGAGACAAGGTGGCTTGGGACGGGAGATGGTAACGGGGTACAAATAAAGTATTATTATTATTATTATTATTAGTAGTAGTAGTAGTAGTAGTAGTACCGGGAGGGCCCTTACTGTTACGGGGTCCCAAAGTACCAAAAAAATGGAAAAAACAGGAAACAAAATCCAAACACAACCTTAGTCTACGCTGATCATATAATGCAGTTCAAAACTGCATTACATGGCAGAGTAGATGGGGCCCACATTTGTGTGTGGAGGTGGGAACTATGTGGACAGGCTGCATTGAATTTAAAGCTTGTGGCGTCTTTAAAAAAAATCTTCTGCCCAGTATGTGTATTATTTCTGCTCAGTTTGAAAGGGACTGTAAGTAATAATGCTCCAAGGTTGGCAACAGGTAATTAAAACCCACTCTGTTCCCAGCTAAGGATCATCCTTCCTTGCCTTTTTCTCATTTCTCTTTATATCCCTGAGTCACTGGTATGGCGGTTGTTTTAATTCCTCGCCCTTTCGGCCTCTCGTTTTCTTCCCCTTAATTTGTTTTCTCAGTTCCCAGTTTTTATCTCCATCCGTCTGAGCCAAGATCTGTCCTTTAATTTCTTCAGAGTGCCTGTTTGAACTCGGGCAGTTCAATCCTTGTTTCCATATTAATACTGGCTGTTTACTCTATAGTGTGCCCCCTTCTCATAACCCCAACATAAATACCCCTCCCACACACACACATACACACAGTTTTCATCCCCTGTGTTTGCTTTTTTCAGGTTTTATCTGCACGTCTTTTTGGTGGCTAACAAATGAACCTGTTCCCAATGCTGGCTTTTTTGTTATTCTGCTCTCATTCCCTTTATTGAGTTATTTTCTTTGCCGCAATCAGTCTCTAAATACAAGCCGGTAAAGATACGGCAATGATTTTTGACAAGCTGACCTTTTTCGGCTTTCTTATACTTGTTTAATTAGGTCTTGCGCACAGCCGTGACTGGTGCGCTGCTGTTTTTCACTCTTCCGACCGCCTGCCAGCCGGTGCAAAAAAATAAAATAAAAGTGGTATTTCTTAAATAATCATAACAATAAAATTGAAATGGGAAATTGGTGTCAACGGAAGGTCATTCCTGGCAGGCCATTTGGCAGCTTTAAAAGCTGGTTTTGGGAGATTGGCAAGTTCAGTGGGCCAAAGGATGCTCCGTTAATTGCAATACTATATAGCATGTTTTACCTTGAAAAGTCACAAAGGAGGTCTTTCAAGTCTGGTAATAGCTGCCAAGGTACTAAACACTAATGAGTGTGTTTTCAAAAGGGTATTCAGATTCCTTCCTTGCTTGATCCTGAAGACTTCAGGAATGTAATATGGGCCACCTTTGGCTGAGAGCGTGTTGAAAACTGGCTCAGCATAATGCTCTTCTATCATACTGAAATGCTGCCCTGATTACAGCATACCTTGTCCAAGTGTATCATACTATTCTAGCATGTTGTGTAATGCTCTACCAGTGTAAGATATAGTGTTCAGCCACTACAGCTGAGGATCAATCCCAACAAGACAGAGGTCCTCCTGGTCGATCGTAATCCAGATCGGGGTATTTTTTTATTATTTATTTATTTCACGTATTTCTACTAGGGCTGGGCGGTTTCGTAATTTTGTAATTTGTTAAAAATTCGTTATTTTTTTATAACGAAGCAATATTGAACCATTCAGGAGCAACTAAAAAACGAAATGAATTTTTCCAATTCGTTTCGTAATTGTTTCGGAATTGTTTCGTAATTGTTTCGGAATTGTTTCATTATTGATTCGTTATTGATTCGTAAATGTTTCGTTATTATTTCCGCATGTCTGGTGCAAGTTTTAGGGTTGCTGTTTGTTTTCTCAGTGAAAAAAAATATAATTATCACACCAACAGTCAACAACAGAGGGAGAGGGAAGCTTCAGAAGTTTTTTTAGCGTATTGCGCGATCGCGGCCGCCATTAACGAATTGATTCGTAATCAATTCGTAATTGTTTCATAATTGTTTTATGATTTCTGAAATTTCGTAAATATCGAACTTTTTTTAAGGAAAATTTCGGAATTCTTTTAAATAACAAAACGCAAAAAAACCCTAAAAACGAATCGAGTTTAGAAACAAATTTTTCCGTGTTTGGACAGTCCTAATTTCTACTCCACCCTTCTCAACCCCCAAGGGGGGACTCAGGGCAGCTTACAAAAGGCACAATTCGATGCCTACACAACAGTACAAATAAAACATATATAACAGCAATTAAAACAATTATAAACAGTTAAAACAATCAATTATATGTCACAATCAATAACACCAATCTCATGCTCAACGTTCGCCAGCTCAGAATCCATAAATTCATTCCACATTGTCAGTTCCTATCAATTCTAGTCGTCATTGTCCTTTATCTATCTGCCACGTTACCCAAACGCCTGGTCCCAAATCCATGTTTTAATTTCCTTCTAAAAGAGAGGAGGGATGTCAATAATTTCCCTGGGGAGTGAATTCCACAGGTGAGGGGCCACCACCGAGAAGGCCCTGCTCCTCATTCCCACCAATCTCACTTGTGATAGAGGTGGGGCTGAGAGCAGGGCCTCCCCAGAAGATCTTAAACTCCGAGGCGGAACATAGAGGGAGATGCATTCGGACAGATACGCTGGTCCGGAGCCGTATAGGTTTTTGTAGGTCAAAACCAGCACTTTGAATTGTGCTCGGAACTGGGTCGGCAGCCAGTGGAGCTGACACAACAGAGGGGTGGTATGCTCCCTGTATGACGCTCCGGTGAGTAATCTGGCTGCCGCCCGCTGGACTAATTGAAGTTTCCGAACAGTCTCAAAGGATATTTTGGTTCTCCTTCCACCAACCCCTCACCTCCATGCCAACTTTCTTTTTTGAAGAAATACAAAATACCCATTTACATCTGAGTGACTGTATTACTCATGCTCAGTTATGGGTATTATTTAAGCAAAGGGACATGACAAAGTACCGGGCCGACTTGATTAATTCATGCCCTGAGGGAAAAGCCAGGCATGAGGTGAAGTTAAATACCTTCAACGTGCATTAATCAACACCATGACGCCCGCCAAAATGGTCTCATTGTGGGTAAAAAATGGATTTCGTGTTTCAAAGTAACATTTTTAATGTTTCGCATTAATTTTTCCTGGTATGGCGTCACACCATGAGGGGTTTCTTCCCCCTCCCCCTGTCCTGTAGAAAGTCATATCATCCTTTCAACCATTCATCTTCTAATATCCTGAGGGACACTACTGAACTTTTGGCATGGTGACAAACTCAGCAAGGGGTGGGACATCTTATGAGGTTATTCTCGAAGTATGAGGTTCTAAAAGGGGTTGATTTGGTGGCATTTTGACAGAGATAGCTTTAGGAAGTAAAAAATACAATCAAATAAAATGAAAATTCTTTCCATGGTGTTGTGTTTTCTTTATTTCAGATGAATGTATCCTATTACATCCTTACTCCAGATTGTAAATCTCATTGTAAGATTAAAGGCAGAAAACTGCTTTGCTGTTCTTTTACTTCTAAAGCAACATAAAGAGTGATGCCACTATATTGGTCATTGTTGTTGTCATCATCATTATCCTCAACCATGACTACAGGAGATCCATTGAATGCATGGACTCTATCAATGCATTGACACACCATTCAAGAATTGGCTTAGTGGGTCTTGTTATGCTGTGAGGCAGGCGGGATCGAGAGCAGGGCCTCCCCGGAAGATCTCAAAGTCTGGGTGGGTTCATAGGCAGAAATGCGGTCAGATAGGTAGCTTGGACCGGAACCGTTTAGGGCTTTAATTATTAAATATTATTGAGATATAGAAAAGTTATTAAATATTCATCTCCAAAGCTAACCTTGAGCTATAGATAGGGAAAATCCTGTTTTTTCTAACCATAGCTGCTCAGTAGGGCTAGGCGGTTTCGTTTCGTTAATTCGTAATTCGTTAAAAATTCGTTATATTTTTTGTTAACGAAGCGATAACGAACCATTCTGGAGCAGCTTAAAAACGAAACGAATTTTTCAATTCGTTTCGTAAATGCTTCGTATTTCGTTATGTATTCATTTCGTTATTGGTTTGAGGTCGTTTCATTATTATTTACGCATGTCTGGGGCAAGTTTTATAGTTGTTTTTTGTTTAATTAGTGAAAAAAAAATATAATATCACACCAACAGTCAACAACAGAGGGAGAGGGAAGCTTCAGAAGTTCCCCCTGGCCCATTTGGAGGTTTTTTAGCTTATTGCGCGGTCGCGTCCGCCATTAACAAATCGATTCATTATTGTTTCGTTATTGTTTTGTAATTTTTTTACCATTTACAAAATTTCTTAAATATCGAACTTTTTTTAAAAAAAATTCGGAATTCTTTTAAATATCGAAACGCAAAAAACCCCAAAAAACGAATCAATTTTAGAAACAAATTTTTCCGTTGTTACCCAGGCCTACTGCTCAGGGTTAGGGTGAAAGGATCCCAGGATATTTTCTACCATTTGGGGAAGAGTTAGCTCAGTAACTGAAGGAAAAAGAAATGGTTTCACCAATTGACTGTTTTGTTTGTAACTTTGACAAGCTGTGCCAAGTCTGCAAGGACTTTGAGAAATAAATATTCTGTTTTGATGTTCCAAACCTGAAGTGGCCTCAGTTGCTGGGAATTTTTGAGCTTCCAAAGAAAGACCCCCGCAGTCCTCCCAGACAAAGAGAGAAGCACATCTTAGTTTTAATTTTAAAGGATCTGGGTGTGATGGCACAGAATGGGTGATCTGTTATTATTGCATTTGTACTGCCAGGATGAGGTGACAACAGATTGTGGGTTTTTCTGTCTCGTGTGCCAAAATAAATTGCCTGGCTTTTAGTACTATAGCACCTACCTTGACTTGGGTAGCTAGATGCACCATCTGCAATTTATCCTCACCCCCCCCCCCCCACCCTTCCCCAAATGTCTTAGGTCAGCATTGATACTCATATATCACTTTCTCAGGTATGGATTCAGAGGGGAATTTAGCAAGCCGTCTTGTTATATCTGCAGGGATATAAATCCTGACTTGATTTCTTCTGGCATGGCAAAACAAGAAAATGAAACATAAACATCTCCTTGCTGCAAAAAGGGTGGATTTTTGGTTGGTTTCAGGGATGAGACTGTGCATATTCCAGACCAATTTGTGCACATTTCTGTGAATATGCAGTATTCAAAAGCATTGCCTTGTTGCATGGGTTATTAAAGCATAGCAAGAGTGGATGGGCTGGGGATGGAGGCATCATTAGTCATAACTACAATGGTGGGGCTCTAACATCATAGTTATGGCAATGCAAGATCTCAGCCAGAGTTTATTTCCCAGTGTTTGGCAATACAAAGGGCTCTTGTGACCTATTTAATAGGTGACTTGCTGCCCACGAATGCTTTCAGGAGAAGTATATGTGGGCCACAAAACATAACGTAACCTCTCAGTCATACTTTGCCCACACATGTGAATAAGAAGGAACAGAATGATCCATCCATCTCTAATATTACCCACATCTAGAAACCATTGACTTGCTCAATGCAGGCTTTTCAATAGGGTTGTGCATTTAGGGTAAACTTGACCCGTTTTGTGTCCCGGTGGGGACCCTGATCCATTTTTTGGGACTCTTCCAAAATCGGAAGGGAAGATAATCTGTTTTCACGATATAGTGCCGAATAATGTGTTCTCTGTTGGCCTATTATGGAGGGGGAGGCTTCCACATGCTTTAAGGAGGCCTCTTCTTACCTGCTGTTTCTGCTCTAGAGGAGGCGTTTAGCTGCAGGCCCTGGCAAGCGTGGATGCTTTCTGAGCCTGCACGCCACACACACACACACACACACTCTTTCCAAGGAGAGTGTGTGTGTGGTGTGCAGGCCTAGAAAATGTCCACACCTGCTTGCAACTGAGTGCCTCTTACTCTAGACTAAGAGGCGCACAGCTGCAGACACTGGCAGGCGTAGGCACTCCATTAGAAAATGTTGATCATTTCCACTACCTTGGCAGCCACCTCTCCACAAAAGTCAACATTGACACTGATACAACACTGCCCGAGCTCTGCAAGTGCAGCTTTTTCCCCAAATGAAGCAGAGAGTGTTTGAGGACCGGGACACCCGTAGGGAATGGATACCAAGGTGCTTATTTATAAAGCTATTGTCCTCCTAACCCTGCTATATGCCTGCGAGACGTGGAATGTCTACAGACGTCACATGCAACTCCTGGAACGATTACATCAGGGCTGCCTCTGAAAAATCCTGCAAATCTCTTGGGAAGACAGGCGGACAAATGTCAGCATGCTGGAAGAAGCAAAGACCACCAGCACTGAAGCGATGGTCCTCCAGCATCAACTCTGCTGGACCGGCCACATTATCCGGATGCCTGACCATTGTCTTCCAAAGCAGTTGCTCTACTCTGAACTCTAGAATGGAAAATGGAATGTTGGTGGACAGGAAAAGAGATTTAAAGATGAACTCAAAGCCAACCTTAAAAACTCTGAGATAGACATTGAGAATTGGGAAACCCTGGCCCTTGAGCGCTCCAGCTGGTGCACCAGCAATGCTGTAGAATTTGAAGACGCACGAATGGAGGACGAAAGAGAGAAACATGCCAAGAGGAAGGTGTGTCAAACCAACCCCAACTGGGTCCGCCTTCCACCTGGAAACCAATGCCCCCACTGCAGGAGAAGATGCAGATCAGAATAGGGCTCCACAGTCACCTACAGACCCACTCCCAGTACACTGACCCTGGGAGACTATCCTACTTGGACAATGAGGAATTGCCTGAGTAAGTAAGTAAGTGTGCAGGTTTTGATCACCCACACCCTCCAGAGCCTGCAACTGAGCACATCTTACTGTAGAGTAAAAACAACAAATTTTTAGTACGGACACTGACCTGCACAAAGTGGAACACAAGCATCCTGGGAGGGGGAAACACAACTCCCCAGTGAAGCAGTGATTAAAAACAGATCAGAAAACAGTTTAATATCACAGTTTAAAAAATTCAGGTTAATGTAGCAGGTATGGAATCAGGGGTGGGAGGACTGATAGGAGAGGTCAAAACACTGGGGGGCACTAAAAGAAATGGGAGGGGCACATTACAAGTTTAGTAGCATTTCAGCTGTAACAGGCTGCTCTAACTGCTTACTGTGGAGTAAGAGGCACTCAGCGGCAGGAATTCGGCAGGCATGGGCACTCCTGCATGCCACACATGCACTCTCCTTGGAAAGAGAGTGCATGTGTGTGGTTTGCCAGTGCCTACAACTGAGCACTTCTTACTCTGTGATGCCAAAAAGCAGGCCAGGATCTGGGACCTGCTCTTGTTTGCTTTCACGTTGAGCTTATTTTCGTACAGGGAGGAGCCTTCCTGTTCCGTGCTCCCAAAGAAACAAAAGATTATTTGTTTGTTTACAACTTAGAGCGGCTAACACAGGCAACAATTCGATGCCACAATATCAAAACAACAATATAAAATCATAATAAATTAAAAACAATAGCATTAATTATATAATCACATAGTCACATAGCTGTTTCCAATTATCATAACAGTCATATGGTCCAGTCGTATGTCCAAAGTGCTGCTGTGCCTGCTAGCCGAAAGCCTGGTTCCAAAACCATGATTTTAGTTTTTCCTAAAGGAAAGGAGGGAGGATGACAATCTAATCTTGCTGGGGAGCAAATTCCACAAGCAGGGGGTCACCACCGAGAAGGCTCTGTCCCTCGTCCCCACCAGATGCTTTTGCGAGGCCGGTAGGACTGAGAGCAGGGCCTCCCCAGTGGATCTTAAACTATGAGGTGGAACGTAGAAGGAGATACTTTTGGATAAGTAAGCTGGGTTTCCTGAAAGAAACGAAGGAAACGGGAAAAATGAATTCTGCACACAACTCTACTTTACAGTTCAGCTCAATAACTCCTAATACTATTTCTTCTAAATTGAAAAGTGGTTTAAATGTACACACAGCAGTCAAGTGCTTAGCTGTACCAAATTCAATATCTGCATAATAATAAGATCTTTTAAAAAAAACCAAACAATAGAAAGCCACGTGAAGCTTTGTTAGACAAATGGCACCAAAGTAACAAGCCATCTTTCTTCTCCTTCTAATTTTATTTTTATGAAGATTTATGGAGGCTAAAAAGATCAAAGATTTAATACAGAGAAATAAAACAACCTCCCTTGTGGTTGTGTTCTCAGCAGATGCCAGATATGACTATCGCACCATTCATTCTCTTTGCGCAAAGATCCATACATCGATAACAAACAGCCGAGCCATTCATAACAGATTGGTCCTCCAAAGACCGGTGGAGATAAATATAGGGAGCAACCATTTTTTAAAGGAAATGTCTCCTTTTGAAATTTATCCCCTGCAAAAATACCCACAGATGACAAAAGAGTAACGCTTTGCCCATTAAGGAAATGAAATTGAATTATAGGCACATGGACAAAAGCGTGCCATAAGTTTTGGAGATGGTTCCTTCGTGAAAGCAGAATCCCAATAGACTCCGGATGAAGGACACAACCAATTGGGAACTTACAATGCAATGAAAAGTGTCTCCGTGTACGAATGCTGAAAATAGGCTCAACTAGGAAATGAGTGATGACACCCTGAGTGGAAAAGGACAACCTAAGCAAACAGGAACGGATGGCTTTGATTCATTGATGCCCTATCCATCTCTTTTCCTCTTGACAGATGATGAAATAATTGGCATCACAAGGTCAAGGTGGTCAAGAGATACATAGAAATCTCTTGTTTTCTGAAACAAAACCTTGCTTTTTTAACCCCCTCCCTAAATATTTTAAGACCATTACACTGAATTTGATCTGAATGTCATTCATCACCGTGTTTGTCAAGTTATAATATTTGAAAAGGAGAGGAGACTCCCAAAGACTATCTAGAAGCCATAGGGGCGGCTCAACCATTACGCAAAGTAAGCATTTGCAGTAGAGTTGATTTTGCCCAGGGGCGCTTTTGAAGCGCTCTTGGGGGAAAATAGACCTTGACATATGCGAGTTGTAGTAACTGGCATGTATAGTTCACCTACAATCAAAGAGCATTCTGAACTCCACCAATAACTGAATTGAACCAAATATGGCACACAGAACTCCCACAATGAACAGAAAATATATATCAGTGATTGGTTTGGGATGGATGGTAGGGCTTTGTCTGCTCTTCTTCTCTTCACCTGAGACGAGGGCACTGGTAGTTTGGATAGAGGGAGGATTTTTCAATCTCTGGGTGTCTTAATTGACGTCAGCAAAGGACTTACATGGCTGACGACAAGGAAGAGGCACTTGGCCCAGGTTATGTGGATACCTTTGCTGATCTTCACAACTGCATGGTCAGCCATTACAGGAATACAGCCCATGTAAAAGCAAACCAACTGGACAGTTTGGTGCTCTGCTCACTCTATGCCACGTTTTGAGACAGAGCATATAAACAGCTCCTTTGGATCTGGGACCAGTTTGCATTTGGTGGCTCACCTGGATGAGCCGTAAGATCCATATAATGTATATATATATATATACATGGCTTGTTTGATTAAAAAAATGGTTCAAAACCCATTGTGGATGTAGGGGGCACTGGTGGTTTAATTCTAGTCAATTCCGATTTTCACAGAAAAAAATGTTCAAAACTTTTCAAAACTTCAGAGATTTCTGAATCCTTCCTTAATGGTGTGAAAGTATTATTTCCTGTTTCATTGGGTGGTATGTACCTTGAAAGTAGTTGTTTTACTCCAGAAGTGGAGTGGGGAAGCAAAGGGAGGAAATTCATCCACTTTGTTTTAAAACGTTTCCCAGGCTTGAGATAGAAACAAGGGGAGAGGAAAGGGAGGAAATTCATCCACTCTGGTTTAAAACACTTCCCAGGCTCGAGACAGAAACGAGGGGAGAGGAAAGGGAGGAAATTCATGCACTCTGGTTTAAAACGCTTCCCAGGCTCGAGACAGAAGCGAGGGGAGAGGAAAGGGAGGAAATTCATCCACTCTGGTTTAAAACACTTCCCAGGCTTGAGACAGAAGCAAGGGGAGAGGAAAAGGAGGAAATTAATCCATTTTGGTTTAAAACACTTCCCAGGCTCAAGACAGAAGCGAGGGGAGAGGAAAGGGAGGAAATTCTTCCACTCTGGTTTAAAACACTTTCCAGGCTCGAGACAGAAGTGAGGGGAGAGGAAAGGGAGGAAATTCATCCACTCTGGTTTAAAACGCCTCCCAGGCTCGAGACAGAAGCGAGGGGAGAGGAAAGGGAGGAAATTCATCCACTCTGGTGTAAAATGCTTCACAGGCTTGAGACAGAAGCGAGGGGAGAGGAAAAGGAGGAAATTCATCCACTCTGGTTTAAAACGCTTCCCAGGCTCGAGAACAGAAGCGAGGGGAGAGGAAAGGGAGGAAATTCATCCACTCTGGTTTAAAACGCTTCCCAGGCTCGAGACAGAAGCAAGGGGAGAGGAAAAGGAGGAAATTAATCCATTTTGGTTTAAAACACTTCCCAGGCTCAAGACAGAAGTGAGGGGAGAGGAAAGGGAGGAAATTCTTCCACTCTGGTTTAAAACACTTCCCAGGCTCAAGACAGAAGTGAGGGGAGAGGAAAGGGAGGAAATTCATCCACTCTGGTTTAAAACGCCTCCCAGGCTCGAGACAGAAGCGAGGGGAGAGGAAAGGGAGGAAATTCATCCACTCTGGTGTAAAATGCTTCACAGGCTTGAGACAGAAGCGAGGGGAAAGGAAAGGGAGGAAATTCATCCACTCTGGTTTAAAACAGCTTCCCAGGTTTGAGCCAAGGCCAGAGACCAGAAGTGGGGAAAAGCTGAATAATTTCCGACTCACTTACTGCTTTGTAATAGAAATGGCGGAAAAAAGCTTCGGAAGGGCAAAGGGACTTCCAGTTTCCTTAAAAACTTCGAAATCGCTTCAAAAAGCAAATATTTCCGAATTTATTCCGAATTACGAAGATTCCAACCGAACCGAACCATGCCTAATATGTGTGTGTGTATATGTGTGTATATGTGTATGTATATGTGTGTGTGTGTGTGTGTGTATGTGTATATGTGTGTGTGTGTGTGTATATATATGTATATATATATATATATATATATATATATATATATAATCCCAGGTTAGTAAGCCTAGTTAGGTTAGATCAAACAAATCATGGTTTACTATTAGTTCCAAATGTATCTGAAGCAGATCAAAACACTTTCCTTCATTTGACCATCTGTAGTGAACATTCTCAATCGAGAACTCAATTAATTTTGGACAGGAGTTTCCACTTGGCAGATCGCGAGTCTTGTAGCACTCTTGTATTGCCATTGAATGCTCACAGAGAGGTTTTCCAGGTCTACCAGCACCAGGGCGACCTATCTGAAAATGATGAAGTTACTCTGATAATTATGAAATTGGATAGCACTCAGGTCTGTTCTGCTCTTTATTACATGCGATGATTCACCGTTTATAGGACCATAAATCCATTTGGAAGAGATGTGGTGTCTCCCTGCAGGGGACAGTCTGTGACCATTTGGAAATGAAGGCAGACCTTAGAAGTCTCATGCTTCTTCTGGGTGAAGGAAGGGAGGCGAGAGAAAAGGATGGCCCTTGACCTGTTGATGAGGGTTAGCAATGTTTTAATGAAGCACTACAGGCTGGGAGAGAAGGGCGTCACAGCTGGCAAATGTATTTTTGTGGGGAGGGGGCATTCAGCAAAAAAAAAAAAAAAAAAAGCAAGTTGCTACTGCACTAAACCAGGTCTGACATTGAGAAGGGAACCACAGTGCTGCAGTGGCATGCAGCTAAAAGTGAAGCATTTCAACACCCTCTTGGTGTAGACCAGTGTTTCTCAACCTGGGGGTCGGTCGGTTTCAAAGCCTCCAAAGAAGGAGCCTCCACCACACTCCAGGGCAGAGAGTTCCACTGCTGAACAGCTCTCACAGTCAGGTGTTCAGGTGGAATCTCCTTTCTTGTAGTTTGATGCCATTGCTCCATTGCATCCTAGTCTCCAGGGCAGCAGAAAACAAGCTCCCTCCCTCCTCTCTGTGACTTCCTCTCACATATTTATACATGGCTATCATGTCTCCTCTCAGCCTTCTCTTCTTCGGGCTAAACATACCCAGCTCTTTAAGCCGCTCCTCATAGGGTTTGTTCTCCAGAACTTTGATCATTTGAGTCACCCTCCTCTGGACACATTCCAGCTTGTCAATATCTCTCTTCAATTGTGGTGCCCAGAATTGGACACAGTATTCCAGGTGTGGTCTAACCAAGGCAGAATGGGGAACATGACTTCCCTGGATCTAGACCAGTGTTTCTCAACCTGGGGGTCAGGACCCCAGGGGGGGTCAGAGGGGTCTCCAAAGACCATCAGAAAACACAGTATTTTTTGTTTATCATGGGGGTTCTGTGTGGGAAGTTTGGTCCAATTTTATCATTGGTGGGGTTCAGAATGCTCTTTGATTGGAGGTGAACTATAAATCCCAGGAACTACAACTCCCAAATGTCAAGTCTCTTTTCCCCAAACTCCACTAGTGTTCACATTATTGAGCATTTATGCCAATTTTGATCCGGATCCATATTGTTCTTTGGATGTAGGTGAACTACAACTCCAAAACTCAAGGTCAATCTCCACCAAACCCTTCCAGTATTTTCTCTTGGTCATGGGAGCTCTGTGTGCCAAGTTTGGTTCAACTCTATCATTTGCGGAGTTCAGAATGCTCTTTGATTTTAGGTGAACTATAAATCCCAGCAACTACAACTCCCAAATGACAAAATAACCCCCAATATTCAAATTTGGGCATATCAGGTATTTGTGTCAAATTTGATCCTGGGAATGAAAATACATCCTGCATATTGGATATTAACACTACAATTCATAACAGTAGCAAAATTACAGTTATGACTTAGCAACAAAAATAATTTTATGGTTGGGGGTCACCACAACATGAGGAACTGTATTATGGGGTCACGGCATTAGGAAGGTTGAGAACCACTGGTGTAGACAGAAGAATCTGGAGCATGAGAGTAATTCCATTTTATGTGTATTTCATTCTTGCCAACAATACAATTTTCTCTCTTGCACAAGACATCCTAAATACTCTAAAGGCATGAGATTGTGCGTGATCTTGGAAGCTAAACAGGGCAAGCCCTTACTATTTGGAGGCCAATGAATACCAGGTAGGGGTGTGCGATTCGGCTAAATCCCGTGCCATTTTCAGTGTCTGGATTTCGGTGTACCCCCAGATCTGCCTTTCAGGAGCCTCCCGAATTAGGGCAGGCAATTTTCCACTTTTTTGATCTGGCAGATGATCTGTTTTTGCTCCAGGAAGATCCGGCCCATTGGCGGCAATGAGGAAACTTACCAGGCTCCCCTCTCCATCATTTTTAGGGTATATCAGTCTTAAGAAGCCACCTTTTCGAGCATCGTTGCCCCTTTTATCCTTCAATAACACCTGGGTTTAAGGCATGAGACTTAAGAAACTACTTTTTCTGACATTTAGAGGGTGCAGGGAATTGTCATGTCTTCATCTGGCTTTGTTTATCTTGAGAATATGTGGAGAGCAAAGTAGATGGTCTTCTCAGCATTGTTCTTTTTCCAGAAAATTATATTTTGAATAGTGAATGGGATAAAAAAACAGATAGGGATGACAGGTAAGGATCTAATGGAGTAACTACAACAACTTGCAACATTATAAACACACAACACAACACAACACACACACATATACTAGCCAGCCCTGGCCACTTATTGCTGTGGCCCAGTATGTGTATATGTGTGGATATGTGTGTGTATATATTTGTGTATATGTGTGTATATGTGTGTTTGTGTATATATATGTGGTTTTGCACGTTGTAACGTATTTTTGTTGGGTTGTTTTGGCGTTTTGAGTCCCTTCCGCTGTGTTTTTCAGTTTTTTTAAGAGTGATGGTCACTTGTTGACCTGATAGGTGTCTTGTGTCCAAATTTGTCAATGCGTCCAGTGGTCTTTGAGTTATGTTAATCACACAAACGGATAATATATATATATATATATATATATATATATATATATATATATATTGTGTGTGTGTAGCCCCTGGTGGTACAGCAGGTGAAACTGCTGAGCTGCTGAACTTGCTGACCAAAAGGTTGGCAGTTCAAATCCAGAGAGCAGGACAGGGTGAGCTCCCGCTGTTAGGCCCAGCTTCTGCCAACCTAGCAGTTCGAAAACATGCAAATGTGAGTAGATCAAGAAGTACTGCTTCTACAGGAAGGTAACAGCACTCCATGCAGTCCTGCTGGCCACATGGAGGTGTCTATGGACAACACCGGCTCTTCAGCTTAGAAATGGTGATGAATGCCAACCCTCAGGGTTGGATATCACTAGACTTAATGTCAGAGGAAACTTTTATCTTTACCATATATATATATATATATATATATATATATATATATATATATATAGGTAAAGGTTTTTCCTTGACATTAAGTCCAGTCGTGTCCGACTTTAAGGGGTGGTGCTCATCTCCAAGTCTAAGCCAAATAGCCGGTGTTGTCCGTAGACACCTCCAAGGGCATGTGGCTGGCATGCTAGAGCAGTACCCAGGGGCGGCTCAACCATTACGCAAAGTAAGCATTCACAGTATAGTTGATTTTGCCTAGGGGCGCTCTTGAGGCGCTCTTGGGGGAAAATAGGCCTTGACATATGCGAGTTGTAGTTACTGGGATGTATAGTTCACCTACAATCAAAGAACATTCTGAACTCCACCAATGATGGAATTGAACCAAATATGGCACACAGAACCCCCACGACAATTGGTTGGGGGAGGGGGGGGGTGCCAAAATACTGTTGCTTACCGTTGAAAATTACCTAGGGCCACCTCTGGCAGTACCTATTGATCTATTCACATTTGCATGTTTTCAAACTGCTAGGTTGGCAGAAGCTGGGCCTAACAGCGGAAGCTCACGCGACTCCCCGGATTTGGACCCCTGCGACCTTTTGGTCAACAAGCTCAGGAGCTCAGCAGTTTAACCCACTGTGACACTGGGGGCTCCTTATATATAAAACGGTGCTCCATGCAGTCATGCCGGCCACATGACCTTGGAGGTGTCTACGGACAATGCTGGCTCTTTTGCTGAGAAATGGAGATGAGCACCAACCCCCAGAGTAGGACACGACTGGACTTCATGTCAGGGGACAACCTATACCTTTACTCACTAACGTCTTCTATAAAGCCTAGAACAGTGGTTCTCAACCTTCCTAATGTCATGACCCCTTAATGCAGTTCCTCATGTTGTGATGACCCCCAACCATCAAATTATTTTTGTTGATACTTCACAACTGTCATTTTGCTACGGTTATGAATCATAATGTAAATATCTGATGTGCAGGATGTATACTATTTACATTCTGAATACTGGTGCGGTTGGGGGCATTAATTTTGTCATCTGGGAGTTGTAGTTGCTGAGATTTATAGTCAACCTACAAACAAAGAGCATTCTGAACTCCACCAATTATGGCATTGAACCAAATGTGGCACACAGGACTCCAATTACCAAGAGAAAACACAAGAAGGGTTTGGTGGGCATTGACCTTGAGTTTGGGAGTTGTAGTTCACCTACATCCAGAGAGCATTGTGGACTCAAACAATGATGGATCTGTACCAAACTTGACATGAATACTCAATATGCCCAAATGTGGACACTGGTGGAGTTTGGGGAAAATCGACTTTGACATTTGGGAGTTGTAGTTGCTGAATAAGATCCACCTAGTCAAAGCCATGGTATTCCCTGTAGTAACCTACGGATGTGAAAGCTGGACCTTAGGGAAGGCTGAGCGAAGGAAGAGAGATGCTTTTGAGCTGTGGTGTTGGAGGAAAGTGCTGAGAGTGCCTTGGACTGCGAGAAGATCCAACCAGTCCATCCTCCAGGAAAGAAAGCCCGGCTGCTCACTGGAGGGAAGGAGACTAGAGACAAAGTTGAAGTACTTTGGCCACATCATGAGGAGACAGGAAAGCCTAGAGAAGACAATGATGCTGGGGAAAGTGGAAGGCAAAAGGAAGAGGGGCCGACCAAGGGCAAGATGGATGGATGGCATCCTTGAAGTGACTGGACTGACCTTGAGGGAGCTGGGGGTGGTAACGGCCGACAGGGAGCTCTGGCGTAGGCTGGTCCATGAGGTCACGAAGAGTCGGAGACGACTGAACGAATGAACAACAACAACAAGTTGCTGAATTTATAGTTCAGCTGCAATCAAAGAGCATTCTGAACCCCACCAATAATAGAATTGGGCCAAACTTCCCACACAGAACCCCACGACCAACAGAAAATACTGTGTTTTCTGATGGTCTTTGGCGACCCCTCTGACACTCCCTTGCGACCCCCCCAAGTTGAGAAACACTGGCCTAGAAGATGAAAAAAGGGGACGAAGTTGAGTTTTGCAGCTCCCCTGCTTCATTTTGAACAGGTAAATCTCTCCTTTTTCCCCTCTTTTCTTCCAGTTGCTGCGAATTATTCCGAATGCTGCTGCAAACCCAACTAAAAGCCACCAAAAAAAAAAAATACTACACAAAATTTATTTTTAAAAAAACACTTTCAAAAGAAAGCAATTTACCTTTCACTGCTAGCAGATAGATTAGTGTGCGGTTATTATGCCCATATTTTAAAATCTTTTTTCGGCGCACGCATGGGTCGGGCCCACCGCAATGATGTGGTGCAAGTTCTCCTGAGTCATCCTTTTCGTCGTTCCTCCTCCTCGCGGCTGCCACCTGTTCCTGGTTCCCCTTGCCCGCTAGCTCTATCCTCCCTTTAATTGAACAAAGTGGACTTAATTTGAATTAAACTGTCAAGAAATCTTCCACTTAAATTGATTTATCTGCCTCTTCGGCTGAAATGGATTCATTTCTGCACAATGTATAAAGAAGCGTGTGTTGATGGATTGCGTCTTGCGGAATGGAAACATTTTTAATGCAACTCCATTAAATTCTACTCAGGTATGAAAGGCGGGGGGAGAAAAGAGCCAAGAGATGAGAATGGAGAGAACAGAACGTTTCGGGGAACGGTGGCAGATGAGGAATCCTGAGACATAGATTCTGCCTGTGCGAAAAAAAATGTAATTTTCAGATGTGCAAATCCAAGACATGTGGAGTTGTTTCCCTTCTCTCTGTCTCTTAATTTCTAGCATGATTCACTTTGCTACGTGGAAAACGTGCTGCTCATTTTGACTATCTGCGTTACTCTTTCTAAAATTGGACGAGTACTTACTAACTTAGGCGATCCCTCACTTTCCGAGGATGATTGTTTTCCAGTGTTCTTATGGGTTTGTATGTGGCTGTGGAGCCCTATTCTTGCTCTGCATCTTCTTCCGCAGTGAGGGCAATGGTTTCCAGGTGGAAGGCGGTCTCGGTCGGGGTTCCTCTTGGCACGCTTCTCCCTTTCGCCCTCCATTCGTGCCTCTTCAAATTCTGCAGCACTGCTGGTCACAGCTGACCTCCAGCAGAAGCGGTCAAGGGCCAGGGCTTCCCAGTTCTCAGTGTCTATGCCAGAGTTTTTAAGGTTGGCTTTGAGTCCATCTTTAAATCTCTTTTCCTCTCCTCCAACATTCTGTTTTCCGTTCTTGAGTTCGGAGTAGAGCAACTGCTTTGGGAGACTGCACATTGCTTAAGTCGCATTGACCGACTGTCTGCAGGGTTCCATACTTCGCACTTTAACAAGACAACTATTCAATACTAAGACCTCCCGCCAAAATTGAACTGTAGAGGAGAGTCTACTGAACAATCCAGTACCTGCCGCATACCAGTACTGCGATCCGTTGAGGATTTACGAATGTGGAGGCATTACTTTTCATTCAACTCTCATACATTGTATATTTTTTATGGCATCAAATGGCTGCCAGGTTGTAAGCTGCCTTGAGCCACCATCGGGTTTGAGAAAGGTGGGATAGAAATCATGTAAATAAATAATAATTAATATCCACCAATTTCTTCCCAGTTGAGTAAATTTAAGTGGTGACTCTAAAACCAGTTGAAGTGGTTTCTCTAGTTGGGATCAGTAACATTGCACCATTGTGCTGGTACGGCTGTACCAGGAGCTCATTTCTTTCTTTGAGTGTTTGCATGTATTCCAAAGTTCCATGCATTTTGCAATAAGGTGGCGTCCCTTGGTTTGCAATTATAGGGCCAATGACCCATCAATCATTGTTAAGTTTTGGTTCCGCCCCTTTCCCCAGGGCTCTGGGAGGAGAGGGAGCCATTTTAGGTCAGTCTTGCATTGGAAAGCTTAGCTACAGGATGTGGATTAGCTCCACCTGTAGAGAAGCTTCGTTTCTTACAGCATCCGGGGGAATTCCGGGGGGAAACAGTTCCAAAGGACTCCAGCTGGAGAATCTACAAAGCCTTGACTGGTAGGTCTACTTGGGACCCAAGAAGCAGTTTGGAGCCAGGAGTAGAGCCCACACCAGCAAAGTTTAGAAAGTAGATTGCCCAAGGAGGGGTTAAAAGGGGTTATCCCATTAAAGAAAAGAAACAGTTCATGAAGCCAGTTGCCTGTCCCTTGTGGACAAGATTAAGAAAGCCACCAGTTGATTCAAAGCCTTGAAGTATTTGTTTAATTGATTGAAGGTCTAAGAAGTATTTGATTGTTTGTTGAAGACTTAAGCAATAATAAAGGACTTTGTTAAACCTTTCAAGCTTCTAAAGACTCTGTATAGGAAAATCCTTAGGGACTCTCTCTCGAGGCACCCTGGCTTCCCGCTGGGCACAAAGAGCATGTCCTGTTCAAAAGCCAACGGCTATAGGCCCAGCGCGTGACAGCATAACCATATGAACATCTGCGGGGAATGCCGTGGATGTAGCGTACCTGGATTTCAGTAAGGCCTTTGACAAGGTCCCTCATGACCTTCTGGCAAACAAACTAGTCCAATGTGGGCTAGGCAAAACTACGGTGAGGTGGATCTGTAATTGGTTAAATGGATGAACCCAGAGGGTGATTCTCCCCAATGCTTCCTCTTCATCCTGGAAAGAAGAGACGAGCGGAGTGCCACAGGGTTCCGTCCTGGGCCCGGTCCTGTTCAACATCTTTATTAATGACTTAGATGAAGGGCTAGAAGGCAGGATCATCAAGTTTGCAGATGACACCAAATTGGGAGGGATAGCCAATACTCCAGAAGACAGGAGCAGGATTCAAAACGATCTTAACGGACTAGAGAGATGGTCCAAAACTAACAAAATGAAGTTCAACAGTGACAAATGCAAGATACTCCACTTAGGCAGGAAAAACGAAATGCAAAGAAACAGAATGGGGGACAATGCCTGGCTCGAGAGCTGTACGTGTGAAAAAGATCTTGGAGTCCTTGTGGACAGCAAGTTAAACATGAGACAACAATGTGATGTGGCGGCAAAAAAAGCCAATGGGATTTTGGCCTGCATCAAGAGGACCATAGTGTCGATCTAGGGAAGTCATGCTACCCCTCTATTCCGCTTTGGTTAGACCACACCTGGAATATTGTGTCCAATTCTGGGCACCACAATTCAAGAGAGATATTGACAAGCTGGAATGTGTCCAGAGGAGGGTGACTAAAATGATCAAGGGTCTGGAGAACAAGCCCTATGAGGAGCAGCTTAAGGAGCTGGGCATGTTTAGCCTGAAGAAGAGAAGGCTGAGAGGGGATATGATAGCCATGTATAAATATGTGAGAGGAAGCCACAGGGAGGAGGGAGCAAGCTTGTTTTCTGCTTCCCTGAAGACTAGGACGCGGAACAATGGCTTCAAACTACAAGAGAGGAGATTCCACCTGAACATGAGGAAGAACTTCCTGACTGTGAGAGCTGTTCAGCAGTGGAACTCTCTGCCCTGGAGTGTGGTGGAGGCTCCTTCTTTGGAAGCTTTTAAACAGAGGCTGGATGGCCATCTGTCAGGGGTGATTTAAATGCAGTATTCCTGCTTCTTGGCAGGGGGTTGGACTGGATGGCCCATGAGGTCTCTTCCAACTCTATGATTCTATTATTCTATTGTTCAATTGTGGCAAAAACTCGAAAGTGGTGAGTTCAAAATGCATTGGGGTATTCTTGTTAATGCCTGGATGGATGCACATCTTTGAAATTTGCAACTGGGTTTCATTGCCTTTCTGCAACATAGCTACAAAGTTACAAAGTTTAGATTGTGATGTAGGATCCTGGTACGTGTTTGTAAGAAGTCCCATAGTAAAATGGGGGGAAACGTTCCCTTTGCAATCCTCCTCACCAATTGATTTGTGCCAAAGTGAAAATATTGATAGATCATTCAAAGCCATATGCCTCCGAGACTGGAATAAACAACTACAATCCAAATGCTTAGCATTTCCTAAGCACCTTGACATTCAACACGGTGCATTCCAAATTACAAAATTTTACGCATGATGTTAATAATAAGGGTACTGAATAATAAATGTGAGTTTACAGGGGGAGAAGAAGCCTTCCTTGCAGCTCTGAAATGAGGTAAAAAAAATAATCATTCAGGGGAAAAAGATGATCAAATTGACACCGACAATAAAAGAAGTAAAAAGATGGAAATAAGAAAGATGGAAGTTACGAACCACCTCCTGCAAAACAACCTTAATATGCGCCTGCTAAATGAAGGTGCTGATGCAGTAGTATGTGCAATTTGGACTTAGCCACAGTATCCACGGACCAGTTGCTTCTTAATTTGAGGGCTGAAATGTACTCTATTTGGGGCTGCCCTTGGAGTTTTGGAAATGTCAGCCAATACAAAATGAAACAGTTAGATGACTGTTTCATTTTGTTAGATGGATCCGTTCCCTTCTTAAAGCTTTCTTCTCTCCCAGCACCATCAGCTTTAAGGCATTTTAAGGAGGCCCAGGGAAGGAAGCAGCTCAGTCAAGGTATCCTCCCTGGACTACCTTAAAAGTCCCCTCACTTGTCTGCAAGGCTGCAATCTGCTTTCTGCTTCGGTTTACTGCTTCTTAAAGCTGTTCTACTCTATAGGAGAAGCAGGCATGTACACTTTCTTATCACCCAGCAACAGCAGCTTTAAGGCATTTTAAGGAGGCCCAGGGAAGGAAGGAACTCAGTCAAGCTATCCTCCCTGGACTACCTTAAAAATCCCCTCACTTGTCTGCAAGGCTGCAATTTCCTTTCTGCTTCGGTTTACTGCTTCTTAAAGCTGTTCTCCTCTATAGGAGAAGCAGGCATGTACACTTTCTTATCACCCAGGAACAGCAGCTTTAAGGCATCTTAAAGAGGGGTAGGGAAGGAAGGAGCTCAGTTAAGCTATCCTCCCTGGACTACCTTAAAAGTCCCCTCACTTGTCTGCAAGGCTGAAATCTGCTTTCTGCTTCGGTTTACTGCTTCTTAAAGCTGTTCTATTCTATAGGAGAGGGAGGCATGTAAACTTTCTTCTCTCCCAGCACCAGCAGCTTTAAGGCATTTTAAGGAGGCCCAGGGAAGGAAGGAGCTCAGTCAAGGTATCCTCCCTGGACTACCTTAAAAGTCCCCTCACTTGTCTGCAAGGCTGCAATCTCCTTTCTGTTTCAGTTTAATGCTTCTTAAAGCTGTTCTACTCTATAGGAGAGGGAGGCATGTAAACTTTCTTCTCTCCCAGCACCAGCAGCTTTAAGGCATTTTAAGGAGGCCCAGGGAAGGAAGGAGCTCAGTCAAGCTATCCTCCCTGGACTACCTTAAAAATCCCCTCACTTGTCTGCAAGGCTGCAATCTCCTTTCTGCTTCGGTTTACTGCTTCTTAAAGCTGTTCTACTCTATAGGAGAGGCAGGCATGTAAACTTTCTTCTCTCCCAGCACCATCAGCTTTAAGGCATTTTAAGGAGGCCCAGGGAAGGAAGGAGCTCAGTCAAGCTATCCTCCCTGGACTACCTTAAAAAGTTCCCTCACTTGTCTGCAAGGCTGCAATCTCCTTTCTGCTTCGGTTTACTGCTTCTTAAAGCTGTTCTCCTCTAGAGGAGAGGCAGGCATATACACTTTCTTCTCTCCCAGCAATAGCAGCTTTAGGACATTTTAAGGAGGCCCAGGGAAGGAAGGAGCTCAGTCAAGCTATCCTCCCTGGACTACCTTAAAAGTCCCCTCTCTGGTCTGCAAGGCTGCAATCTCCTTTCTGTTTCAGTTTAATGCTTCCTTAAAGCTGTTTCTACTTTCTGCTCTGGAGGAGAGGTAGACTTCTCTTTTTGTTTGATGGGATTACTGTTATTAATAACTATTATTATCTTTTAGAAGTATTTTCTGAAGAAGAGAAAAGGAAGGGGAAAAAGAAGGTAAAAGGGTGGCTTTCTGTCTCCAAGCCCTCAAATGCGCTGGCGTGCGCACCCCACCCACTCTCCCTCAGGTCCCCAATTCCCCGTCAGTCCCAAAAAATTAAAAAGAATCAGGAAAATAAAGGAAAATAAAAAAAATATTCAACTGTGATGCTGAATAGGGTAGGAGGAGCAGGGATTGGCTCCTGCTTGCTTTCGTGTTGGGTGGGTTTTGTACTGGAAGGATCCTTACCATTATGAGCTCCAGAAGTACAGACGGTACTGGAGAAAACGGAGGAAACAGAGGAAACGAAATCTGTGCACAACCCTACTGTTTAATAATATAGTATTGGTATTACATACGTAATGGCAAAACGTCTCTTTCCATGCCAAGTATAGTAATGAATCCATTCTAACTTCTGTTTTGGAGAAAAGATTTAGCACCTTGGAGAGCGCCTACAAAGTTCAGACTAGAACCCAAAGCGGATTCATTTTCCCACTGACATGGGATCCAACATCAGCCATTTCCCTTAGGAAAACACAAGTGAGGTGAAGCTGATTCCATATTGATGGGAAATTAGGCAGGCACCGTCTCTCCATTTATTTTCATTTTGAACATTTCATTTTCCTTGCTTCCTATTCATTTGAGTTGATTTTATGTTCATTGGAATGTATGATCTAGTTGGCTACGGGAGAAAAAAAGCAGATTTTTTTCCTTAATTTTTTCTTGTACACAGAGGTAGAATAATGTCACATTCAGTAACCATTTCATAACACCAACAGAATATTATACTCTTAGTTTTCTTAACATTGCCGATTTCACATTTATCTCCCACCTCCGCCTATCAATATTTCTCCCCTCCATCCCCCCTCTGCCCCCATCCTCTGGGAACAGTACTTTCCTTCATTCAATTATTATTATTATTATTATTATTATTATTATTATTATTAAATTATTATTTTAATGGATTGATTGTGCTTACTTAGGCATAACCCAAGGAAGATGATCCTCCAAATGCAGTGTCTTGGTGATGGATCTGTAGGTGACTGCGGAGCCTTATTCTTGATCTGCATGTTCTCCCGCAGTGAGGACATCGGTATCCAAGTGGAAGGTGGTCCTGGTTGGGGTTGGTTTGACGTGCCTTCCTCTTGGCACATTTCTTCCTTTCGCCCTCCATTTGTGCCTCTTTGAATTCTGCAGCACTGATGGTCACAGCTGACTTCCAGGAAGAGCGCTCAAGGGCCAGGGCTTCCCAGTTTTCAGTGTCTATGCCAGAGTTTTTGACGTTGGCTTTGAGCCCATCTTTCAATCTCTTTTCTTGTCCACCAATGTTATTTTTCCCATACTGTTCCTACAGAAGTCTCTAAATGATGTTTCTTCTGGAGTCCGAAATAAAATTGTTCTATCTTGGCCAGGGGACAGTTCTATCTTGTCTCCTGTGCTATGCTAATAACATAATATAATATAATATTATAATATAATATAATGTAACATAATATATTGTATATACATGTAATATTTATAATATTATAATGTAATACAATATAATACTACAAATAATAATAATATGATATTATAATTATATATTTTATATTACATGTAATATTGCTACGAACGTATCTCCCTCTACGTCCCACTCCAGAATTTGAGATCATTTGGGGGGACCCTGCTCTCGACCCCACCGCTATCCCAAGTGAGGCTGGTGGGGACGAGGAGCAGGGCCTTCTTAGTGGTGGCCCCTCACCTGTGGAACTCACTCCCAGGGGAAATTAGGGCATCAACATCCCTCCTCTCCTTCAGGAGGAAGGTAAAGACCTGGTTGTGGGACCAGGCCTTCGGCCAATCTGCTAACTAGATAAGGACAGCCAGGCGAATAGGA
The DNA here is from genome assembly GCF_037176765.1 of Anolis sagrei. Taxonomy (NCBI): domain Eukaryota; kingdom Metazoa; phylum Chordata; class Lepidosauria; order Squamata; family Anolidae; genus Anolis; species Anolis sagrei. The sequence goes on along the minus strand of NC_090031.1, from coordinate 12,460,093 downwards.
CTGACGGGACTGACAATTGTGGAATTGGAATTTGAACTATGAGATAGTGAACGCTGACAGGCAACAAGGAGTTATTGGTTTGTATTGGTTTGTATGGATTTTTATTGGTCTTATTGGTTTTATCGGTTTATAGATGTAATGTAAAATTGTGGTTTGATTGCTAATTTGTTATTTTGTTTTATTACTGTTGTGTGATACGGGCATCGAATTGTGCCTTGTTTTTGTAAGCCGCCCTGAGTCCCCTTTGGGGTGAGAAGAGCGGGGTAGAAGTAAACCAAATAAATAAATAATAAATAATACTTACTTACTTAGGTGATCCCTCATAGTCCGAGGATGATGGTCCTCCAAGTGTAGTGTCCTGGCGGTAGGTCCGTAGGTGACTGTGGAGCCCCATTCTTGATCTGTATCTTCTCCCACAGTGAGAGCATCAGTTTCCAGGTGGAAGGCGGTCTCGTTCGGGGTTGGCTTGACGCGCCTTTCTCTTGGCACGTTTCTCTCTTTCGCCCTCCGTCCATGCCTCTTCAAATTATACAGCACTGCTGGTCACAGCTGACCTCCAACTGGAGTGATCAAAGGCCAGGGCTTCCCAGTTCTCAGTGTCTATGCCAGAGTTTTTAAGGTTGGCTTTGAGCCCATCTTTAAATCTCTTTTCCTGCCCACCAACATTCTGATTTCCGTTCTTGAGTTCGGAGTAGAGCAGCTGCTTTGGGGGACGGTGGTTGGGCATCCGGACAATGTGGCCATTCCAGCGGAGTTGATGGTGGAGGACCATCGCTTCAATGCTGGTGGTCTTTGCTTCTTCCAGCATGCTGACATTTCCCCGCCTGTCTTGCCAAGAGATCTGCAGGATTTTTGGAGGCAACACTGATGCACATTCCATTTCCTATTCTTGACTTGGGAGTAGAGTAACTGCTTACGAAGATGGTGATCGGACATTCGGACAACGTGGCATTCAGTCCAGTGAAGTTGATGGTGGAGGAGCATCGCTTCAATGCTGTTTGCTTCTTCCAGCATGCTGACATTTGTCTGCCTGTCTTCCCAAAAGATTTGCAGGATTTTGGAGGCAAAGCTGATGGGATCATTCCAGGAGTTACATTTGACGTCTGTAGACAGTCCACGTTTCACAGGCATAGAGCAGGGTTGGGAGGACAATGGGTTTTTAAACAAGCACCTTGGCCTCCAATCTTCAGATACTCTCTGCTTTATTTGGGAAAATGCTGCACTCGCAGAGCTCAGGTGGTGTTGTATTTCAGTGTCAGTGTTGACTTGTGAGGAGAGGTGGCTGCCAAGGGAGCAGAAATGGTCAACATTTTCTAATGTTACACCATTTAGCTCTATTTCTGGCATTGGAGAGGGATTGGCTGGCGACTGCTGGAAGAGCACTTTGGTTTTCTCGATGTTCAATGACAGGCCGAGCTTCTTGTATGCTTCTGAAAAGGCTTGTATGTTTCTTCTGAATGTGCACAGATGACATTGTAATCAGCATTTTGGAGTTCTATAAGAGATGTTGTTGTAACCTATTTTAGTTACAACAACATCTGTTATAGAACTCCAATATGCTGATGACATTGTCATATGTGCGCATTCAGAAGAAGAAACATACAAACCACTCTAAACACCTTCGCAGAAGCATACGAGAAGCTCGGCCTGTCATTGAACATCAAGAACAAATGTTGTTGTAACCTATTTTAGTTACAACTACATCTGTTATAGAACTCCAATATGCTGATGACATTGTCATCTGTGCACATTCAGAAGAAGAAACATACAAACCACTCTAAACACCTTCGCAGAAGCATACGAGAAGCTCGGCCTGTCATTGAACATCAAGAACAGATGTTGTTATAACCTATTTTAGTTACAACAACATCTGTTATAGAATTCCAATATACTGATGACATTGTCATCTGTGCGCATTCAGAAGAAGAAACATACAAACCACTCTAAACACCTTCGCAGAAGCATACGAGAAGCTCGGCCTGTCATTGAACATCGAGAACAAATGTTGTTGTAACCTATTTTAGTTACAACTACATCTGTTATAGAATTCCAATATACTGATGACATTGTCATCTGTGCGCATTCAGAAGAAGAAACATACAAACCACTCTAAACACCTTCGCAGAAGCATACGAGAAGCTCGGCCTGTCATTGAACATCAAGAACAAATGTTGTTGTAACCTATTTTAGTTACAACTACATCTGTTATAGAACTCCAATATGCTGATGACATTGTCATCTGTGCACATTCAGAAGAAGAAACATACAAACCACTCTAAACACCTTCGCAGAAGCATACGAGAAGCTCGGCCTGTCATTGAACATCAAGAACAGATGTTGTTATAACCTATTTTAGTTACAACAACATCTGTTATAGAATTCCAATATACTGATGACATTGTCATCTGTGCGCATTCAGAAGAAGAAACATACAAACCACTCTAAACACCTTCGCAGAAGCATATGAGAACCTCGGCCTGTCACTGAACATCGAGAACAGATGTTGTTGTAACCTATTATAGTTACAACAACATCTGTTACAGAACTCCAATATACTGATGACATTGTCATCTGTGCACATTCAGAAGAAACATACAAACCACTCTAAACACCTTCGCAGAAGCATATGAGAAGCTTGGCCTGTCACTGAACATCGAGAACAGATGTTGTTGTAACCTACTTCAGTATGGAGCCCCCGGTGGCGCAGTGGGTTAAACCCCTGTGCCAGCAGGACTGAAGACCGACAGGTTGCAAGTTCGAATCCGGGGAGGGGCAGATGAGCTCCCTCTATCAGCTCCAGCTCCTCATGCGGGGACATGAGAGAAGCCTCCCACAAGGATGATGAAAACATCAATTCATCCGGGAGTCCCCTGGGCAACGTTCTTGCAGATGGCCAATTCTCTCACACAAAAAGCGACTTGCAGTTTCTCAAGTCGCTCCTGACACGACCAAAAAAAAACAACCCTAAAATGATCAAGGGTCTGGAGAACAAGCCCTATGAGGAGGGGCTTAAGGAGCTGGGCATGTTTAGCCTGAAGAAGAGAAGGATGAGAGGAGATATGATAGCCAGTGTCAATAGAAAAATAGACCTCGCCATTTGGGAGTTGTAGTTGCTGGTCCTCGATTGGATTTTCCTTTTACTCTAAAATGAGGAAATATATACATCGCCACACTCTGAAAGCATCACTGCCAAAGAACAAACATCTATTACCACACGGAAGTAATGTGAAAATTGGGAATGAGTGGTGTCCCTTTGGAGAAACGTGATGCGAGATACATGAACGTGGCTGTCCTATTGTGGCAGGCACCCAATTTTGCCGTGATCAGGGGAGATGCTTCACTTTGCATGCCTCCAGAATGAAATTGTCTGTGCCAAGCAAGGGAGGAACAGATGCAAAGATTAAACAACCCTATTCATACAGCCTGACACCGACGGTTGGCAATACGCAAAAAACAGAATGGAAAGATCAGAGTAGACTTTGAAGATAGCTTTTTTAAAAAAGAAAAAAATCACAAGCAAAATTATTATAAGTACCAAGGAGTTCACACCTGGGATCCTTACATAAAAATGCATCAAGCTGTGACTCAATAACACGGGCTCAAATCACACTGTGGAGGCTTATAAACTATGGCTGGGATCCTCTATCACAGCCTTAGCAATTCATAAGTAGTCTGAAGAAATGTAATGAAGGTCTGTTAGTGAATTGTGCAGAGGCATATCTGGAATTTGAAGATAGCAGTCACATGTGTCACTACCACCACGTTTTCTCCCTCTATTTGCCAGTAATCAATCAGATTGGATGCTATAATCTTGGGGTTTTTGATGTTTAACTGCAACCCAGCTTTTGCCCTTTCTTCTTTCACCTTGGTTAGAAGGCTTCTCAGCTCCTTCTCATTTTCAAGCATCAAAGTGGTATCATCTGCATATCTAAGGTTGTTAATGTTTCTTCCAACCATTTTAACTCCAGCCTTGGACGTTGCATGATATGTTATGCATACATGTTGAATAGGTTGGGTGAGAGTATGCCGTATTATAGGCTTGGGCGGTTTCGTTCGTTAATTTCGTAATTCATTATTAATTCGTATTTAAATTAGCTTACGATCCAATATTGAGCCATGCAGGAATAGTGTGAGGAGTAAATTAGATTCGAAACAATTTTTTCAATTTATTTCGTAATTATTTCGTAATTGTTTCGTAATTGTTTCGTAATTATTTTCGCATGTCTGGTGCAAGTTTTATAGTTGTTGTTTGTTTTATCACACCAACAGTCAACAACAGAGGGAGAGGGAAGCTTCAGAAGTTCCTCCTGTCCCATTTGGAGGTTTTTTTTAGCATATTGCGCAATCGCGTCTGCCATTAACGAATCGATTCGTAATTTTACGAAATTTCGTAAATTTCGAAATTTTTAAAAGGAAAATTTCGGAATTCTTTAAAAATACAAAACGCAACGGCCCCCTAAAAACAAAACGAGTTTAGAAACCATTTTTTCCGTAGTTACCCAAGCCTACAGTATTCCTTTCTTAATATAGTGTTGAGATTGAGAAAAAGTCATAATCTCACTCTATACTACTTTGATCAGATCTCATCTGGAATAATCCTGTGTCGAAGCTTATGTTTAGCTTGGTGTGATAGCGCAAGTGGCGCCACCTATGTGTAGAACTGTTAGTTGCAAGATTTAAACTGTTGTATCATGCTTAATCCTGCCTTTTTACCCTGCTTATGTATAGTTGGATTGATTGGTTACTTATAGCTGTCATTCAGTACTGTTTGGCTCCACCTCTTCCTGCAGGAGGGGAGTGCTTCCTTTCTTTTCATTCTGCCATCAGAGTTTCTACCAGATGGACATGAATAAGAGACTTGACTCTAAAAGACCCTGACTTAAATTACCTCTCAGCACCAATTCTGAGGTTTTTTTTACCATTGGGACTCATGCTTTATGTCCAGATCGTCCTGGACAACATTGAGGAGACCCAAGCGCCTTCAAACCGGTTCTTTTGGCACCAGAGGAAGGTCTTGTCCCTTCAACATAGGCCATTGGACTGGGGTTGTGTATATTCCGATATTCACAGCCATTGAGGAAAGAGGAAACAGGAAAAGCTTCTCAGCTGCAAACTCCTTGTACTACAGATTGTAAAGTATATTTCCTTTATCCCTGTTGAAACATCAAGCTTATGCCTGAGAAAGATAACTCATTGTGAACAATAAATACCATTTTGAGTCATCTGTTGTGTTTTGGTCTTTGGGAGTTCCAGTTTCCTATAGGAGGGCAAGAAGCAATCCCCTGGGGAAAGATGCCATGTCCATGCCTTTTTCACTAAGAGTTGTAGCCTCCAGGCGCGACGGCACACTTGGAGAAAAGACACCTAAGAATCATAGAATCATAGAGTTGGTAGAGACTGAGCCCGAGCACGGCGGGGGGGGGGGGGCGCCTTCACATTGGTGTGAACCGCAGCGGAGAGTTCCGCAGTTCCTGGGTCAAGTTTTGGGACCAACAGATGAAATGCGTCCCAGCAGCCAGCTTAAAAACCAGGAATGCCTGCAGTCTCTCTTTGCTTTCCCCTTCCCTTTACTTTGTATCATTTCCCTAATAAAAGTACTTGAAACTTGCAACTTTTCATCTCTCCGCTTGATACTTTTGTATCTTTCCTGGCTCAAATTGTAACAAACACTAAAATAAACCTTTTTCCGGGCTCCGGAGAGCCGTGAGCCCGCGGGAGACGCCTCTGGGCGCTCCCGGGACCCCGAATCTGCGTCCGTTTAAACCGCGGATACGGAAACCGCCATTACAGACCCCCTTATCCGCGAAAATACATAAAATGGCGGATCACCGCCGTTCCGATTTTATATTTTTCTACAACTAATCTTAAGACTAACTACCATCTCCCTTTTCTTGTTTTGGACTCCTACACCCGGGAATAAATTGGTTTTGTTTGAGTATTTTATCTTGCAGAGAAACAGCTGATTGTCAATTTGGCCGGGTTTTCCGCTTCTCCGTGGCAGTGCTCGCTCCCATTTGAATCCAGCAGCCAGGGACCCACCGCGGCCGCCCGTAGGAGCCCCGGAGAGGCGGCCAGGCCTGGGTCACGGCCTCTGACCAGGGAGATGCAGTTCCCCAAAGGACACTGCCCCATCGATTGCAACCCGGAAACCCTCTTCGGACACTTTTGCCCTCACTTATTGACTTTCTGCCTCCCTGTCTTGGACTGTTTTCCCGCTGCATCTTTGGACACAAACTTCAGACCAGGCTTGCCTTGAAGGACAAGCAGCCTCAGCCTACATGCGCCCTCACCAAGAAAACTATAATTTCTACAAAATAAAATAAATTGACTATTTTTAATAAACCTTGCTGGGGATGGGGATGGGAATTTGTTCATGAAATATATGAAATGTATGGGATACATGTATAATGAAATATCATATGGAATGTACTCTGATTCCCCTTCCCGCCTTTCCCTCTGACCCTTGCCCCAAAAAGAATGTGACCTGGGGATTACTGTAGAGAGGAACTCCTTTGTCCTCCCGAAACTGTTCATATTTACATTTGCATGGGTTGTGCTGTTGATTTCTTCCCGACCCTGACTTTCAGAGCAGACAGTAGGGGAGGGGAAGTCAACAGAAACTCAGGGAGAAAAGACTGATTAAATCATTTTTAGGTATTTTGTTGATCCCCCTTTTGAGGTCCAAATGCCACCGAAAGCTTCTTTCCATACTTCCCCCCAAATCCCATCACAGGCCAGGAAACTCATTGTTCTCCTATCTAACACCCCGCCGTGTAGAAAACAAAGCCACCCAGATGCCCCAAAGGCTGTCATTTCCTCAGCCTTTGTTAGGCTTCGTCCCGCCTCCTGGTTGCCGATTGGTCCATCTTCCAAGGCGCTAGGAGGGCGCTGATTGGCCCCCTAGAGGCAGCGGAGCCCACTGATTGGGCAGGAGGCGAGGCGTGCCGCCAAGCCTCCTCCCAGCTGTTCCGCGGCCAGCCAATCAGGACGAAGCCGGCCGGCAGAGGGCGGGCGGGATTTTTGAAACTGTTTTCCTTTGTCTGAATCCTATAAAATGCTTGGAAAATTCTGTAAAATCATGCTTGTATGTGAATCATCACTACAATCGCATCCTTTTCAGCTGAATTGCAGAATAAATGCCTCGGTCACTGAACCCCTTCCGCCTCCAGTGAGATTGATTTTTAAAATATTTCCGTCTTCTTTGGATTGGCTTCGCTGGGCTCACCGAGGTTCGAGGACCCTTTTGGGTGGTCCTAAGGGATCTCTCTCGCTGGGAGACCCCCACAAAAGAGCTCGATATCATTACCTCATGGACCATCCAGTCCAACCCTATTCTACCAAGATGCAGGAAAATCACATTCAAAGCTGGAAGGCCCTGACAGATGGCCTTCCAGCCTCTGTTTAAAAGCTTCCAAAGAAGGAGCCTCCACCACACTCTGGGGCAGAGAGTTCCACTGCTGAACGGCTCTCACAGTCAGGAAGTTCTTCCTCCTGTTCAGATGGAATCTCCTCTCTTGTAGTTTGAAGCCATTGTTTCGCATCCTAGTCTCCAGGGAAGCAGAAAACAGGCTTGCTCCCTCCTCCCTGTGGCTTCTTCTCACATATTTATACATAGCTATCGTATCTCCTGTCAGCCTTCTCTTCTTCTGGCTAAACATGCCCAGCTCCTTAAGCCGCTCCTCATAGGGCTTGTTCTCCAGACCCTTGATTATTTTAGTCACCCTCCTCTGGACACATTCCAGCTTGTCAATATCTCTCTTGAATTGTGGTGCCCAGAATTGTGGTGCCTGACGACATATTGCAGCTTTGCATCCTTTCCATCTGGATCGCAATAAAACATTTCAGTGGCTTCTGCTTCAACTTGGTGAGATTTATTTTGCAATATTGGCTTCTCTTTTCTCACCAGGCAACCCGCAATGGCTTGAGTCTAAATCCACAGCCATTCTAAATTGCAAGTTCATCTTGGAGGAGGTGGGCTTCGCAGATTCCTTTTGCATGGTCTGCTAGGGCTTTAATTGTGCTTCTTATGTTGGATTGGTTGAGACTTTAGAAGAGATTCATTGAAAAAGTAGAGCAAAATGTGCTGCGGGATGTTCCTCCCCCCAAAACAAAGTTTGTGCTGTTTAATGAACTTTTTCCATGTTTTATGCTTGAACCAATTAGGAAATGACATTTATAACCCAAGGACAAAAAATCGTGTTACATAGTGTTATCTGTGTGTGTGGCAACAACAGGATTTGGGATTTTGTGTTCTTGACAGTGTCTTTTGTTTTTCTCCAGGGATCAGCTGTTTTCTCATCCCAATGTTTATTCAGTAATCTTCCCTGATAACTAATGTGCCCTAATGCAGATCTGTTCTCATCTATGAGAAATGGCAGCAACAGGAACGGAGGAGAAATCCATTTGGTTTGCATGTTAATAGGAACTGACCTAATTCCCACTTGCAATCGTAACCTGTAAACAGGAAATCAGATGTTCACTACTTTATTTTACATTTCCCCAACATTTGCTGTGCAGCTCTCCTCCAGCACAACAAATGTGTACAAAACTACAGACGTTATTGGAAATGGCAGGCAAACCCGCATGCAAATAATATAAAGAAGCAGCATCTATTTGTGGAATCTGCTCCTCCGAAAATGAGAATATTAGGGAGGAAACGCATACAAAATCGATATGAATTTTCATGTGCTCTAAAATATGTACATGTTTTGGGGAAATAAATTCCACAATGAGACAGAAACGGGATGGAATGGACTTCTGCTTGCAATTTTTTTTTGTAAAGACACTGAAATAGATGAAACTATTGCTTGTTATAATAGGATGCAACTGCAGCAGGAAGGAAGGTTACACTCCTTGTGTTTAAGAAGCATAGACTCATAGAGTTGGAAGAAAAACCAATGGTGGCACAATGGGTGAAACCCTTGTGCCAACAGGACTGCTGACCGAAAGGTCAGTGGTTCAAATCCAGGGAGAAGGATGAGCTTCTGTCTGTCAGCTCCAGCTTCTCCTGCGGGGATATGAAACCCCTGTGCCAGCAGGACTGCTGACCGAAAGGTCGGTGGTTCAAATCCAGGGAGAAGGATGAGCTTCTGTCTGTCAGATCCAGCTTCTCCTGCGGGGATATGAAACCCTTGTGCCAGCAGGACTGCTGACCGAAAGGTTGGTAGTTCAAATCCAGGGAGAAGGATGAGCTTCTGTTTGTCAACTCCAGCTTCTCCTGCGGGGATATGAAACCCTTGTGCCAGCAGGACTGCTGACCAAAAGGTCGATGGTTCAAATCCAGGGGGAAGGATGAGCTTCTGTCTGTCAGCTCCAGCTTCTCCTGCGGGGATATGAAACTCTTGTGCCAGCAGGACTGCTGACCCAAAGGTCGGTGGTTCAAATCCAGGGGGAAGGATGAGCTTCTGTCTGTCAGCTCCAGCTTCTCCTGCGGGGATATGAAACCCTTGTGCCAGCAGGACTGCTGACCCAAAGGTCGGTGGTTCAAATCCAGGGGGAAGGATGAGCTTCTGTCTGTCAGCTCCAGCTTCTCCTGCGGGGATATGAAACCCTTGTGCCAGCAGGACTGCTGACCAAAAGGCTGTTAGTTCAAATCCAGGGAGCAGGGTGAGCTTCCATCTGTCAGCTCCAGCTTCTCATGCAGGGATATGAAGCCCTTGTGCCATCAGGACTGCTGACCAAAAGGTTGGTGGTTCAAATCCAGGGAGAAGGATGAGCTTCTGTCTGTCAGTTCCAGATTCCCCTGCCTTACTATGGATTGTGAAGCAATACATAGGGATGGATCTAGATAATCTGTTCCATCCAGGAACCCCTGTGTAGCGAAATTGCTACTTTATGTTAAATTTCTGGTGTATAGCTCCATGTTTATACATGGCAGATAGGGAAGAATAGGCACAGACAGGGTAGCAACAGCAGAGATAGGATTCATTTGCATATGGAAGCCGATTGGTCATATGCAGATTAGCGTAGGCCCAGGATTTGAACAGGTTGCTAGGCCAAAATGACAGCTGGGAAGAGCAGAGCTAAACATTCGAAAGTGGCGGAGCCAAAGTTTAAAAATAGGCAGTTAGAGAGACAAAAGAGTTAGTTAGGAATTGCTGTTTGTGAGAGGAGTTGAGGATTCCTGTTTGTGAGAGACAGTTAGGAACTCCTGTTAGAAATAAGCAGTTATGAAGATGTATTAAAGACTTTGGATATATAGAAGCAGTTAGCTAAACAGAGCTCAAGTTTTAGGAACATAAAGCCAGTGGTTCTTTAGTCAGAAAATAATTTCAGTCAAGAGTGTGTAAAGCAAGTAACATGTTTGTGAATGTGAAATATTGAAAGTCTATTTCAGTAAAGTAAACCAAGTATATTATACTGACTGTAAGCCTCAAGATTGCAACAAAACACAAATGTAACCACAAGTGTTGGAGCCAGAAGTTATAAATAAACTGTGTTACTTTGTTATACAGAAGTGTGTCTCAGTGCCTATACAGAAAGTCCCAGGTAATATAAAAGAAGAAACTGAATCCTTATAAGAGTAAAAAGGTTTTTCTTAAATAAAGAAATAGTCTCCCTCCCTCACTACACCCTGCATTTGCAAAGCCACCACGTGCTCTAGAACCTTACCCAAGAAGGGAAGATTTTACTGTCCTACAGTTGCTCATTGTGGAGTAGTCAAGAGATATTTTTGTTAGGATCAGCCTTACTATGGATTATGATGCATAAACTTCTATGATGAGTTAAGCATTGATTGAATTATGCACTTTTTGGGTTGAAGGGCCACACTGCACAACTGAAGCAAACCAATGGAAAATCTAATACAACAAAACATAGTTCCTCATCTATATGCACAGCTAAGCTCTGCTCTCCCTTGATGAAGGACTTTGGTTGTATTTATGACTCATACTGAAGGCTTGTTGCATTATTATTGCATTCTTCTTTTCCCCCCATCTATCCCTCCGACAGCCTCTCGTCCAGCCTTGTACAAATAGCATGTCAACATCTCCACGCATTTCAGGTTGTTGTCAATCTCCTAAAACAAGGTGCTTTAACAAAGGCCCCCGTATGTTTCTGACATTTTGGATATTTGTAATTTTGAGGAAATATTTGCATAGACAGCTAAAGCAAAGCTTTCAGGCTGAATGACAGATCAGAGGTAATTGGAATACATCAGCAGAGCCTGGGTTCTGCCATTTGTTTGTGGGGAGGAGCGGTCGCCGAGATGTTCAGCAAGACTTTCCACAGCAACGAAAGCAAACAACCGAAAGCAGTTTGAAAATGGACTCCAGCTAAGCAAACCCATTTGTGTTTCATTTATTTCCCTGCAAAAGTGGCACTGCTGTCCTGCATTGAACTTACATTTCTGAAGAAGAGTTTGCAGAGATGTCATGGCTAAGGATGCATTGCACATCTGTATGTTCTGTTTTGGTTCACCTTGTTTTATTTATTTATTTATTTCAAATATTTGTACCCCGCCCTTCTCTACCTCCGAAAGGGGACTCAGGGTGGCTTACAGCTGGCAACAATTCGATGCCCCACATATACAACAGATAAAATAACAATTACGTAATAAGTAAAACATTAAAAATTAGATTAAAAACCATTTAAAATAGTGCAAATTAAATTAGTTGGCATGTCAACGCCGAGTTCAACAACTTAATCTGAAGCCTGTCCATAGACCATTTTCCATAGCATTGTTGTCATTTTTATTATCAGCCTGCTATCCGAATGCCTGGTCCCATAGCCAAGTCTTCAACTTTTTCCTGAAGGAAAGGAGGGAAGCTGTTGACCTAATTGCAGTACTGCTATGCACCAGGTACTGGCTTGTTCAGTAGACTCTCCTCTACAGTTCCATTTTGGTGGGAAGCCTTAGTATTGAACACTTGAGTTGTTATAGTGTGAAGTATGGAACCCTGCGCAGACAGTCGGTCAGTGCGACTTAAGCAACATGCAGTCATTGAATTCTTGACAACAGAAGGTGTCACCCCAAAGGAGATTCATCAGAGAATGCAAGCTGTTTATGGAGATTGTGTTGATGTGAGTAATCTGTGTCGTTGGCCAAGTAAGTTTAAAGATGTTGCGGTAGGAACATTTGACTTGCGTGACAAACAAAGAGTTGGACTGGCTTGTTCAGTAGACTCTCCTCTACAGTTCCATTTTGGCAGGAAGCCTTAGCATTGAACGGTTCTGTTGTTAAAGTGTGAAGTATAGAATCCTGTGCAGATGGTCGGTCAATGCGACTTAAGCAATGTGCAGTCATTGAATTCTTGACAACAGAAGGTGTCACCCCAAAGGAGATTCATCAGAGAATGCAAGCTCTTTATGGTGATTGTGTTGATGTGAGTACTGTGCGTCGTTGGCCGAGTAAGTTTAAAGATGTTGCGGTAGGAACATTTGACTTGTGTGACAAAGAAAGAGTTGGACTGGCTTGTTCAGTAGACTCTCCTCTACAGTTCCATTTTGGCAGGAAGTCTTAGCATTGAATGGTTGTGTTGTTAAAGTGTGAAGTATAGAATCCTGTGCAGACGGTCGGTCAATGTGTCTTAAGCAACGTGCAGTCATGGAATTCTTGACAACAGAAGGTGTCACCCCAAAGGAGATTCATCAGAGAATGCAAGCAGTTTATGGAGATTGTATTGATGTGAGTACTGTGCGTCGTTGGGCGAGTAAGCTTAAAGAAGTTGAGGTGCGAACATCTGAGTTGCGTGACAAACAAAGAGTTGGACGTCCTGTGACAGCAACCACCGAGTTTCACAAGCAAAAGGTTGACAGATTGATCCAGAACAAATGTCGTATCACGCAGAGAGAAATTTCAAGCATAATCGGCATTTCACAAGAACATGTGGGTCACATTATTGCTTTGCTTGGCTATTGGAAGATCTGTGCACAATGGGCACCCAGGATGCTGATGCCTGAAATGAAAGCACACAGACTTGAAACTTCAGAGACTGGATCTCACCACTGCACGGCATCCTCCATTCAGTCCAGATTTAGCACCGTCTGACTTCCATCTATTCCCAATAATGAAATCTGCCGGGACATCATTATGCTTCTGATGAAGACGTTGAGAGAACTGTGAGATGCTGGTTGCGGAAACAGAGTGTCGACTTCTTCTGTGACGGCTTCAGAAAACTTGTTCATCGTTGGCAGAAATGTATCCAATTGTCTGGCGATTATGTGGGAAAGTGAATAGTGGTAGTTCAAGAGCACATTCTAAGGATTATTTCTGCATTTGATATTATATATCTATATATATATATGAAATATATATATGATATATATTAAAATATTCCCATCCAAACCCAAGTAATGGCTTGGCCCGACTTACCGGGCTGAGCAGGTTGCGGCACAGGGTGGCCTCGCCACCATTTGGCACAGGGGGCTTCTTCTTCCCAGAAGCCCCCTGGGTGGCGGGAAAGCTTCCAGCCATTGGGGCCTCCTGGCCAATCGCAGGCCTGGCCCTGCCCTGTTGCTGCCGTGGCTGGGGCCAGCCTGCGGCTTCCGCCCGGGCAGCCTACTTAAGGCTGCCCTAGGCCTTGCCTGCTCCAGCTTTTCCATCCCTCCCACCCTGCATCTTAGCTGGTTTGGGATTTTGTTAGACTGTTATGTTAGACTAATTTTCATCCTGTTTATTCTGTCACAACTCTGTGATCAGCGTTTGGCATGGGCCCTGGATCTGGCCGGTTATCACCCCTTGATGGAAGGGGGAATAACACCTGTGGTCCCTGGGGTGCCGAGTTTTTGGTGGCACCCAGGATTGTAGCATCTTCAGTCAGCAGTGGGCTGCCTGATCCTTGATCCAGGACCCATGCATGGCTGCTAACCCTTGTTCCTGTTGTTAATAAACGAGTTGTGGCCAATTTTCCCACCAATCATCTTGTGGACATGTTTTCTTGGGTCATCTGGAGGGAGGTGTATCACCCTTGCACACACAAATGAAGGTGGAGGCATTACTTTTCATTCAACCCTCGTAGTTTTGTGTTTATGATGACCATATCTCCATTTGCATAAATGACTGGCCATGTTTTGGAGGTTGTCTTTCCCCCTCTTTTCTGTCCAACGTTTTGCAAACACAGCCCTGCCAAAAAGGTTCAAGACTACCAGCGTTGGAAGAGCCAGGGAGTGGAGATAGCTGAAAAGAGAGAAGAGTCCTCCAGGGAGTGCCAAGGCAAACAAAAGGCATGTCAGTCTTTTGAGTCACTGCATATGGGAGAAAAAAGGTTCTATTCAGGAGAAGGCGGCATCTTTTCACATGGTTAATTAACCTCTTCCACCTTTGTACTGTTACAGGAACACGTAATCCTTGGTCCCATATCAAGGGCATAATTAACACCGGTGGAACAAGCCTAGCATGTTCTGCACTTTGTGTTCAAGGTGGACACAAAGTGGAGCCAGCAACACAACAAAGGCAGTGAGAACCCCTCCAATTCATGCAATTCAAAACACACCAACATAAAACAGAAATCTGGAAAGCCCCACTCTTGTTCGTTGCTTCTTCTAACAATCACACTGCATCAATCCACTGAAAGGTGTAGAACCTCTACTTATTTTGAAAGGAGGAAATCCATTTTTTTCCGCACTATTGAATTTGAATACTGGTGGGTTGTGGGGGGATTGATTTTGTCATTTGGGAGTTGTAGTTGCTGAGATTTATAGTTCCCCTACAATCAAAGAGCATTCTGAACTCCACCAATGATGGAATTGTACCAAACTTGGCACACATTTATTTGTCAATTGTATTACATTTCTAACAGAACAAAACAAACAAACAGACAAAACACAAAATTTGCAAGTTTGGTAGTTGATTAAATGTCCTTTGACCAGTATCTGGCCACTTGGAGTGCCTCTGGTGTTGCCGCAAGAAGGTCCTCCATTGTGCATGTGGCAGGGCTCAGGGTGCATTGGAGCAGGTGGTCAATGGTTTGCTCTTCTCCACACTCGCATGTCATGGATTCCACTTTGTGGCCCCATTTCTTGAGGTTGGCTCTGCATCTCGAGGTGCTAGAGCGCAGTCTGTTCAGCGCCTTCCAAGTCGCCCAGTCTTCTGTGTGCCCATGGGGGAGTCTCTCATTGGGTATCAGCCATTGGTTGAGGTTCTGGGTTTGAGCTTGTCACTTTTGGACTCTCGCTTGCTGAGGTGTTCCAGTGAGTGTCTCAATAGATCTTAGAAAACTATTTCTAGATTTAAGTCATTGACGTGCTGGCTGATACCCAAACAGGGAATGAGCTGGAGATGTCTCTGCCTTGGTCCTTTCATTATTGGCTGTTACTTCCCGGCGGATGTCAGGTGGTGCAATACCGGCTAAGCAGTGTAATTTCTCCAGTGGTGTAGGGCGCAGACACCCCGTGATAATGCGGCATGTCTCATTAAGAGCCACATCTACTGTTTTAGTGTGGTGAGATGTGTTCCACACTGGGCATGCGTACTCAGCAGCAGAGTAGCATAGCACAAGGGCAAATGTCTTCTCTGTGTCTGGTTGTGATCCCCAGGTTGTGCCAGTCAGCTTTCGTTTGATATTGTTTCTAGCACCGACTTTTTGCTTGATGTTCAGGCAGTGCTTCTTGTAGGTAAGAGCATAGTCCAGAGTGATTCCCAGGTATTTGGGTGTGCTACAATGCTCCAGTGGGATTCCTTCCCAAGTGATCCTCAGAGCTCGGGATGCTTGTCTGTTCTTGAGATGAAAAGCACATGTCTGTGTTTTAGATGGGTTAGGAATTAGCTGGTTTTCCCTGTAATAGGCAGTAAAAGCACCTAGAGCTTCAGAGAGCTTCTGTTCTACCATCTCAAAGCTCCCTGCTTGAGCAGTAATGGCATGATCATCAGCATAGATGAAACTCTCTGTCCCTTCTGGCAGTGGCTGGTCATTTGTGTAGATGTTCAACATGGATGGAGCAAGCACGCTTCCCGGAGGCAGGCTGTTCTTCTGTTTCCGCCATCTACTTCTCTGGCCCTGGACCTCAACAAAAAAGCTCCTGTTTTGTAGCAGGTTTCTTATGAGGCGGGTGAGGTGGTAGTCCTTTGTGATATTATACATTTTTCTCAGGAGGCACACCTGGCACACAAAACTCCAATGACAAACAGAAAATACTGAAAGGGTTTGGTGGGCATTGACCTTGTTTTTTGGAGTTGTAGTTCACCTACATCCAGAGAGCACTATGTATTCCAGCAATGATGGATCTGGACCAAACTCGGCACAAATACCAAATGTGAACTCTGGAAGAGTTGGAGAAAATAAACGTGGACATTTGGGAGCTGTAGTTGCTGGGATTTATAGTTCCCCTACAATCAAAGAGCATTCTCAACTGCCACCAACGATGGAATTGAACCAAACTTAACACAAAACTCCCATAACCAAGAGAAAACACTGAAAGTTTTTGGTGGGCATTGACCTTGAGTTTGGGAGTTGTAGTTCTCCTACATCTAGAGAGCACTATGAATTCAAACGATGATGGATCTGGAGCAAACTTGGCACAAATACTCAATATGCCCAAATGAAATTAGAAAATACTTTGTTTCCTGATGGTCTTTGGTGACCCCTATAATACCCCCTTATGGCCCCCTAGGAGTCCTGACCCCTAGAGTTAGAAACACTGCCTTTGAACAAGGCATCCAAAGTCCATAATCTCTTGTTAGTATATATTCTCATTTACTGCATAATAATATTAATAATAATAATAATAATAATAATAATAATACTTTATTTATACCCCACCACCATCGCCCCAAGGGAACTCGGGGCGGCTTTCATGAGGCCAAGCCCAACAACATATCAGTAAAACAACAAAGCAGTAAGCAAATAAAACAATACAATTAAAATAACTCACATATAAGCAGTAACACACAAAAATTTAAAACAATGGCAAGAAAAGTCTGTATTTAGAAACCCAGTGTGATTTTTTTTGCATTCATAAAGAATCGCATTCTGTATGCATTTGATTCTAACCTCAATAGCATCCAACTGGTGCGTGTTTGTGTGAGTGTGAATATTTAAACGAAAAGGCCATTGGGGTTGCATAGCTTAAAGCTCTGCATATAGTGTTTCACATTAATTGTGCAATGCAACTCTTGTGTTGAATGGCAATGTGGTGCGATTGAGCCAAGACATCAAATGCGGGACTATATGCATGACAATGTGCACATGTGCATCAGGGGAGGAGGCCAAAGAGGATGAAAGGAGACAATTGTCCCCTCCTTCAAATCAGAATTCTGCACTCTGTGTTGCATTTCCCCTTCCCTCCGGAAATATCTAGCATTGTAGAAAAGGAGGCACTGAAAAGTATTAGACTCCTCTATTTTCTGTGCTCACATTCCCTTGGTTATTCTTCCTCTCTCCAAGATGCCTAAATTCAATTACTAAATGCTCAGTAGGCTTGTGCATTTTGGGTGTATCCCGATCTGTTTCTGCTTGCCGGATACGGGAAGCCCCCTATATCTGTTTTTAGGTGCCTCCTAAAAATAGTTGCCTTTCCAAAAGGACGTTTTCATTCCTCAGCCAAAAAAAAAAAGAAAAAGGGGGGGGGGGCTTAAGATACCATTCTTCCTGCAATGCTTTCTCTTCAGTCTGCAGTGGAGACCTGGGTTGGACAAGTTGTCGTTTCCGGGCTGTCTTCAAGGGTAGCGCCAAGTAGAGTGCATTACAGTAGTCCAGTCTAGAGATAACTAAGGCATGGACCACCATGGTCAAGTCAGATTTCATGAGGTAAGGTCGCAGTTGGCGCACAAGTTTTAATTGTGTGAAGGCCCTCCCGGCCACCGCCGACACCTGTGCTTCAAGCATCAGCGCTGAGTACAGGAGAACCCCTAAACTGTGGACCTGTGATTTCAGGAGGAGTGCAACCCCATCCAGCACAGGTTGCCATTCAATACCACAGTCAGCCAAGCGACTGACCTGGAGGACCTCTGCCTTGTTCTTGATCCTCAGCTTGTTCTTCCTCATCCAGGTCGTCACAGCAGTCAGGCACTGGTCCAGTATCCTCAGGGCTTCCTTGGAGTCAGGTGGAAAAGAGTAGTGGAGTTGGGTGTCATTTTCATAGAGATGGCTCCGTACTCCAAAACTCCGGATGACCTCTCCCAGTGGTTTCATGTAGATGTTAAATAGCATGGGGGACAGAATAGAGCCTTGTGTGACCCCCAGGGCAACGGCCAGGGGTCCGAACAGGAGTCCCCCAGCTTCACCAACTGGGAATGATACTCCAGGAAGGACCAGAGCCACAGTAACACCATGCCCCCGAGTCCCATCCCAGTGAGTCTCCCCAGCAGGATATCATGGTCGATGGCCTTAAGATACTACTCTTCCTGCGATACTTTCCCCTCGGTCTGCAGCGGAGACCTGAGTTTCTAGAAAGTGCTTAAGATACCACTCTTCCTGCGATGCTTTCCCCTCGGTCTGCAGAGGACACTTGGGTTTCTAGAAAGTGCTTAAGATACCACTCTCCCTGTGATGCTTTCCCCTCGGTCCGCAGTGGAGACCTGGGTTTCAATAAAGGGCTTAAGATACCACTCTTCCTGCGATACTTTCCCATCTGTCTGTAGAGAAGACCTGGGTTTCAATAAAGTGCTTAAGATACCACTCTTCCTGTGATGCTTTCCCCTCAGCCCGCAGTGGAGTCCTGGGTTTCAATAAAGTGCTTAAGATACCACTCTTCCTGTGATGCTTTCCCCTTGGTCTGCAGTGGAGACCTGAGTTTCAATAAAGTGCTTAAGATACCACTCTTCCTGCGATGCTTTCCCCTCGGTCTGCAGAGGAGATGGATTTCTAGAAAGTGCTTAAGATACCACTCTTCCTGCAATGCTTTCCTCTCGGTCTGCAGAGGAGACGGGTTTCTACAAAGTGCTTAAGATACCACTCTTCCTGCAATGCTTTCCTCTCGGTCTGCAGAGGAGATGGGTTTCTAGAAAGTGCTTGAGATACCACTCTTCCTGCAATGCTTTCTCCTCGGTCTGCAGAGAAGACTTGGGTTTCAATAAAGTGCTTAAGATACCACTCTTCCTGCAATGCTTTCCCCTCGGTCTGCAGTGGAGACCTGGGTTTCAATAAAGTGCTTAAGATACCACTCTTCCTGCAATGCTTCCCCCCAGTCTGCAGAGGAAACTTGGGTTTCTAGAAAGTGCTTAAGATACCATTCTTCTTGCAATGCTTTCCCCATGGTCTGCAGAGGAGACCTGAGTTTTAATAAAGTGCTTAAGATACCACTCTTCCTGCAGTGCTTTCTCCTCGGTCTGCAGAGAAGACTTGGGTTTCAATAAAGTGCTTAAGATACCACTCTTCCTGTGATGATTTCCCCTCGGTCTGCAGAGGAGATTGGGTTTCAATAAAGTGCTTAAGATACCACTCTTCTTGCAATGCTTTCCCCTCAGTCTGCAGAGGAGACGGGTTTCTAGAAAGGGCTTAAGATGCCACTCTTCCTGTGATGCTTTCCCCTCGGTCTGCAGTGGAGACCTGGGTTTCAATAAAGTGCTTAAGATACCACTCCTCCTGTGATGCTTTCCCCTCGGTCCACAGTGGAGACCTGGGTTTCAATAAAGTGCTTAAGATACCACTCCTCCTGTGATGCTTTCCCTTCGGTCCGCAGTGGAGACCTGGGTTTCAATAAAGTGCTTAAGATACCACTCTTCCTGCAATGTTTTCCCCTCGGTCCGCAGTGGAGACCTGGGTTTCAAGAAAGGGATTAAGATACATAGGCAGGACTCACGAAATCAGAGGGGGAGCCGTTGATTGGATCCCTCTTGCTTTCGTATTTAGTGGGCTTTCGTGCTGGGCCCGCCCTTCGCTTTATGAGCTCCTGAAGGTGCAGGAGGTGCCGCGGATACTGAAGGAAACGGTATCTGCCCACAGCCCTAATTCTCAGCCCACAATGCTCTGAGTTTAGGGACTGAAAGAACTTTTCATTGAGGGGACTTAATTTAAATTTGGAGGAGACAGTGCCCTTATTTTCTCCCAGATGGACATACTTATGCCATGTGAATTCATGCACAATCTGCATGTAGATCCATGATGGAACTTGATGTTCAATGTTCCTAGATTTACATGCATATTATGCATGAATTCACATGTTCTTCTTCCAACAAACATACCCAAGCACTTCCATGGGGGATCTTACTCCTTGGCAAGCCTCCAACAAGCTTGTACGCACGGTCTCTAAGACTACCATTCCTATCATCCCCAAAGACCAGACACGCTGGCTGAAACTGGAGGAATTGCAATCCAAACCGTGCCCAGGGCATTGGACTGATTATATTTCTAACACCCACCCACACCCACACACACACTTCTGAAAAGCTTATGTTTCAGAGAAAATGCTGTGACCATTCCAGATGCAGGCACTAAATCATCCAGTCTCTTTTCTGAGACATGTGCTGAAGAAGGAAAGCCGGTGATGAATGGGGCTGTCCGTATTTACATTGAGAGCGGAACAGCTGTGAGAATCTCCGAGCACCACAAGTATCCTTTGCAAACTCCTCTCTTTCTCTCCTTCTAGGCTGCCGCTCGGTGACAGTGATGGATGATCTGCTCTTTTGCAGAACTACCTAGAGGTGTGAACTTCTTCTGATGAGGAACAAATCCCCTTCCCTGAGATTGTGCTGGAGCACCTTTTGGAGATGTCCTGGCTTAGCCAACCCACTGTGCACGTCCAGTCAGAAGGGTGCAGAGACACAGAGCTGCTAACAACAATGCCATCCCTGGTTATCCAAGAGTGCAAAAGTGAACCAAATTGGGCAGTTGGATTTTCACTTAATATGATGGTCACCATTGTGCATCTCATACTTACTTAGTTAGGCGATCCCTCATTGTCTGAGTATGATAGCCTTCCAAGTGTAGGGTCTTGGCAGTGGATACGTAGGTGACTGTAGAACCCTGTTCTTGATCCGCATGTTCTCCCGCAGTGAGGACATCGGTTTCCAGGTGGAAGGCGGTTTCGGTCAGGGTTGGCTTCATGTGCCTTCCTCTTGGCACATTTCTCCCTTTCGCCCAGAGGCAGCCCTAGGTCATTTTCAACTGTAAGTAAACAGTATTTTGGCACCAAACCCCCCCCCCCCTCAAACAATCACTGATATATATATTTTCTGTTTGTCGTGGGAGTTCTGTGTGCCATATTTGGTTCAATTCCATCATTGGTGGAGTTCAGAATGCTCTTTGATTGTAGGTGAACTATACATCCCAGTACCTACCACTCACATATGTCAAGGTCTATTTTCCCTCAAGAGCGCCTCAAGAGCGCCCCTGGGCAAAATCAACAATATTGCAAATGCTTACTTTGAGTAAAGGGTTGAGCCACCCCTGCTTTCGCCCTCCATTTGTGCCTCTTCAAATTCCTTAACACAGCTGGTCACAGCTGACCTCCAGTTAGAGCACCCAAAGCCAGGGTTTCCCAATTCTCCATGTCTATGCCACAGTTTTTAAGGTTAGCTTTAAGCCCGCCCTTAAATCTCTTTTCCAGTCTACCAAAAATCATTTCCCTTTTTTGAGTTGGGAGTAGAGTAACTGCTTTGGGAGACAGTGATCGGGCATTTGGACAACGTGACCAGTTCAGCAGAGTTGATGGAGTAGGAGCATTGCTTCAGTGTTGGTGGTCTTCTTCCAGCACACATTTGTCTGTCTGTCTTCCAAAGAGATTTGCAGGATGCTGATGGAATCATTCCAGGAGTTGAGTGTTAACATCTGTAGACAGTCTACGTTTCACAGGCATATAGCAGGGTTAGGAGGACAATCTATATATATTAAAATGCTCTGTGCATAATGAGTACCTTAAAAACAAAAGAACCAATGAACGAAATCACACCAAAATTGGCAACAAAACGTCTCATAACACAAGGAGTGACCATCACTCAAAAAATTATGATTTTGTCATTTGTGAGTTGTAGTTGCTGGAATTTATAGTTTACCTATAATCAAAGAGTATTCTGAACTCCAGCAATGATTGAATTTAACCAAACTTGGCACACAGTTCTCCCATGACCAACAGAAAATACTGGAAGGGTTTGGTGGGCAGTGTCCTTTGGTTTTGGAGTTATAGTTCACCTACTTCCAGAGAGCACTGTGGACTCAAACAATGATGGATCTGGACCAAACTCTACACAAATACTCAATATGCCCAAATATGGACACTGGTGGCAGGGGACGGCTAGTAGCTTTATAAAAAAGCACTTTGGTCTCCCTATGGATGTCCCGGTCCTCAAACACTCTCTGCTTCATTTGGAAAAATGCTGCACTCGCAGAGCTCAGGCAGTGTTGTATTTCAGTGTCAATGTTGACTTTTTTGCAGAGGTGACTGTCAAGGGAGTGGAAATAGTCAACATTTTCTAATATTACACCATTAAGTTGTATTTCTGGCATTGCAGAGGGATTGGCTGGTGCCTCCTCGAAGAGAACTTTGGTATTCTCAATGTTCGGTGAGGGACCAAGCTTCTTGTATGTTTCTGCAAAGGTGTTTAGAGTGGCTTGTAGGTCTTCTTCTGAATGTGCACAGATTACCTTATCATCAGCATATTGGAGTTATATAACAGATGTTGTTGTGACCTTGGTTTTGTTCTTTCTAAACCCTCTATAGTGCTGAGGCTTATTAAATATGGTTTTCTGTGGGCAAACAGATGACGACTAATGGATGGCGTATGTTCCGTATCAGAAAGTAGAGCTGATGTTGTCTATGCAATGCAATTTTCTGAATCACCAGTCCAAATAACCAAACTGAATCTAAAGTTGATCAAAAACAGATTCATAACCCTTTTGGTACTAATGTTGGAGAGTGGTCCCTGGTCAAAGTGGTCCCGGGTCAAAAAAATGTTGGGAACCATTGGTCTATAGGTTTTCAAGTGTTTCCAAATAAACCTATTTCAAGTCAAGTCAAGGCAATGACTCTGAACAAATCTTTCCAAGAAAACCACATGACAATCTTCAGATATGGCTTGAGAACTCCTTGGTAGGACTTCACATGTTCCTGTTCCAGGATCTGTGACATAAGAGCCCCATCCCATATTCAACCTGGCAACCCAATAAACCCCCGTGAAGTGAAGTAATTGCTACAGAAGTCTAGATTATAAACTCCGGAATGAGAGAGGGATCCTTCCCCTTTGAAGTTCCTTTTGTCTGGTCTTTGTTGTCGTTTCCAACTTGAGCGCTGCCTTTGAAGCACCTTGTCTTCTTTCTTCCTCAACTGTGTTGACAGCAGAAGAAAACACACATCAGAAATGAAATTTCTTTATTTCGACATCAGGAGTAAACAAGATGTCAGCTGTTTTGTGAGAGAAAAGGAGAATGGAGCCGAGAAGGGGAACAACACATGAGAGCTGAACAGTGAAGAACTGAGGGTGATCATATTTTCAAATGAGAAGAGGAAGCTCAGGAAGGTTATATTCTCAAGGCAATGGGGAAAGTCTGAACGCACATCAAAAAATTTTCAGATCCCTTGACAATGGTCATAGCACTCAGCCTCGGAGGGGCGAGTCAAATTTAAACTTCTCACCCGCACTTCTGAAGGAAAAGGGAGAATATAAAATGATGCCGCTGCAGGAATATATTTCCACCAATTACAGAGGATCATATGTTTTAAAAATCAAAAGAGGTTGCCCAAATTGCTTGGATCTTGGATAATCTTCTACTACTTTGACCATTGCCTGCATTGCCTAGGAGTATAGCTTCCAGAAGAGGTGAAACAAAAGCATTGCCCCCAAATAATTTCCCATAAATGTTATTTATAATTAAATGGAAGAAAAGTACCAGAAATTGATTCATGACAAAATCATCTGTATGACAAAATCATCTGTATGCGGATGATGCCCAACTTGACGCCAAGGAAGTTGTCCTGCCCTTGCACCATTGTCTGAAGGTAGTGATGAACTGCGTGAACAAGTTGAAGCTCAATCCAGACAAGAACTCCAGTATGCTGATGACAATGTCATCTGTGCACATTCAGAAGAAGATCTCTAAACCTCTAAAGACACTCTAAACACCTTCGCAGAAGCATACGAGAAGCTCGGCCTGTCATTAAACATCGAGAAAACCAAAGTGCTCTTCCAGCAATCACCACCCAATCCCTCTCCAATGCCAGAAATGCAACTTAATGGCGTAACATTAGAAAATGTTGACCATTTCCACTCCCTTGGCAGCCACCTCTACACAGAAGTCGCCATTGACACTGAAATTCAACACCGCCTGAGCTCTGTGAGTGCAACATTTTTTCTGAATGAAGCAGAGAGTGTTTGAGGACTGGGACATCCATAGGGATACCAAGGTGCTTATTTATAAAGCTATTGTCCTCCCAACCCTGCTATACACCTGTGAGACGTGGACTGTCTACAGACGTCTCATGCAACTCCTAGAACCATTCCATCAGCGCTGTCTCTGAAAAATCCTGCAAGTCTCTTGGGAAGACAAGCAAACAAATGTCAATGTGCTGAAAGAAGCAAAGACTGCCAGCATTGAAGCGATGGTCCTCCGCCATCAACTCCACTGAACCGGCTATGTTGTCCGGATGCCTGACCACTGTCTCCCAAAGCAGTTGCTCTACTCTGAACTCAAGAACAGAAAACAGAATGTTGGTGGGCAGGAAAAGAGATTTAAAGATGGCCTCAAAGCCAACCTTAAAAACTCTGGAATAGACACTGAGAACTGGGAAGCCCTGGCCCTTGAGCGCTCCAGTTGGAGGTCAGCTGTGACCAGCAGTGCTGTAGAATTTGAAGAGGCATGAATGGAGGGCGAAAGAGAGAAATGTGCCAAGAGGAAGGCATGTCAAGTCATCCCCAACCATGGCCGCCTTCCACCTGGAAACCAATGCCCTCACTGTAGGAGATGCAGATCAAGAATAGGGCTCCACAGTCACCTACGGACCCACCGCCAGGACACTACACTTGGAAGACCATCATCCTCAGACTACAAGGGATCGCCTAAGTAAGTAAAAACTACTGGTGTCTTGGAGGTTGGATTTGGGAATGGCATTTCAACCTGAGCTGTTTAGAGTTGAACTCTGCTTTAAACCTAGACTCCACTTTAGACATGGAAGCCCACGTGGCAGCGGTGATTGTCAGTCTTCACACAACTAAAGCTTGTGCACCAACTACTCCCATTCCTGGAAACTCCAGACCTGGTTTCAGTAGTGCAGTCATTGGTTACAATCTAGATTGGACTATTGCGATGCACTCTACATAAGTCTGCCCTTGAAGAGCATCCGGAAATTACAGTTCATCCAAAGAGCAATGGCCAGGCTTCTGATGTGTGCTAACTTCAGGGAGCATACCACACTTATCCTGAAGCAGCTCCATTGGTTGCCTCTCTGGTTCCGGGCACAATTCAAGGCACTGGTCATCATCTATAAAGTCCTATATGGCTTTGATCCAGCCTACCAGAGCACCATGTCCCCTGTTACATCCTAGAGCTGGAACTTAGATCAAGCAGGGAATCTCGAATCGATACGCAAGCCCCACCAGTATGCACATAATTAGAGAAGACTCCTTCTCAGGTTCAGCCCCAGCTGTCTGGAACTCCCTCCCTGAAGAACTAAGGGCTACTCTATCTTTGCTCATCTTTAGGAAGGGGGCCAAGGCTTTCTTATTTAACAAAGCAGGAGTTGGGGATTTTATGATCGGGATGAAGGAAGGATACATGGGGGAGGAAGTTATGGATTTAACTGAAATGTGGGATTTGATCGATTGTTGTTTTATCAGTGAGCACCCAATGTTCAGCCCAGCTTACTATCCACCTAAGCAATTTGAAAACAGCTGTGAGCTGTGAGTAGAGAAATTAGGCACTGCTTAAGCGGAGAAGTATTTTATGGCACTATAACAGAAATGCCAGAAAATGCTGGCAATCAAAGGAAGTATTGTATCAAGGGCTCTTCATCATGGAGGATGGAGCAACAGCACCCCCTGTAGCCAGAATTGAGCACAACCTCCAGGCACTGAAGTTGGGAAAAGTGCCAACATAATACCTCTATCTGTTGTCTGTCCTGTCCGTTTAATGACATTGAACGTTTGCTGTGTGTGTGTTCTGTGATCTGTCCAGAGTTCCCTTCGGGGTGAGAATGGTGGAATATAAATGCTGTAAATCAATCAGTCAATCAATAAGGAGCCCCCGGTGGCACAGTGGGTTAAACCCTTGTGCTGGCAGGACTGAAGACCGACAGGTCGCAGGTTCGAATCCGGAGAGGCGGATGAGCTCCCTCTATCAGCTCCAGCTCCTCATGCAGGACATGAGAGAAGCCTCCCACAAGGATGATAAAAACATCAAATCATCTGGGCATCCCCTGGACAACGTCCTTGCAGATGGCCAATTCTCTCACACCAGAAGCAACTTGCAGTTTCTCAAGTAGCTCCTGACATGACAAAAAAAACCAATCAATAAAATTATCATGATTTTAATATACTTTTTTTCTCCCGATTGAATGATTTTAATGTTTGTATTCTGTTTGAGCCTTGTGTCAACGTTGCAAAGAATGGCAGAATAGAAATATCCTAAATAAACAAATAAATAAACAAAACCTAGATCTTATCGTCAGTCCCAAATAGAGCAGTCTTATGCTATCAATAAAGTCTATCCATGTGTCGATTCACCATTGAAACATTGATGCAATGAGTTGGAATAGACCGAGACAGTTCAGGGGAAGAAAAAGTGGGCATCTTTGTCACTTCCAATACTGAACAAGATGGAGTTGATAGTTAAGAATAAGGAGAACATTTTGCCATGTCCTGAATAAATGTGGTATGGCTCAGAATTTTCATAGTTTGCATTTGTCTAGGTCAGGTATAAGTAGGTTCTATAGCAGTGGTTCTCAACCTTCCTAATGCCGCAACCCTTTAATACAGGTCTTCATGTTGTGGTGACCCCCAACCATAATGTTATTTTCGTTGCTACTTCACAACTGTGATTTTGCTACTGTTATGAATCTTAATGTAAATATCTGATATGCAGGTGAAGTTGGGGGAGATTGATTTTGTCATTTGGTAATGCTGGAGTTGCTGGGATTTATAGTTCACTTAAAATCAGAGAGCCTTCTGAACTCCACCAATGATGGAATTGAATCAAACTGAGCACACCGAATTCCCATAACCAAGAGAAAATACTGGGAAGGTCTTGTGGACATTGACCTTGAGTTTTTTTGGAGTTGTAGTTCACCTACATCAGGAGAACACTGTGGACTCAAACAATGATGGATCTAGATCCGCTGTGAGTCGCCTTACTTATAAGTAAGGTATAAGTAAGGTAAATAAATAAATAAATCAAACTTGGCACAAATACTCAATATGCCCAAATGTGAACACTGGTAGAGTTTGGAGAAAATACACATTGCCATTTGGGAGTTGTAATTGTTGGGATTTATAGTTCACCCACAATGAAATAGCATTCTGACCCCCACCAATAGAATTGGACCAAACGTTCCACACAGAACCCTCATGATCAACAGAAAATACTATGTTTTCTGATGGTCTTTGGCGACCCCTCTAACACCCCCTCGCAACCACCACAGGGGTCCCGACCCCCAGGTTGAGAAACACTGTTCTATAGGATGGTGATAATGTAAATGGTGCAGAAATGAAGCCTTTGTGACCCTATCATTGGACAAACAGAGTCTCTGAAATTACACTGGGATTTATTCCAAGCAGCAAAAGTCCTTTTCAAACCCAAGATGGAAAAGAATCCAAGCAAACCGGGTATAAGAAAAAGAGCTTATTTCTCATGCAAGTTTTGTCCTTATTCCCTTGGTGTTCTTTTTTTGCTCCATGAAGTGATCGAGCATCTTCTTTTTCTCCTTTACAGTCACATACACAGCTCCTCGGTTAATTCGCTCCTTTGCGAGATTGGAGATTAGATAACAGCCAGGATTTATAGCTTGTGAAAATTAAAATAAATATATAAATAAATGGAGGAAAAAGATCTGCTTTTGTAGAGGATTCAAATGATGAAATATGCCACCCTGGAAATTTTTCTCACATCACTTGCAGACAGTACAATCTCACTTACATGCCAAGGCAAGTGACAGTGGTTAGAAAATCAACCGGAGTAATAAGGCTCTGAAGAATGGAGGAAATCATTTGGGGAGTGAAGGAAGAAAAAGGAGGAGGAGGAGGAGGAGGAGGAGGAGGAGGAGGAGGAGAAGGAGAAGGAGAAGGAGAAGGAGAAGGATGAAGGAGGAGAAGGAGGAGAAGGAGGAGGAGGAGGAGGAAGAGAAAGAGGAGGAGGAGGACAAGAAGGAGGAGGAGAAGGAGGAGGAGAAGGAGAAGGATGAAGGAGAAGGAGAAGGAGAAGGAGAAGGAGAAGGAGGAGAAGGAGGAGGAGGAAGAGAAAGAGGAGGAGGAGGAGGACAAGAAGGAGGAGGAGGAGGAGGAGGAGGAGGAGGAGGAGGAGGAGAAGGAGAAGGAGGAAAAGGAGGAGAAGGAGGAGGAGGAGGAGGAGGAAGAGAAAGAGGAGGAGGAGGAGGAGGAGAAGGAGAAGGATGAAGAAGGAGAAGGAGAAGGAGGAGAAGGAGGAGAAGGAGGAGGAGGAAGAGAAAGAGGAGGAGGAGGAGGACAAGAAGGAGGAGGAGAAGGAGGAGGAGGAGGAGAAGGATGAAGGAGAAGGAGGAGGAGAAGGAGGAGAAGGAGGAGAAGGAGGAGGAGGAGGAGGAAGAGAAAGAGGAGGAGGAGGACAAGAAGGAGGAGGAGGAGGAAGAGAAGGAGAAGGAGAAGGATGAAGGAGAAGGAGAAGGAGAAGGAGGAAAAGGAGGAAAAGGAGGAGAAGGAGGAGGAGGAGGAGGAGGAGGAAGAGAAAGAGGAGGAGGAGGAGGAAGAGAAAGAGGAGGAGGAGGAGGACAAGAAGGAGGAGGAGAAGGAGGAGGAGAAGGAGAAGGAGAAGGAGGAGAATGAGATTAGAAACCCCAGGGGAGGTGGGGCACCCACAGAGCCCCGCAAAACCTCTCATGGAGGCCCAAGGAGAAGGAGAAGGAGAAGGAGAAGGTAGAAAAGGAAATACTGAAGGAATGTGAAGAGGCAGCTCAAAAAGAGAAGTTAGTTTCCTTCCCATCTGCAGCTTTCATGACTGACATGGTGGATCTCCTAGTGGTTCTCAACCTTTCTAATGCCATGACCCCTAAATACAGTTCCTCGTGTTGTGGTGACCCCCAACGATAAAACTATTTTCGTTGCTACTTTATAACTGTAATTTTGCTACTGTTGTGAATCATAATGTAAATATATTTTCATTATTGCAAATTGAACATAATTAAAGCATAGTGATTATTCACAAAAACAATATGTTTTGGGGAGGTTGGAAAATGGATGATGGGGTCTGCAGTACCTTCAAACAATTCAGCTCTGACTTCCACAGACCTGGGTCGCCTGGCTTGGGGAGCGTGAGCCGGGTGTCCCAGACTCTGAGGCAGAACCTAGGATCTGTGAGGAGCCATTTTGAGGAGGGGGCAGGGCCAAAGGAGGTGGTATCGTGACCCCTCCAAAATGGCCAAGCGACCCCCCCTGGGGGTCGCGACCCCCAAGTTGAGAACCACTGTCCTAGAGGACATCTTTGGGCTGTGGTTTCTTAAGGAAATTTTGAGCCAACATGAAGAACAGATAAATACTTGCAATGTGTCCAGATTTATTCCAGAGTAGCTGGAATTTTGCAAACTTGGTAGCTGATTAAATGTCCTTTGACCAGTATCTGGCCACTTGGAGTGCCTCTGGTGTTGCCGCAAGGAGGTCCTCCATCGTGCATGTGGCAGGGCTCAGGTTGCATTGCAGCAGGTGGCCAGTGGTTTGCTCCTCTCCGCACTCGCATGTCAAGGATTCCACTTTGTAGCCCCATTTCTTAAGGTTGGCTCTGCATCTCGTGGTGCCAGAGTGCAGTCTGTTCAGCGCCTTCCAAGTTGCCCAGTCTTCTGTGTGCCCAGGGGGAGTCTCTCATTGGGTATCAGCCATTGATTGAAGCTCTGGGTTTGAGCCTGCCACTTTTGGACTCTCGCTTGCTGAGGTGTTCCAGCGAGTGTCTCTGTAGATCTAAGAAAACTATTTCTTGATTTAAGTTGTTGACGTGCTGGCTGATACCCAAACAAGGGATGAGCTGGAGATGTCTCTGCCTTGGTCCTTTCACTATTGGCTGCTACTTCCCGGCAAATGTCAGGTGGTGCAATACCGGCTAAGCAGTGTAATTTCTCCAGTGGTGTAGGGCGCAGACACCCTGTGATAATGCGGCATGTCTCATTAAGAACCACATCCACCGTTTTAATGTGGTGAGATGTGTTCCACACTGGGCATGCGTACTCAGCAGCAGAGTAGCATAGAGCAAGGGCAGATGTCTTCACTGTATCTGGTTGTGATCCCCAGGTTGTGCCAGTCAGCTTTCGTATGATATTGTTTCTAGCACCCACTTTTTGTTTGATGTTCAGGCAGTGCTTCTTGTAGGTCAGAGAACCAAAAGCTAGTGATGAATTGGAATGAAGCCTGGAGTGGCCATGGCATGAAAGTAGGCTTGTGCATTCGGGGTAAACCGCGATCCATTTCGGTGTCCCAGATTTCTCCCAGATTTTTGGGAACCTCCTGAATTCCTGAGGGCAGATACAAAGGTTGAATGTGAAAAGTAATGCCTCCACCTTTGTTACTTGAACAGGCAACTCTGCATCTGTTTGCTTGTTCACTGTGTCCTGCCTCATGTACAGAGGAAGAGTTGTTGGAGGCTACAGACAATGCCATTGCTGTTGCCCGTTTTTGGTCCAAGGATATTTAGCCGCCTGCGCTCCTTCTATTTTTATCAATTTTATACTAATTTATGCAATGCTTTTGATATGAAATAATAAGCATGACAGATGTAGCCATCCAAGTTAGAAGCAACTAACTAAGTAATAAAGAGCATGCACATCAGTCCAGGATTTTTCGAGCCTTCTTGACCCTTCAAAAATGTGCTATTCGACATTTTTAAAAATAATGTTAAATATTCCTTCCACCCTTAATATAGATCTAGGTTATCACTCTTGGGCTTAAACTTGTCCAATTAAATGAAAGTGGCACTGCTATCACTGGGTCTGCTCCTTAGAGTTTGGGAAAGTTACTTTGTCAATACATACCAAGAATGCCTTGCCATGTTGGGAAAAAACTTTTTCCCAAGTTTTTTGAAGCTGATTCACCTGTGTTTGCCCATACACATTGCCTGTGAATCTTTTCTCTCTGTGCCATTCCCTGCTGTATAGCGAAAAAGTTGCTCGCAGTAGGCCAACGAGGGCATGCAAATGAGCCATTAATAATTCATGGCCAATTTGACTGAGATCGGGCAGGTGCCTTAGCAGGATGTTGCCTACCAGGTGAAAAAGTGAGCTTCTCCCTTCTGTCAGGTACTTCCTCCACCTCCCTCTCCATCCCATCCAGACGTCTTGGTGGAGCTAAAAAATCAGCCATCCTTCACCTCTGGACCTTAATTGTGGCATATGCTGCTTTCAGTTCCCTCTGTACTTTCCCCTGCAATTCACCCTACATTAACAAGCTGGAAGCAAAGCAGAGGAAGGAGAGGAAGTTGGACCTCCATTCCATCCTGCTGTCGCCTCAGTGAATTATTTATACACCTGTGAAGCTTTGTTTCTCCTTCTCCCATCTCTTCTAATGGCAATTTTGTGCCACATCAAACTCTATAATGAGAGCCACTGAGGCAATCCATTGCCAAGAATGGTGGCATTGGTTAAAAAATGTGGCTTTATGTAGTTAGGCCCTGGAGTGCAACTAGCTCTCTGCCTTTCCTTTGGTCATTCTGAAAACCAAGTCAATGTGAGGAAAATCATGAAATCACAGAATGATTGAGTTATGATGGGCATCATAGATATTATAGCTGAATTGCTGGATCAAGCAGAATCTTCTACGTCATTGTGGTGGGTGGTGGTTTCTATGCCTCAGAGATCTTCTAGTTGAATTGCTGGATCAAACAAATCTTCCATGTCTTTGTGGTGGCTGGTGGTTTTCATGCCTCGGAGATCTTCTCATTGAATTGCTGGATCAAGCAGAAATGTCCATGTCTTTGTGGTGGCTGGTGGTTTCCATGCCTCAGAGTTCTTCTAGTTGAATTGCTGGATCAAGCAGAATCTTCCATGTCATTGTGGCAGCTCGTGGTTTCCATGCCTCAGAGATCTTGTAGTTGAATTGCTGGATCAAACAGAATCTTCCATGTCATTGTGGCGGCTGGTGGTTTCCATGTCTCGGAGATCTTCTAGTTGAATGGCTGGATCAAACAGAATCTTCCATGTCTTTGTGGTGGCTGGTGGTTTCTGTGCCTCAGAGATGTTCTAGTTGAATTGCTGGATCAAGCAGAATCTTCCATGTCTTTGTGGTGGCTAGTGGTTTCCGTGCCTCAGAGATATTCTAGTTGAATTGTTGGATCAAGCAGAATCTTCCACGTCATTGAGGTGGCTGGTGGTTTCTGTGCCTCAGAGATCTTCTAGTTGAATTGCTGGATCAAGCAGAATCTTCCATGTCTTTGTGGTGGCTAGTGGTTTCCGTGCCTCAGAGATATTCTAGTTGAATTGTTGGATCAAGCAGAACCTTCCACGTCATTGAGGTGGCTGGTGGTTTCTATGCCTCAGAGATGTTCTAGTTGAATTGCTGGATCAAACAGAATCTTCCACGTCTTTGTGGTGGCTGGTGTTTTCTGTGCCTCAGAGATCTTATAGTTGAATTGTTGGATCAAGCAGAATCTTCCCTTTCATTGAGGTGACGGGTGGTTTCTATGCCTCAGAAATCTTCTAGTTGAATTGCTGGATCAAACAGAATCTTCCATGTCTTTGTGGTGGCTAGTGGTTTTTGTGCCTCAGAGATCTTCTAGTTGAATTGCTGGATCAAGTAGAATCTTCCATGTCTTTGTGGTGGCTAGTGGTTTCCATGCCTCGGAGATCTTCTAGTTGAATTGCTGGATCAAACAGAATCTTCCATGTCTTTGTGGTGGCTGGTGGTTTCCATGCCTCGGAGATCTTCTAGTTGAATTGGTGGATCAAACAGAATCTTCCATGTCTTTGTGGTGGCTGGTGGTTTCCATGCCTCGGAGATCTTCTAGTTGAATTGCTGGATCAAACAGAATCTTCCATGTATTTGTGGTGACTGGTGGTTTCCATGCCTCAGAGATCTTCTAGTTGAATTGGTGGATCAAGCAGAATCTTCCCTGTCATTGTGGTGGGTGGTGGTTTCTATGCCTCGGAGATCTTCTAGTTGAATTGCTGGATCAAGCAGAATCTTCCACATCATTGAGGTGGCTGGTGGTTTCTATGCCTCAGAGATCTTCTAGTTGAATTGCTGGATGAAACAGAATCTTCCATGTCTTTGTGGTGGCTGGTGGTTTCCATGCCTCCGAGATCTTCTAGTTGAATTGCTGGATCAAGCAGAATCTTCCATGTCTTTGTGGTGGCTGGTGGTTTCCATGCCTCAGAGATCTTTTAGTTGAATTGCTGGATCAAGCAGAAGGTTGAGAACTACTGTTCTAGAGGCATTAGAGCATGGCCATATAGCCCCCAAAAAAGTACCACAACCCAGATCCAGTGTTTGGTTTGATGGCTTGACCAAGACTCTAGGATATCAGGATTTGGATCATTGCTTGGCCATGAAAACCACTTCATAGCCTTGGGCAATTCTCACACCCTCAGCCTCAAAGGAAGACAATGAGAAACGTCCCAAGAAAATGAAATGATAGAGTCTCCATAAATCAAAATCAGCTTGAAGGCACATGACAACAGCAGCCAAATATACCTTGTATTCAGCTGTAAGGCACCATGGTTTGAACTAAAACCTTCACAATCCTGGTTATTTATTGCCAATATAAATCACACCCTGCTCATATCAGGGTGACATTAAGTTAGACTTAAGTTTCCTAACATGCTTCAAGGATACATCCTCAGACTCCTTTTCCTCCTTGGTTTCCCTCATCGTCAGTTGTGTGAAGATTGTTTTGTATGTTACAGATAGTATATTCGAATGGAGAATCATGGCAGCCTCCATACTTGGACAAGAGAGTTTTCATTATATTAAACTATTTATTTGTCGTATCAGGAGCAACCATACCATTGTATTACATTTCTAACAGAACAAAACAAACAAACAGACAAAACACAAAATTTGCAAGTTTGGTAGTTGATTAAATGTCCTTTGACCAGTATCTGGCCTCTGGAGTGCTTCTGGTGTTACTGCGAGAAGGTCCTCCATTATGCATGTGGCAGGGCTCAGGGTGCATTGCAGCAGGTGGTCAGTGGGTTGCTCTTCTCCGCACTCGCATGTTGTGGATTCCACTTTGTGGCCCCATTTCTTGAGGTTGGCTCTGCATCTCGTGGTGCCAGAGCTCAGTCTGTTCAGCGCCTTCCACGTCGCCCAGTCTTCTGTGTGCCCAGGAGGGAGTCTCTCATTTGGTATCAGACATTGGTTGAGGTGCTGGGTTTGACCCTGCCACTTTTTTTTTTTTGACTCTTGCGTGCTGAAGTTTTCCAGCGAGTGTCTCTGTAGATCTTAGAAAACTATTTCTAGATTTAAGTCGTTGACGTGCTGGCTGATACCCAAACAGGGGATGAGCTGGAGATGTCTCTGCCTTGGTCCTTTCACTATTGGCTGCTACTTCCCGTGGATGTCAGGTGGTGCAATACCGGCTAAGCAGTGTAATTTCTCCAGTGGTGTAGGGCGCAGGCACCCCGTGATAATGCGGCATGTCTCATTAAGAGCCACATCCACCGTTTTAGTGTGGTGAGATGTGTTCCACACTGGGCATGCGTACTCAGCAGCAGAGTAGCATAGCGCAAGGGCAGATGTCTTCACTGTATCTGGTTGTGATCCCCAGGTTGTGCCAGTCAGCTTTCGTGTGATATTGTTTCTAGCACCCACTTTTTGTTTGATGTTCAGGCAGTGCTTCTTGTAGGTCAGAGAATCAAAAGCTAGTGATGAATTGGAATGAAACCTGGAGTGGCCATGGCATGAAAGTAGGCTTGTGCATTCGGGGTAAACCGCGATCCATTTCGGTGTCCCAGATTTCTCCCAGATTTTTGGGAACCTCCTGAATTCCTGAGGGCAGATACAAAGGTTGAATATGAAAAGTAATGCATGAGTATGAAAAGTAGCACCCACTTTTTGTTTGATGTTCAGGCAGTGCTTCTTGTAGGTCAGAGCATGGTCCAGAGTGACTCCCAGGTATTTGGGTGCACTGCAATGCTCCAGTGGGATTCCTTCCCAGGTCATCCTCAGAGCTCGAGATGCTTGTCTGTTCTTGAGATGAAAAGCACATGTTTGTGTTTTAGAGGGATTAGGGATCAGCTGGTTTTCCCTGTAACAGGCAGTAAGATAACCTAGAGCTTTGGAGAGCTTCTGTTCTACCATCTCAAAGCTCCCTGCTTGAGCAGTAATGGCACGATCATCAGCATACATGAAACTCTCTGTCCCTTCTGGCAGTGGCTGGTCATTTGTGTAGATGTTGAACATGGATGGAGCAAGCACGCTCCCCCGAGGCAGGCCGTTCTTCTGTTTCCGCCATCTGCTTCTCTGGCCCTGGAACTCAACAAAAAAGCTCCTGTTTTGTAGCAGGTCTCCTATGAGGCGGGTGAGGTGGTAGTCCTTTGTGATATTATACATTTTTCTCAGGAGGAGGCGGTGGTTCACAGTATCATAGGCTGCGGACAGGTCTATGAAGACAACTCCTGTGATCTGCTGCCTTACAACTAATTAAACTAATTTGATATATCAACAAACTTCTGCAGTGTATTTTTTTTGGTCAAGTTGAAAGTTTTTCATCCCAATCCCAGATCAGGACAAGCAAAAATATTCTGCTCACAAAGATATTGCAGCAAAATAAAACTGGATGGCATTGGGGTGAGGAAGCCATAACCCACTGAGGTCTTGGCAGGGCTGGATTATCAGAGGTTCGGCTAGTTGATCCAGGTCTCATGTGGCCCAGATGTCTAGAAATGAAAGCTACAGAAGGTATTGCTTGCTTTCTATTCTTCTCCAGTCCCTCCCTGAATCTCCTGATGCTTCTGCTATCATCAATATGTGGTGTGTTATGTGAATAACTGAGTAAAAAT
The DNA here is from genome assembly GCF_037176765.1 of Anolis sagrei. Lineage (NCBI taxonomy): Eukaryota > Metazoa > Chordata > Lepidosauria > Squamata > Anolidae > Anolis > Anolis sagrei. The sequence continues at coordinate 12,424,126 of NC_090031.1, read as the reverse complement.
GCATGAGGCTGTTACTCTCACCGAAGCAGTGGGGTTGAAAATGAGTTCACAGATGCAGACTTATTTTTGCCGCTGTTGATCGTTCCTTGGGCTTTCTTTCATTATTTATCCATTAATTTATTTAATTGATTTCTGTGTCATTGCGTGCTCAGAACAGAACAAATCGCAGATTGGTAAAAAGGGCCACCTTTTTTTGGAATGGCACCAACCACCTCAATTTGGAGTTTCCAGTAGACTTGTGCATGGATTTGTTTTCTTCTGTTTACCTTTCATACCTTCAATACCTCCAGGAGCCCGTAACAGTAATGGCCCTCCCAGTACAAAAACCCACCTGACACAAAAGCAAGCAGGAACCAATCTCAGCTCCTTCTCCCCTATTTGGCATCACAATTGAGTATTTTTGATTTTCCTTTATTTTCCTGATTCTTTTTCTTTAGTAGGGCTGACTGAGGTGAGGTGGATGCAAACACATTTGGGGGTTGGAGAGCCACTCTTTTAGTGTCTTTTTCTCCTTCCCTTCCCCTCCTTCAGAAAATACTTCTAAAAGATAATAGCAAAGGTAAAGGTTTCCCCCTGACATTAAGTGCAGTCGTGCCTGACTCTGGAGATGGTGCTCATCTCCATTTCTAAACTGAAGAGCTGGCGTTGTTCATAGACACTTCCAAGGTCATGTGGCCAGCATGACTGTATGAAGTGCTATTACCTTCCCACTGGAGCGGTACTTATTGATGTACTCATATTCACGTGTTTTCGAACTACTAGGTTGGCAGAAGCTGGTACTAACAGTGGGAGCTTACCCCACTCCCCGGATTTGAACCACCGACCTTTTGGTCAGCAAGTTCAGCAACTCAGCGGTTCAACTAGCTGCACCACCAGGGATTCCTCCTCCTATTAATCTGCTCACATTTGCATGTTTTCAAACTGCTAGGTTGGCAGAAGCTGGGTCTAACAGCAGGAGCTCATGCTGCTCCCCGGATTTGAACCTGAATTGATGTACTCATATTCACATGTTTTAGAACTACTAGGTTGGCAGGAGCTGGTGCTAACAGCGGGAGGTAACCCTACTCCCCGGATTCGAACCACCAACCTTTTGGTCAGCAAGTTCAGCAGCTCAGCTGTTCAACTAGCTGCACCACCAGGGACTCCTCCTCCTGTTAATTAGGCCTGGGTAACAACGGAAAAAAATGTTTCTAAAATCGATTTGTATTTGGGGTTTTTTTTTGTTTCGATATTTAAAATAATTACAAAATTTTCCTTTTAAAAAGTTCGATATTTACGAAATTTCGTAAATGGTAAAAATTTAATGAATCGATTTCCGAAACAATAACGAATCGATTCGTTAATGGCGGACGCGACCGCGAAATACGCTAAAAAACCTCCAAAACCTTCTGAAGCTTCCCTCTCCCTCTGTTGTTGACTGTTGGTGTGATATTATAATTTTTTTTCACTAATTAAACCATAAAACTGGCCCAGACATGCGGAAATAATAACGAAACGACCTCAAAACAATAACGAAACGAATACAATATCGAAATATGAAGCATTTACAAAACGTTTTTGAAAATTCGTTTTTTTTAATAATTGCTCCAGAATGGTTCGTTATTGTTTTGTAATTGAAAAATTAACGAATTATTAACGAATTACGAATTAACGAAACGAAACCACCCAGCCCTACTGTTAATCTACTCACATTTGCATGTTTTCAAACTGCTAGGTTGGCAGAAGCTGGGTCTAACAGTAGGAGCTCATGCCGCTCCCCAGGTTCAAACCCGTGACCTTTCAATCAGTAAGTTCAGCAATTCAGTGCTTTAACCCCTCTTCGCCACCAGGGACTCCTAGAGATAATAAATATTACTAATAATTACCTCTGAGGGTACTTGCCATAGATGCAGGCGAAACGTCAGGAGAAAATGCCTCTAGAACATGGCCATATAGCCCGGAAAATCCTACAGCCACCCAATAGAAATTCCGGCAACGAAAAAGAGAAGCCTACCTCTCCTCTAGAGTAGAAAGTAGAAACAGCTTTAAGGAAGCAAAACCCCAAGCAGAAAGGAGATTGCAGCCTTGAAGACAAGAGAGAGGGGATTTTAAAGGTAGTCCAGGGAGGATAGCTCAACAGGTCTTCCTTCCCCGGGCCTCCTTAAAGTGCCTCGGATGGAAAGCTGCATGGTGTGCTGCTGGTGCTGGGAGAGACAGCACACGTGTCTGCCTCTCCTCTAGAGTAGAACAGCTTTAAGAAGCAGTAAATCTGGTCTCCTCCTCTACAAACAGAAGGGAAAGGATCCAGAAACTTAAAGAGTGGTGATCAAGCATATGGAAGGGGGAGCCTGTGGGAAGTCCTTCCCATAATGGGCTAGATATGGTGCTTTCTTAACTCCATTGCTGACACCCAGGCTCCCTTGAAGGGAAGAAAGGAAAGGCTCCCAGGGAAAAGGAGAGCCTCGTAAGATCCCCAGTGCCACCAATGGGCCACAAAAGGCTGCTTTTTTCAGATGCAGAACAAAAATGCCCATTTGGCAGCACACCCATTACTGGAAGATGTTGGAAAATGGGCTTCCAGTATCCAGCAAGCAGAAATGGATAGTGATTCATCCGAAATGCACAAACCTACTTTCCAGATCATTAGAAAGGGTCCATTCCAATGTACTATCTTTGAGTTGCTGTGAGGTGTGAAGGACATCTAATCACCTCTCAACAAAAGTTTGCTCCAGGCACTGTCAGGCCATTATATGCTAATCAAGGTGGTCAGTTGAAACATTCACACCTAGCTCCAGCAGACAAGAGTCCTTTGTCTCACCCTGGTCATTCCACAGATATATAAACCCATTTTCCTAGTTCCAACAGACCTCACTACCTCTGAGGATGCTTGCCATAGATGCAGGCGAAACGTCAGGAGAGAATGCCTCTAGACCATGGCCATATAGCCTGAAAAAACCTACAACAACCCATTGCAACTTTAGTTAGCTTACAAGTTGGACAATTGCAATTTGTGTTTCTTTCCCCTCCCTAGAAAGAGAGGATGAAAATGAAGAAGAGTTGCTCAGGGCCAGCAAGGGCATTTCAGATATTCTAAATGCTTTCCGTGAATTTCTGAAAACATGGGGAAGCCGAGAGAAAGGAGTGATGGTGATCTCTCCCTAGCCTGTAATGTCAAAGATGTTCCTCTAGCCATACACTCAGCAAATGCCAACCTTTATGGAGCATACTACATTTCTTCCTGGTTCCCCAGCTTCTCTCCATAATAACAAGAAGCACTGCATAGAAACTGACGGTATCTCTAAACCCCAAGATCACAGCTTGCTACTAATTATAGGCATAAATAACTAGTGACTTTACCCATCTGTTCATTATTTGGCAGCATGTTTGCTCGTCCGCAGAATCCATGCCACCTGCGAGCTTCACACGGCCCTCGGAGAATGGGTCACGCCGCCCTCCAAATCTGCAGATGCCATGCTACAAGAGCTGCCTGCAAGGACAGCCTCATGGAGAACTTGCTGGCCCAGCCCCACTCGTTTCTCTGCCACCTGCAATGGGGAAATAAATAATGCAACTGACATACTTCCATCCATTATATTGCATAAAGGCAGAGCACAAAATGGAACATAGCTATCTAGATGTTGATGATGATCACAATGACCATTACTATTAATATGTGTTATTTATATCCTGCCTTTCCCCCACTTTGTGGCTCAAAGTGGAAATTCATACCATATACAAGTAATTAATTAAATAATTAAATGACTATGAAAATCAAACCTTTCCCCTGGACCTTTCTTGCTTCTAAAAACCTTTTCCTGCATGGGAAAAGGGAATTAGACTGGATGGCCACTGGGATTTCTGCTGCTGCTGCTACTACTACTACTATTATTCCAGGAGTAACTCCTGGAACGATTCTATCAGCGCCACCTCTGGAAAATCCTGCAAATCTCCTGGGAAGACAGGCAGACAAACGTCAGCATGCTGGAAGAAGCAAAGACCACCAGCATTGAAGCGATGGTCCTCCACCATCAACTCCGCTGGACCGGCCACGTTGTCCGGATGCCCGACCACCATCTCCCAAAGCAGTTGCTCTACTCCGAACTCAAGAATGGAAAACGGAATGTTGGTGGGCAGGAAAAGAGATTGAAAGATGGGTTCAAAGCCAACCTTAAAAACTCTGGCATAGACACTGAGAACTGGGAAGCCCTGGCCCTTGATCGCTCCAGCTGGAGGTCAGCTGTGACCAGCAGTGCTGCAGAATTTGAAGAGGCACGAATGGAGGGCGAAAGGGAGAAGCATGCCAAGAGGAAGGCACGTCAAGCCAACCCCGACTGAGACCGCCTTCCACCTGGAAACCAATGCCCTCACTGCGGAAGAAGATGCAGAGCAAGAATAGGGCTCCACAGCCACATACGGACCCACAAGAACACTGGAACACAATCATCCTCGGAAAGCGAGGGGTTGCCTAAGTAAGTACTATTATTATTATTATTACTGTTACTGTTACTACAAAGGTTGTATGGCCATTGGTTGGGTGCTTTATAACTACTACTACTACTACTCACCCTATCTCCCCGAAAGGGACTCAGGGTGGTTTACAGACAAAAGTAGCTAAGTGGCAAACATTTATTGCCAAAACAAATAAACAACCACAAATCAACTGGAGCCACAGAGGCCTGGGCAGGGTGATGATGAGGCCCTCCTGGGCCTGCTGATGCCACGGCTGCCTCAAGAAGGGCAATAGTGAGGCCCTCCTGAGCCATTGGTGCCATGGTTGCCTCGAGGAGGGTGATGGTGAGGTGCTCCTGAACCATTGATACCATGGCTACCTTGGGGAGGACAATAGTGAGGCCCTTATGGGCCGTTGGTGTCACAGCTGCCTTGAGGAGGGTGATGGTGAGGTCCTCCTGGCCCGTTGGTGCTATGGCTGCCTCGAGGAAGGTGATGGCAAGGCCCTCCTGGGCCGTTGATACCATGGCTGCATGGGGACGGCAATTGCAAGACCCTCCTGGGCTGTTGGTGACACAGCCGCCTCCAGGAGGGCAATGGTGAGGCCTTCCGGGGTTGTTAGTGCCATGGCTGTCTCGAGGAGGAGAATAGCAAGGCCCTCCTGGGCCGTTGGTGCCACAGCTGGTTCGAGGAGGGTGATGGTGAGGTGCTCCTGAACCATTGATACCATGGCTACATTGGGGAGGACAATAGTGAGGCCCTCATGGGCCGTTAGTGCCACAGCTGCCTTGAGTAGGGTGATGGTGAGGTCCTCCTGGCCCGTTGGTGCTATGGCTGCCTTGAGGAAGGTGATGGCGAGGCCCTCCTGGGCCATTGATACCATGGCTGCCTTGGGGAGGGCAATAGCAAAACCCTCCTGGGCTGTTGATGTCACAGCTGCCTCAAGGAGGGCAATGGTGAGGCCCTCCTGGGTTGTTGGTGCCATGGCTGCCTCAAAGAGGAGATTAGCAAGGCCCTCCTGTGCCGTTGGTGCCATGGCTGCCTCGAGGAGGGTGATGGCAATGCCCTCTTGGGCTGTTGATACCATGGCTACCTTGGGGAGTGCAATAGCAAGACCCTCCTGGGCTGTTGGTGTCACAGCTGCCTCAAGGAGGGCAATGGTGAGGCCCTCCTGGGTTGTTGGTGCCATGGCTGCCTTGAGGAGGAGAATAGCAAGGCCCTCCTGGGCCTTTGGTGCCACGGCTGCCTCGAGGAGGGTGATGGTGAGCTGCTCCTGAACCACTCATACCATGGCTACCTTGGGGAGGACAATAGTGAGGCCCTTATGAGCCGTTGGTGCCACAGCTGCCTTGAGGAGGGTGATGGTGAGGTCCTCCTGGCCCGTTGGTGCTATGGCTGCCTCGAGGAAGGTGATGGCAAGGCCCTCCTGGGCTGTTGATACTATGGCTGCCTTGGGGAGGGCAATAGCAAGGCCCTCCTGGGCTGTTGGTGCTATAGCTGCCTCAAGGAAGGCAATGGTGAGGCCCTCCTGGGCCGTTGATACCATGGTTGTTGCCTTGGGGAGTGCAATAGCAAGACCCTCCTGGGCTGTTGGTGTCACAGCTGACTCAAGGAAGGTAATGGTGAGGCCCTCCTGGGTTGATGGTATCATGGCTGGCTCAAGGAGGGCAATAGCAAGGCTCTCCTGGGTTGTTGGTGCCATGGCTGCCTCGAGGAGGGCAATAGCAAGACCCTCCTGGGTCGTTGATACCATGACTGCCTTGGGGAGGGCAATAGCAAGGCCCTCCTGGGCCATTGATACCTTGACTGCCTTGGGGAGGGCAGTAGCAAGACCCTCCTGGGCTGTTGGTGTCACAGCTGCCTTGAGGAGGCCCTCCTGGGTTGTTGGTGCCACGGCTGCCTCGAGGAGAGCAATAGCAAGGCTCTCCTGGGACATTGATACCATGGCTTCCTTGGGGAGGGCAACAGCAAGGCCCTCCTGGGCCGTTGGTGCCATGGCTGTCTTGAGAAGGGCAATGGTGGTTTCTACTGTCTAAGATAACATTGGGAGTATTTCAAGTGCAAATTCATAGCCACGAATCCACACCCCAATGATGGGTAAGGCTTTCAATCATTCTTTGTACTTACAAATGATGGCCTCCAGTACTGGGATTTTCAGCTTTGATCCTCCATCTGATTTGTACTTCAGCTCCTAGAAGCTTCCACCAGCATGACCAATGATGATGAATTCTGGGAAATGTCTTCTTGGGTCTGTTGGTCGATTAGAATAGCAGATAAAAGTGGACCAAGATTCTGTAAAGTTATTTATGTTCATGCCTTCATGTAGTTCGTTGGCTTTTTTTGGTTAAACTTTCCTGAAACAGTGAAGTCCCACCTTCTTGCATACCATGCAATAATGTTCAGTGCATTTCCAGATCTCCGATGTTGTGCTAATAACAGTAGAGCAGCTAAAAGTAAGTATGTTATTAGATCCTTATGTGATAACTGAGCATTAGAACTGGAGAAAATGGTCAACAGTGCTAAATATGGAACAAATTGGTCTCCAGAGTCATCACACAACACTCAAACCACTACATCACACTGTCAATTGAAAGAGAAGGTGCATGAAGTGGATACACATATCACAACAGCCTTTCCTTTTCACTGTATGTTGGAAAGAGTCAGGTAAAAGTCCTATCAGAGATTGTTTTAAAGCTACCATAGCAATGGCTTGACTCAAAGATTGCATGCTTTTAATGTTGAGTTGTATTCTTTGTTTTTATGGCTTGTTTTCAGCCTTTCTTTTTATTCATTGTGTTTTATAGTCACGGCATTTCCACTCGTATTTAGAAAACATGGTGTTTTCAGCACAGCAATTTGAATATTTTTCCTCCCGCAAAGGCTCTTTTGCCATAAACAATAACAATTGGGTTCTTTATTCATTGAGTGCTTGCTTGAACCATTGGCTAATCCCTTATTATACTAAAAGGAGGATGAAAGTGTTGCCCTGTGGATCTAAAAAAAACAAAAACAGAAACTGAAAGGGAGCTCTGCCACTTTAAAGGCAAATCATTTATTTATTTATTTTTGCCTGCTGCTTGAAAGTTCTGTTTGATTGAGTTCTGGTTAATTGAGAATCTGCTGTATTTTTCTGAATAGTATGAGTATTTTCCCATCATGAAGCAAGAATGGGCCCACCGACTTTAAAGTACTGAAGACAGGGTTCAGCACCTTGGACCAATCCTTTGGATTCATATACATTTAAGAAAGTGAAGATAGGGTTCACCACATTGGACTGGACTTTTAGATTTTTGGAGATAGAGTTCATCATCTCGGACTAGTCTTTTGGATTCATATCCATTTAAGAAAGTGAATATAGGGCTCAGCACCTTGGACCAGTCCTTTGGATTCATATGCATTTAAGGACGTGAAGATAGAGTTCAGCACCTTGGACCAGCCCTTTGGATTTATCTACATTTAAGGAAGTGAAGATAGGGTTCAGCACCTTGGACCAGGCCTTTAGATTCATATGCATATAAGAAAGTGAAGATAGGGTTCACCAAATTGGACTGGTCATTTAGATTTTTGGAGATAGAGTTCATCATCTCGGACTAGTCTTTTGGATTCATATCCGTTTAAGGAAGTGAATATAGGGCTCAGCACCTTGGACCAACACTTTGGATTCATATGCATTTAAGGACGTGAAGATAGAGTTCAGCACCTTGGACCAGCCCTTTGGATTTATCTACATTTAAGGAAGTGAAGATAGGGTTCAGCACCTTGGACCAGCCCTTTGGATTTATCTACATTTAAGGAAGTGAAGATAGGGTTCACCACATTGGACTGGTCATTTAGATTTTTGGAGATAGAGTTCATCATCTCGGACTAGTCTTTTGGATTCATATCCATTTAAGGAAGTGAATATAGGGCTCAGCACCTTGGACCAGCCCTTTGGATTTATCTACATTTAAGGAAGTGAAGATAGGGTTCACCACATTGGACTAATCATTTGGATTTTTGGAGATAGAGTTCAGCATCTTGGACCAGTCCTTTGGATTCATATGCATTTAAGGAAGTGAAGATAAGTTTCAGCACCTTGGACCAGGCCTTTAGATTCATATGCATATAAGGAAGTGAAGATAGGGTTCACCACATTGGACTGGTCATTTAGATTTTTGGTGATAGAGTTCATCATCTCGGACTAGTCTTTTGGATTCATATCCATTTAAGGAAGTGAATATAGGGCTCAGCACCTTGGACCAGTCCTTTGGATTCATATGCATTTAAGGACGTGAAGATAGAGTTCAGCACCTTGGACCAGCCCTTTGGATTCATCTACATTTAAGGAAGCGAAGATAGGGTTCACCACATTGGACTAGTCATTTGGATTTTTGGAGATAGAGTTCAGCATCTCGGACCAGTCCTTTGGATTCATATGCATTTAAGGAAGTGAAGATAAGTTTCAGCACCTTGGACCAGGCCTTTAGATTTATATACATTTATGGTAGTGAAGATAGGGTTCAGCACCTTGGACCAGGCCTTTAGATTAATATGCATATAAGAAAGTGAAGATAGGGTTCAGCACCTTGAACTGGTCATTTGGATTCATATGCTTTTAAGGAAGTGAAATTCAGCACCTTGGACCAGTCCCTTGGATTCTTATGCATTTAAGGAAGTGAAGATAGGGTTCAGCACCTTGGACTACTCCTTTGGATTCTTATGCATTTAAGGAAGTGAAGATAGGGTTCAGCACCTTGGACTACTCCTTTGGATTCTTATGCATTTAAGGAAGTGAAGATAGGGTTCAGCACCTTGGACTAGTCCTTTGGATTCATATCAATTTAAGGAAGTGAATATAGGGTTCAGCACCTTGGACTAGTCTTTTGGATATATATGCATTTAAGGAAGTGAAATTCAGCACCTTGGACTAGTCCTTTAAATTCATATGCATTTAAGGAAGTGAAGATAGGGTTCAGCACTTTGGACCAGCCCTTTGGATTCATATGCTTTTAAGGAACTGAAATTCAACACCTTGGATCAGTACTTTAGATTCATATGCATTCAAGAAAGTGAAGATAGGGTTCAGCACCTTGGACCAGTCCTTTGGATTTATCTACGTTTAAGGAAGATAGGGTTCACCACATTAGATTAGTTGTTTGGATTTTGGGAGATAAGAGTTCAGCATCTCAGACCAGTCTTTTGGATTCATATCCATTTAAGGAAGTGAATATAGGGTTCAGCTCCTTGGATCAGTCCTTTGGGTTCATATGCATTTAAGGAAGTGAAGATAGGGTTCAGCACTTTGGACCTGTCCTTAGGATTGGCTCGAATGTAAGAAAGTGAAAACAAGGTCCTGTGTACTTGAGTAGACCTTTGGATTTATATGCAGTTAAGGAAGTGAAGATAAGGTTCAGCCCCTTGGACCAGTCCTTTAGATTCATATGCATGTAAGGAAGTGAAGTTGAGGGTCAGTGCATTGGACTAGTTCTTTGGATTCATATGCATTTAGGGAAGTGAAGATAGGGTTCAGCACCTTGGACCAGTCCTTGGGATTCATATACGATTAAGGAAGTGAAGATAGGGTTCAACACATTGGACTTGTTGTTCATTCGTTCAGTCGTCTCTGACTCTTCGTGACTTCATGGACCAGCTCACGCCAGAGCTCCCTGTCGGCCGTCACCATCCCCAGCTCCTTCAAGGTCAGTCCAGTCACTTCAAGGATGCCATCCATCCATCTTGCCCTTGGTCGGCCCCTCTTCCTTTTGCCTTCCACTTTCCCCAGCATCATTGTCTTCTCTAGGCTTTGCTGTCTCCTCATGATGTGGCCAAAGTACTTCAACTTTGTCTCTAGTATCCTTTCCTCCAGTGAGCAGCTGGGCTTTATTTCCTGGAGGATGGACTGGTTGGATCTTCTCGCAGTCCAAGGCACTCTCAGAACTTTCCTCCAACACCACAGCTCAAAAGCATCAATCTTTCTTCGCTCAGCCTTCCCTAAGGTCCAGCTCTCACATCCGTAGGTGACTACAGGGAATACCATGGCTTTGACTAGGCGAATCTTTGTTGCCAATCTGATGTCTCTACTCTTTACTATTTTATCGAGACTGGGCATTGCTCTCCTCCCAAGAAGGAAGCGTCTTCTGATTTCCTGGCCACAGTCTGCATCTGCAGTCATCTTTGCGCCTAGAAATACAAAGTCTGTCACGGCCTTTGGACTAGTCCTTTGGAATTTTTGGAGATAGGGTTCAGCACCTTGGACCAGTCCTTTGGATTCATATGCTTTTAAGGAAATGAGGATAGGTTTCAGCACCTTGGACCGGTTGTTTAGATTCATATCCATTTAAGGAAGTGAAGATAGGGTTCAACGCCTCTGAAACAGTCCTTTGGATTCATATGCATTTAAGGAAGTGAAGTTAAAGTTCACCAGATTGGACTATTCCTTTGGATTTTTGGAGATAAGTTTCAACACCTTGGATCAGTCCTTTGAATTCGTATCCATTTAAGGAAGTGAAGATAGGGTTCTCCAGATTGGACCAGTCCTTTGGATTTTTTGAGATAGGGTTCAGCACCTTGGACCAGTCCTTTGGATTCATATGCATTTAAGGAAGTGAAGATAGAGTTCAGCAGCTTGGACTGGTCCTTTGGATTTTTGGAGATAGAGTTCAGCATCTTGGACCAGTTGTTTGGGTTCATATTAGCATCTCCAATGGCATCATATCTTGTTTATATGGAGGCCACCAGCTGCCATGGCTCATATTGACCCCCTGTCTTCCCCACCAGATTTGGAAACAAACCCTTCAGCATTTCCAATCACATGTACTATCCAAAACGCAGGGAGATGTTTGCTTCGTGTATTTGTTTAAATGCAGTGGAACATTCTTCACCTTATTCCTCCCACCTTTCTATATATAAAAAATCTCCCTTTTTTCAGAGTTCTTCTCCCTTGTTTGCAGAGATGGTGATGAATTTAAAGAAGATGATTAATCCTGCAACTTTGATTTTTCAATGCGTTTGACTTTTAGCTTAAGCTCCAAAATATTTGGGGTCTTTAGAGCAATAATGAGACTATTTTCTTTAGCCACACACTAAAACGATTTGTACGCCTTCAAAATAAATCTCTCTGCAGAAAGGTAGGCAAATATTGAAATGTATAATGAAAGGAGGAAGCCGGCAGGCAGAAAGGAATACACACACACCTCTATTTTAAATCTTTCAAATTAGTTCTCCTCTCATTAGTAAATATTTTAGTTTCCTTGAACAAACCTTCTCCACTCAAGGTCTTCCTTACTTCCTTTTTTCTTTCTTTCTTCCTTTCTTTCCTTCTTTCTTTCCTTCCCTCCCTCCCTCCCTCCCTCCCTCTTTCCTTTCCTTCTCTTCCCTTCCCTTCCCTTCCCTTCTCTCATTAGTAAATATTTTAGTTAGTTTGCTTGAACAAACCTATTGCATTCAAGGTCTTCCTTCCTTCCTTTTTTATTCTTTCTTTCTCTCCCTCCCTCTTCCCTTCCTTTCTTTCCTTCCCTCTTTCTTTCTTTCCTTTCCTTCCCTTCCCTTCCATTTATTTCCCTTCACCTCTCGTTAGTAAATATTTTAGTTAGTTTTCTTGAACAAACCTTCTCCACTAAAGGTCTTCCTTCCTTCTTTCCTTGCTTCCTTCTTTCCCTTGCTCTTTCTTTCCTTCCATCCCTCCCTCCCACCCTCTCTCCTTTCCATTCCTATTTCCTTCCTTCCTTCCTTCCTTCCTTCCTTCCTTCCTTCTTTCCATCCTTCTTTCCTTCCCCCTCCCTCTTTCCTTTCCTTTCCTTCCTTCTTTCCTTCCTTCCCTCCCTTCCTTCTTTCCTTCCTTTCCACCCTCTTCCCTTCTCTTCCCTTCTCTCTCTCTCCTTTCCTTTTTCTTCCTTCCTTCCTTCCTTCTTTCCTTCTTTCTCTCCTTCCTTCCCTCCCTCTTTCCTTTCCTTCCTTTCTTCCCTTCTTCCTTCTTTCCTTCCTTCCCACCCTCTTTCCTTCCCTTCCCTCCCTCTTTCCTTTCCTTTCCTTTCCTTTTCTTTCCTTTCCTTTCCTTCCCTTCCATCCTTTTTCCCTTCCATCCTTCCCTCCCTTCCTTCTTTCCTTCCTTCCTACCCCCTTTCCTTCCCTTCACTTCCCTCTCTCTTCCCTTTCCTTTCCTTCCTTCCTTCCTTCCTTCCTTCCTTCCTTCCTTCCTTCCTTCCCTCCCTCCCTGTCTCCTTTCCTTTCCTTTCTTTCCCTTCCCTTCCCTTCCCTTCCCTTCCCTTCCCTTCCCTTCCTTCCTTCCTTCCTTCCTTCTTTTCTTCCTTCTTTCTCTCCTTCCCTCCCTCTTTCCTTTCCTTTCCTTTCCTTTCCTTTCCTTTCCTTTCCCTTCCTTCCTTCCTTCCTTCCTTCCTTCCTTCCTTCCTTCCTTCTTTCCTTCCTTCCTTCTTTCCTTCCTACCTTCCCTTTCCCTTTCCCTTTCCCTTTCCCTTTCCCTTCCCCTTTCCCTTCCCCTTCCCCTTCCCCTTCCCCTTCCCCTTCCCCTTCCCCTTCCCCTTCCCCTTCCTTCCTTCCTTCCTTCCTTCTTTCTTTCTCTTCTTCCTTCCCTCCCTCTTTCCTTTCCTTCCTTTCTTCCCTTCTTCCTTCTTCCCTTCCTTCCCACCCTCTTTCCTTCCCTTCCCTCCCTCTTTCCTTTCCTTCCTTTCTTCCCTTCTTCCTTCTTTCCTTCCTTCCCACCCTCTTTCCTTCCCTTCCCTCCCTCTTTCCTTTCCTTTCCTTTCCTTTTCTTTCCTTTCCTTTCCTTCCCTTCCATTCTTTTTCCCTTCCATCCTTCCCTCCCTTCCTTCTTTCCTTCCTTCCTACCCCCTTTGCTTCCCTTCACTTCCCTCTCTCTTCCCTTTCCTTTCCTTCCTTCCTTCCTTCCTTCCTTCCTTCCTTCCTTCCTTCCTTCCTTCCCTCCCTCCCTCCCTCCCTGTCTCCTTTCCTTTCTTTTCCTTCCCTTCCCTTCCCTTCCCTTCCTTCCTTCCTTCCTTCCTTCTTTTCTTCCTTCTTTCTCTCCTTCCCTCCCTCTTTCTTTTCCTTTCCTTTCCTTTCCTTTCCTTTCCTTCCTTCCTTCCTTCCTTCCTTCCTTCCTTCCTTCTTTCCTTCCCTTTCCCTTTCCCTTTCCCTTTCCCTTTCCCTTCCCCTTCCCCTTCCCCTTCCCCTTCCCCTTCCCCTTCCCCTTCCCCTTCCTTCCTTCCTTCCTTCCTTCCTTCCTTCCTTCCTTCCTTCCTTCCTTCCTTCCTTGGTGTTTCTGGATGTCATTCCCCTTCATTAGAGTTCTTGCTCTCTTCCTCTATCTTAACTGTTCTTAAATCTAATTTATTTCTTCACCATTTAGTTCCAAATTAGATGGAGAAAATAATGAAGCGCACTTGTTTAAAATCACCTTTTAAACAAGAGTCCAATTTGCACAGTATATATAAGACACTAAAACTACTACATCTTACAAACTAAACCTAAAACAAATGCACTGACCTAACACAAACATACACTAATATACACTTATTAAACACACTACTGCAGAAACTATTCTAAAACCTGACAAGTTATTGTCTGTTGGTATCCTACTTCCTTAAGATAATACTCTATAGTCAGTCATGCTTCCACTTTTAATAACACTGCTCTAATTCATAAACCCAGAAGCTGAAATTTGTCCCCACCATTGCTGTGAGAAGTTGATAAGTCTCCGTCTTTCTTGAAACTGGTCAAACATTTATTTTTGATCAGCATCATCAGCTATTTTATTTATTTATTTACTACATTTATATCCCACTCTTCTCACCTCGAAGGGAACTCAGAGTTTCTTTGCAGATCTTTGTCAGCCATTCTTCTTGTGTTGGGATAACCAGTCCCATCCATCTCTGTGCATAAACAATTCTTGTTGCAGTAATCATGTATTGTAGAAATCTTCCATGTTTTTTAGTGGTTTGCAGAGATGTGCATTTGAAGAAAATGTTGACTCATTTCATGTCCTGGCTTTTGGTGGGGGGCCCAATACATTTTTGGGGCCTCCCAAAATGGGAGGGCGGATATCTAATTTTCACTCTGGGGTGCCAAAAGATCCAGGCTCCCCTTTCCATCATTTTAGGCATTTTAGCTGAGAGACACTCAGCTGCAGGGAGGCACGCACTTTAAGAAGGCTTCTTACTGGTTTCTACTCTAGAGGACTGCACGCCACATATGTGCACACTCTTTCCACAGCAAGGAGGCAAGTTCTCATTCTTACTTTAGAGCAGGCACTTGGCTGCAGAGAGATGTGTGTGCTTTCTGGCCCCACAAGCCACATGTGCACTTTCTTTCCAAGGCAAGGAGGCAAATTCTCATTCTTACTCTAGGGGAGGTGCTCAGTTTCAGACAGACATGTGCACTTTCTGGTCCTGTATGTCACATATGTACTCTTTCCAAAGCAAAGAGGCATGTAGTGCCATGTGCTCACGAAAAGCTTTCGGCTCCCATTTGCTTTCATGTCAAGCTGATTTTCAGGTGTCAAACAGAGATGTGTTATTGCCCCAACCTTATTTTCCATCTTCGTTGCTATGAAACTTCATCTTATTGACGGGAAGCTTCCCACTGGAGTGGAAATTATCTATTGGACAGATGGCAAGCTGTTTAACCTCAGCAAACTGAAAGCCAAAAACAAGGTTACAACATCTGTTATAGAACTCCAATATGCTGATGACAACATTGTCTGTGCGCATTTAGAAGAAGACCTACAAGCCACAATAAACACCTTCGCAGAAGCAGACGAGAAGCACGGCCTGTCATTGAACATCGAGAAAACCAAAGTGCTGTTCCAGCAGTCACCAGCCAATCCCTCTCCAATGCCAGAGATACAGCTTAACGGTGTTACATTAGAAAATGTTAACCATTTCTGTCACCTTGGCAGCCACCTCTCCATTTTCTGCCTTGCAACTACCGCCATTAAGAGTCCTGAGCAAACCACGCAACTTTCAAATCCCACTTGCAGGTGAGCATCTTCTCTTTTCTCCTCTCTCCTCTATATGGAAAGGAAAGAAAGAGTTGATGGGAAAGAGAATGACGACATAATTTCCCCATGACAGCGGTAATCGGAGAATTTACCATTTATTTTATTTTATTTCATTTCATTTTATTTTTGACACCGTCGACAGCTCTCTGAGGCTGCCTTCCCTTACAAACAGAAAAGACACTTGTCATTCTGGTGCAAGTAGATAAGGGAAATGCCAGGAGTTATTTGAAATGTAAAATACTTTTTTTTTTAGCTGCGATTCTCTCTTTTTTTTCTTTGATTGTCATGAAAGCAACCAGCTCTGTGAACTCAGACAGGAGGAAGGTTAAAAAAAATACAAAAATAAAATAGTACATGGTTGCAAATGCTTACCTCTTAAAGGAAAAGCCTGGTATCCAGAGAAGAAAAGCAAACCGATATCACTTTTTTTCCCCCCACAATTTTTTGCTTGATGTTTCTAGTCCTCATGAGCATTTTATTATGTTTTGGGAGAAGCCAGAGGGAGAGAGAAGCTTGGAGAATTTTATAAAGTCTGCTTCAGTATGAGAATTTCAACCAGCAATATGTATTAAATGTATTGTCGAAGGCTTTCATGGCTGGAATCACTAGGTTCTTGTGGGTCTTTTCGGGCTATGGGGCCATGTTCTAGAGGCATTTCTCCTGACGTTTTGCCTGCATCTATGGCAAGCATCCTCAGAGGTAGTGAGGTCTGTTGGAATATGTATTAAATGTTAGGCTTGTGCAATCTGAGGAAAAATGTTTCTATGGTGTGTTGTGTTATTGTGATGTGTTTATTTTATTTTTTATTTCATTTTATTGCATTGTGTTTCAGTCTATGTTTGTCCGAGCTTGTCCCCATGTAACCTGAGTCCCTTCGGGAAAATGGAAGCGGGGTATAAAAATTAAGTTGTTATTATTTTTTGATATGCAACACGATGAGTACGCAGCAAACAAGATCACTATGCTGGTTGTTGTATTGGATCACACGTCGGACACTTCCCAAGTGTCTAGGACTGTGTGATGTATCAGTGAATAATGCGTGCAGATCTCAGTAAGGTGGCCTTTTGCAGCTGGCAGATGATAATTTTGTCAAAACCGATTGTGTTTAAGTGTAGGCCAAGGTCTTTAGGTACTGCACCCACTGTGCCGATCACCACTGGGACCACCTTGACTGCCTTGTGCCAGAGTCTTTGCAGCATATTATTATTATTAATTCATTGCCCGACTTACCAGGCAAGGCCTGTTGTGGCGGAGGGCATTCTCCCGCCAGCCACATGGAGAGCAGGGGGCTTCTCCTTCCCAGAAGCCCCCTGCATGGTGGGAAGCTTTCCCTCCACCTGGACAGCAAGCCAATCATCAGCCGGCCCCACCCAGCACCTTTAAGGGACCAAGGACCAGCCTCTCCCGCACCCAGCAGCCATATATAGGCTGCGCTCGGCCAGGCAGAATGCTGTTTGATTGCGTTGGTGGAGTTCAGAATGCTGTTTGATTGTAGGTGAACTATAAATCCCAGCAACTACAACTCCCAAATGTAAAAAATCAAATTTTGTTTAGTGATGGTCACACCTTGCGTTATTAGGTATCTTTTGTCCAAATTTGGTGTCAATTCATCCAGTGGTTTTTGAGTTATGTTAATCTCACAAACGAACATTACATTTTTATTTATATAGACTAGCTGTCCCCTGTCACGCATTGCTGTGGCCCAGTCTGTGTTTTTGTGTTTTGTGTGTATATATATGCATATATGTGTGTGTATTAGGCTTGGGCGGTTTCGTTCGTTAATTTCATAATTCATTATTAATTCGTATTTAAATTAGCTTACGATCCAATATTGAGCCATGCAGGAATAGTGTGAGGAGTAATAAAGATTCGAAACATTTTTTTCAATTTATTTTGTAATTATTTCGTAATTATTTCGTAATTATTTTCGCATGTCTGGTGCAATTTTTATAGTTGTTGTTTGTTTTATCACACCAACAGTCAACAACACAGGGAGAGGGAAGCTTCAGAAGTTCCTCCTGTCCCATTTGGAGGATTTTTTAGCATATTGCGCAATCTCGTCCGCCATTAACAAATCAATTCGTAATTTTTACGAAATTTCGTAAATTTTGAAATTTTTTAAAGGAAAATTTCAGAATTCTTTTAAAAAACGAAACGCGATGGACCCCTAAAAACGAAACGAGTTTAGAACCATTTTTTTCTGTGGTTACCCAAGCCTAGTGTGTATATATTTGTGTATATGTGTATATATGTGTGTTTGTGTATATATGTGGTTTTGCGCATGCATTGTAATATATGTTTTGTTTTTTGGCTTTTTAAGTCTCTTCTGCTGTGTTTTTCAGTGTTTTTACGAGTGATGGTCACTCGTTGGCCTGATAAGTGTCTTGTGTCCAAATTTGGCGTCAATTTGTCCAGTGGTTTTTGAGTTATGTTAATCCCACAAACGAACATTACATTTTTATTTATATAGATTTTTAATTTTGCAAACTTCAAAAACTATGTCGTTTTCTAAGATTTTCTCACAGCAGGGAAGAAATGGGTAAAATTGCTTCTTGCGTCCTTCGATAAGACTCTTAGTGAAGAATTGCACCCCCAATTTTAAAATAACAACTCTCTAAAGCTCTACCCGGGATGGAGTCGTAGCAAGTTCAGGAGGGCGTAATCCATGGAAATGAGTACAATAATGCCATCTAACCTTCCCCAAATCCTTCCACCTCCATGGCGTGAACTTTCCATGGGTTTCAGGCTGGGAGAGTTGCCAGTTTCCCGTGAGCAGGAAGGAAATAGCTTCATTCGGCCACATTTATTTATTGTTTCTTACACTCTGACCTTTTCAAAATAATCCATCTGTCAAAAGAAGGAAAAAAATCCAGAAATTCTTTCTGTGCCTTTCTATTCTACTACTCTGCTTTGAAGGTTTATTGGATACACAGATCATACTGAGTTTGTATTCTGCACCAGATCTGCAGTGAATCGTCTCTTGGCTGCTGCATTGAGCTTTGACTAATAAGGTGCCGGCAGGAACACACTGCCAGAGGGGAATTATCTTTTGTCAGTGGATCAAGTGACTTAGACTCAAGAATCAAAGAGTTGGAAAGCACCCCAAGGACCATCGAGCCCAACCCACTTCTGCCATGCAAGAATACCCAATCAAAGCACTCCTGAGAGATAGCCATCCAGCCTTCATAGAATCATAGAATTAAAGAGTTGGAAAGGACCCCAAGGACCATCGAGCCCAACCCATTTCTGCCATGCAAGAATACCCAATCAAAGCACTCCTGAGAGATAGCCATCCAGCCTTCATAGAATCATAGAATCAAAGAGTTGGAAGAGACCTCATGGGCCATCCAGTCCAACCCCCTGCCAAGAAGATTGCATTCAAATCACGCCTGACAGATGGCCATCCAGCCTCTGTTTAAAAGCTTCCAAAGAAGGAGCCTCCACCACACTCCGGGGCAGAGAGTTCCACTGCTGAACGGCTCTCACAGTCCTCATGTTCAGATGGAATCTCCTCTCTTGTAGTTTGAAGCCATTGTTCCAAGAAAGCAGAAAACAAGCTTGCTCCCTCCTCCCTGTGGCTTCCTCTCACATATTTATACATGGCTATCATATCTCCTCTCAGCCTTCTCTTCTTCAGGCTAAACATGCCCAGCTCCTTAAGCCGTTCCTCATAGGGCTTTTTCTCCAGACCCGTGATCATTTTAGTCACCCTCCTCTGGACACATTCCCGCTTGTCAATATCTCTCTTCAATTGTGGTGCCCAGAATTGGACACAATATTCCAGGGGTGGTCTGACCAAAGTGGAATAGAGGGGTAGCATTATTTCCCTAGATCTAGACACTATGCTCCTATTGATGCAGGCCAAAATCCCTTTGGCTTTTTTTGCTGCCACATCACATTGTTGGCTCATGTTTAACTTGTTGTCCACAAGGACTCCAAGATCTTCTTCACATGTACTGCTCTCAAGCCAGGCATCATCCCCCATTCTGTATCTTTGCATTTCGTTTTTCTACATAAGTGGAGTATCTTGCATTTGTCAGTATTGAACTTCATTTTGTTAGTTTTGGCCAATCATCTCTCTAATCTGTCAAGATCGTTTTGAATCCTGCTCCTGTCCTCTGGACTATTGGCTATCCCTCCCAATTTGGTGTCATCTACAAACTTGATGATCCTGCCTTCTAGCCCTTCATCTAAGTCATTAATAAAGATGTTGAACAAGACCGGGCCCAGGATGTAACCCTGCGGCACTCCGCTTGTCACTTCTTTCCAGGATGAAGAGGAAGCCTTGGGGAGAATCACCTCTGGGTTCGTCCATTTAACTAATTACAGATCCACCTCACCGTAGCTTTGCCTAGCCCACATTGGACTAGTTTGTTTGCCAGAAGGTCATGGGAGTCCTTGTCGAAGGCTTTACTGAAATCCAGGTACGCTACATCCACGGCATTCCCCACATCTACCCAGCTTGTATCTCTATCGAAAAAAATAGATCAGATTAGTCTGGCATGACTACCTATAGGTAAAGGTAAAGGTTGTCTCCTGACATCAAGTCCAGTTGCGTCCGACTTTGGGGGTTGGTGCTCATCTCCATTTCTAAGCCAAAGAGCCAGCGTTGTCCATAGACACCTCCAAGGTCATGTGGCCAGCATGACTGCATGGAACGTTGTTACCTTCCCACCAGAGTGGTACCTATTGATCTACTCACATTTGGATGTTTTCAATCTGCTAGGTTGGCAGAAGCTGGGTCTAACAGCAGGAGCTCATGCCACTCCCCGGATTCAAACCTGTAACCTTTCGATCAGCTTTAACCCTCTGTGCCACATTTGGCAGGGAAGAGAGACTGGGCCTTATCAGTGGTGGCCCCTCGGTTATGGAATTCCCTCCCTAGGGAGATCAGATCTGCTCCCTCCCACTTGACGTTTTGGAGACAAGTTAAAACATGGCTATTCGAGCAAGCGTTTACAAATACAGAGTACTGAATATAGGAAATCGAATGACCTGACAATGGAATTGGACAATGCTTGAGAATAATGAGACGCTGATGTTGTTGCTTTTATTGCTTTTGTGATGTCTTATACTATTTAATGTTTTTTTTAATCTATTATGTTTTATGTATACTGATTTGTTGGAAACTGCCTTAAGTCGCCAATTGGCTGAGAAAGGTGGTATACAAATACAGCAAATAAATAAATACATACATACATACATACATACGTTTTTAGTTCACCTACAATCAAAGAGCATTCTGAACTCCACCAATGATGGAACTGAACCAAACTTGGCACACTCATCTCCCATGCCCAAAAGAAAATACTGGAAGGGTTTGGTGGGCATTGACCTTGAGTTTTGGAGTTGTAGTTCACCTACATCCAGAGAGTACTGTGGACTCAAACAATGATGGATCTGGACCAAACTTGGTCCAGATTATTCAATATGCCCAAATGTAAACACTGGTGGAGTTTGGGGAAAATAGACTTTGACATTTGGGTGTTGTAGTTAATGGGATTTATAGTTTACCCACAATCAAAGAACATTCTGAACCCCACCAATGTAGGAATTGAACCAAACTTGCCACACATATCTCCCATGTCCAAAATAAAATACTGGAAGAGTTTGGTGGGCATTGACCTTGAGTTTTGGAGTTGTAGTTCACATAAATCCAGAGAGTACTGTGGACTCAAACAATGATGGATCCGGACCAAACTTGGCACGGATACTCAATATGTGCAAATGTGAACACTGGTGGAGTTTGGGGAAAATAGACCTTGACATTTGGGAGTTGTCGTTGCCGGGATTTACAGTTCACCTACAATCAAAGAGAATTCTGAGCCCCACCAAACTTTCCACACCGAACCGCCATGACCAACAGAAAATACTGTGTTTTCTGATGGTCTTTGGTGACCCCCTCCGACATCCCCTTGCGGCCCCCCAGGAGTCCTGACCCCCAGATTAGATGGATGTTTTCTTTACAAGAGAAACAATTCTTGTTTCAGTAGCACATTAAAGACTGGTTGCTTCCTAGGAGCTGACCTTTCACAATGAGCTGCATTGTCTATTTGTGGCTTTCCTTTTAATTTGTATGTTTTTCATTGGTTTCAACTTTATTAATAGCTTGATTGTATTTAGCTGTATTTGTTTTAGCTTTTGTAAGCCACCTTAAATCCTAGCTGGGTAATAGCCGTAATCATCCTCACCCACCATTCACCGAAGCATGGGACTCAAGGGCGGCTTATAGTTAAGGAGAACAAATGCAATTAAAACACGAACAAAGAGAAACATTAGAAATCCCAGAATGTATGACGAATAATAGCACAGTGTTTTGGGAGAACAAAAGCAAACGGGAAGGAACAGGATGTACTGATTTTCTGGATGACATGTCAGATCTACAAAGTCTTGCTTGCTTTGGCCCACTTTTCCTAGAGTCAGATTAATCGAAAGGATTCCTTGAATGCCAACTCAGTACAATGAAAGTGGGATGATGACTATCAACGTCTAGGTTCTAGGCCTGTTTGATCAAGAAAAAAATTGTTTCTAAAATCGATTTGTAATTGGGGTGTTTTTTTGTTTCGATATTTAAAATATTTACAAAACTTTCCAAAAAAATGTTTTGTTATTTACGAAATTTCGTAAATATTTACAAAACATTTTAGAAACAAATTTTTTCTTGATCAAACAGGCCTAAAAGATAGAGATGTAGGGCAAATAGACATATGTTTGTGTGCTGGGGAGGGACTGGGCTGGCATGGCTGCAAATCCTGTTTCTTGCCATGGGAAAGGCAATTGCTTCTGCTGCAGTGGCCCATCCAAGGCCCAGAGAAGAGGCCTGCCTTCCTGGCTCTCTCCCTGCGAGGCCCGGCCAGCCTTGCTTCCCCTCCCATTTGCGCCAAGCCCTTCCCTGCTGGGTAGAGGGGCCCCTCCTCACCTTCTCCTTCTTCAGCTTGTAGGGCATCCCGGACCGTGAAGGGCTGCCTGTGGCCCCGCGCTCGGCCTTTCTCTCGTCTCTCGCCCGCTTCTCCTCCTCCTCCTCGCCGCCGCCTCCCTCCTCCTCTTCCTCCTCCTCCCGGCACTTCCTGCAACACAGCTGGGAGGAGGAGGAGGAGGAGGAGGGCGCAGGAGCGCGCGCGCCATCCGATCGGCTCCGGCTGCTGTACTCCTCCTCCTCCTCCTCCTCCCAGCTGTGTTGCTCGCGCCGCCCCTTCGCCCCGCCCGCCCCATTTACTGCTGGGGTGCTTGGGAGCGCCGGATTGGCTCCCAGGCACCAGCAGCACAGCAGCCTCCATCCCATTAACGAGACGAGCTGAAGCTCGTAAAAAAAATGGGGCTGCTGTTTCGATATTTTTAAACCCTTCCGGGTTTGAAAATATGTTTTGAAATCGCGTCGGATATGCTAAAAATAACGATTAAATTACGAAATAACGAATTAACGAACTAAAACCGACAGGCCTACTAGGTTCCTATTGCTTTCATTGGAATGTAAAATGAACTGGTGCTAGTTAAATATCTTGGCCAAGCTATGGCACAAATGAAGGCTCCTTTTCAACCAGGACGTCGTGTTTTCTTACATGTTGAAAACAAATTCCATGAATGGTCTGGCAAACATAAAAAAAAATAGTCCCCACTCTACTTAGAGGGCTGAGTACAACATTTCTCAGAGGGTCAAGTAAAGATTAGGGTTGTGCGTTCAGGGTAAACCTTGACCCATTTTGTGTCCTGGCTTTCAGTGGGGGTCCTGATCCATTTTTTGAAAGCCTTCAGAAATCAGGAGGGCAGATATCTCTTTTCACTCTGGGGTGCCAAAAGATCCATTATGGGAGGGGGGAGCTTCACAAGCTCCCCTTCCCATCATTTTAGGTATTTATTAGGGCTGGGCGGTTTCGTTTCGTTAATTCGTAATTCGTTAATAATTCGTTAATTTTTTCAATTACAAAACGATAACCATTCTGGAGCAATTATTAAAAAAAACGAATTTTCAAAAACGTCTTGTAAATGCTTCGTATTTCGATATTGTATTCGTTTCGTTATTGTTTTGAGGTCATTTCGTTATTATTTCCGCATGTCTGGGCCAGTTTTATGGTTTAATTAGTGAAAAAAAAAATATAATATCACACCAACAGTCAACAACAGAGGGAGAGGGAAGCTTCAGAAGGTTTTGGAGGTTTTTTAGAGTATTTTGCGGTCGCGTCCGCCATTAACGAATCGATTCGTTATTGTTTCGGAAATCGATTCGTTAATTTTTTACCATTTACGAAATTTCGTAAATATCGAACTTTTTAAAAGGAAAATTTTGTAATTATTTTAAATATCGAAACAAAAAAAAACCCCAAATACAAATCGATTTTAGAAACAAATTTTTCCGTTGTTACCCAGGCCTAGTATTTATTATTTATTTATTATTTATTTATTTATTTATTACTTCGCTTATATACCGCAATTCTCAGCCTAATGGCGACTCATTGCGGTGTACAACATGGAAAAACAGGTGCAAAAATTCAGCATACAAAAAATAATACACAGTACATCATTATCAAAACATCTCATCAAAAACATTAATATAACTACAAGCCATTCCGAGTCATCTCATCGTCACGTTCACAATCCAACATCATTTCCGTTGTTCCGTTCCTATGGTCGAGTTACCCGTTATTGCACTACTATTCAAATGCCTTCTCAAACAACCAGGTCTTTAACTTCCTGCGGAATATCAACAGGAAGTTAAGCTGTTTACTCCACCTTGAAATTTAAGATCTTCTGGGGGAGGCCCTGCCCTTGGCCCCGCCTTTGGCGCAAACACGCTTGGCGGGGACGAGGGACAGGACCTTCTCAGTGGTGGCCCCCCGCCTGTGGAACTCACTCCCCAGCGAAATCAGGTCAACAACATCCCTCCTCGCAGGAGGAAATTGAAAATGTGGTTATGAGACCAGGCTTTTGAATAGCTGGCAGATAATTTATTATTTACTAGCTGTTCCCTGCCACGCATTGCTGTGGCCCACATGGGGCTTCTGTGTGGAGGTTTGGGCTAATCCTATCATTGGTGGGGTTCAGAATGCTCTGTGATTGTAGATGAACTATAAATCCCAGCAACTACAACAGACACGCACTTTAAAGAGGCATCTTACCTGTTTCTTACTCTGGTGAAGGAGGTTGGACTAGATGGCCTTAAGTATTTTCTGTTGGTCATGGGGGTTCTGAGTGGGAAGTTTGCCCCAATTCTGTCGTTTGTGTGATTCAGAATGCTCTTTGATTGTAGGTGAACTGTGAATCCCAGTGACTACAACTCCCAAATGTCAAGGTCTATTTCCTCCAAACTCCACCTGTGTACATATTTGGGCATATGGAATATTTGGGCCAAGTTTGGTCCAGATCCATCATTGCTTGAGTCCACAGTACTCTCTGGATGTAGGTGAACTACAACTCCCAAACTCAAGGTCAATGCCCACCAAACCCTTCCAGTATTTTCTGTTGATCATGGGAGTTCTGTGTGCCAAGTTTGGTTCAATTCCATCGTTGATGAAGTTCAGAATGCTCTTTGATTGTAGGTGAAATATAAATTCCAGCAACTACAACTCCCAAATGACAAAACCAATTTTTTTTTGAGTGAAGGACATACATTGGGTTGTTAGGTGTATGCTGTCGAAATTTGGTCTCAATTCGTCCAGTGGTTTTTGAGTTCTGTGAATCCCACAAACGAACATTACATTTGTATTTATATAGATTACTACCAGTACCCACCATGCATTGCTGTGGCCAACCTTCCCTCCCTCTTTCCTTCCTTCCCTCTTTTTCTTTCCTTTCTTCATTCCCTTCTTCTTTCTTCCTTCTCTACCTTTTTCTTTCCTCGCTTTTTTTGCTCTTTGGTTCCATCTTACCTTGTCTCTTTCCTTCCTTCCTTCCTTCCTTCCTTCTCCCTTTCATTCCTTCTCTCCTTCTTTCCCACTCTCTTTCCTTCCTTTCACTTTTTTATTTCCTTCTCTCCTTCCTTCCTTCTCTACCTTTATTTCTTTCTTTCCTTCTTTCTCTCCTTCTCTCCTTCCCTCCTTCTTTCCCTCTTTCTCTCCCTCCCTCCTTCCTTCCT
The DNA here is from genome assembly GCF_037176765.1 of Anolis sagrei. NCBI lineage: Eukaryota > Metazoa > Chordata > Lepidosauria > Squamata > Anolidae > Anolis > Anolis sagrei. Next base: position 12,398,639 of record NC_090031.1, on the reverse strand, counting down.
TCCTTCCTTCCTTCCTTCCTTCCTTCCTTCCTTCCTTCCTTCCTTCCTTCCTTCCTTCCTTCCTTCCTTCCCCCTTTCTGTGTATATGTCTTGTGTGTGCATATATGTCTGTATATATTTGTGTATATGTGTTATATGTGTGTTTGTGTATATATGTGGTTTTGACCATGAGTTGTAATGTATATTTTTGGGTGTTTTTTTTTGGCTTTTTAAGTCTCTTCCCCTGTGTTTCCCAGTGTTTTTATGAGTGATGGTCACTCATTGCCCTGATAGGTGTCGTGTGTCCAAATTTGGTGTCAATTTGTCCAGTGGTTTTTTAGTTATGTTAATCCCACAAACGAACATTACATTTTTTATATAAAATGCTGTGGCCCTCAGAAAACAGATGAATTCCAGGCATGAAACAAGAGACAGAAGAGACATATGGAAGGGACATTGATAGATGGAACAGAAGATAGATGGATAGAACATAGATAGGTAGGTAGATAGATGTGTGGATGGTCAGACAGACACATAGAATCATAGAATCATAGAATCAAAGAGTTGGAAGAGACCTCATGGGCCATCCAGTCCAACCCCCTGCCAAGAAGCAGGAACACTGCATTCAAATCACCCCTGACAAATGGCCATCCAGCCTCTGCTTAAAACCTTCCAAAGAAGGAGCCTCCACCACACTCCGGGGCAGAGAGTTCCACTGCTGAACGGCTATCACAGTCAGGAAGTTCTTCCTCATGTTCAGATGGAATCTCCTCTCTTGTAGTTTGAAGCCATTGCTCCGCGTCCTAGTCTCCAAGGAAGCAGAAAACAAGCTTGCTCCCTCCTCCCTGTGGCTTCCTCTCACATATTTATACATGGCTATCATATCTCCTCTCAGCCTTCTCTTCTTCAGGCTAAACATGCCCAGTTCCCTAAGCCGCTCCTCATAGGGCTTGTTCTCCAGACCCTTGATCATTTTAGTCGCCCTCCTCTGGACACATTCCAGCTTGTCAATATCTCTCTTGAATTGTGGTGCCCAGAATTGGACACAATATTCCAGATGTGGTCTAACCACAGCAGAATAGAGGGGTAGCATTACTTCCTTAGATCTAGACACTATGCTCCTATTGATGCAGGCCAAAATCCCATTGGCTTTTTTTGCCGCCACATCACATTGTTGGCTCATGTTTAACTTGTTGTCCACGGGGACTCCAAGATCTTTTTCACACATACCGCTCTCGAGCCAGGCGTCACCCATTCTGTATCTTTGCATTTCATTTTTTCTGCCAAAGTGGAGTATCTTGCATTTGTCACTGTTGAACTTCATTTTGTTAGTTTTGGCCCATCTCTCTAATCTGTCAAGATCGTTTTGAATTCTGCTCCTGTCCTCTGGACTATTGGCTATCCCTCCCAATTTGGTGTCGTCTGCAAACTTGATGATCATGCCTTCTAGCCCTTCGTCTAAGTCATTAATAAGTCATTAATAAAGATGTTGAACAGGACCGGGCCCAGGACGGAACCCTGCAGCACTCCACTTGTCACTTCTTTCCAAGATGAAGAGGAAGCATTAGTGAGCACTCTCTGTGTTCGTCCATAGATTAGCATATTGATAAAATTGTAAAGCTAACAAGGAGTATTTCCAATACACTGCAATTGAACATTCATAACCAGGAAATGCAAGGTACATAAGCTAACTGAGTACATATAGTCCCTGGAAAAATGTGTGAATAAGGGGTTTAGGATAGACTCTATATTGTTGGGCGGGGGGGATGAGAGGTGCTGTGAACTAAATGCTGAGCTGGGAAGAGATGAGGTCCATGGCTGTGGACTTGACGGTAACAGCCATCTTTAAGGAAAATCTGTTTCCATTTTAGACTTTTTTTCACATATTAGCTGAGGCTCAGTATCTGAGGACAGGTTCAGTGCATCTGCCAGCTGTTGCTTGGCGTTCGCCATTTCTATGAGAGTGATGCATTGATGAAAGCCACAGAGCGCATTGCATGTGCAAATGAGCTGCCACCCTCTGAGTGTGTCAAAATGCTCCCATGGGTGATACTCGGGGTGCCATAAGGCGGCCCGCTTTCCAGAACAGGTCAAATGTTGGCTTGGCAACCTTTCCGCAACAAAGCCCGCTCTTCCCATGCAGCCTGTGTTTGTTAAAAGGGAAGCAATCAACAAACCATTGAGCTGCGGGAGGAGAAAGAGATGTACCGACAGCATCTGTGTTATTGTGTGTTACTGGGGGTGTGTGTGTTTAAAATTAGCTTTCCCTTTAAATACATTTTTCCAGCAAGCCACATAATTGGATTTTCTTTTGTTAAAAGAAGGGAACATAAATTACTCCTGTTGGGTGCAGATTAGGTTACTGGATTTCTTTTCTTCTGTCATCGCCGATGCCCCGGTGTCAGAAAGCTTTAATATTTAATGCATTCCTAATTAGTCTCTCTTGGTTTAAGGCACTTAGCAAAACCTGACACCAGCTGTAGAGTCAAGTTCATTTAGGGAAGCAAAATTACCAGACATCATTTCCATATCACAGCTAGCACACCTCCACCAAAGTCTCACCGGACGATGCATGCGCCTTCTTGCTGCGAGTTCATGCTTGTCTTAAAGGCAAGGGAGGTGATTTGTACCAACAAGTGGTCCCAAATGCCTTTCCACGCTCTAGGCACTCGTGTTTCTGGGTGCTCTTTAAATAGCAAAGAAAACACATATCAAAAAATGGAAGTGATGCCTCAAGTTTTTCAATTTGACACCAATGGAATGCTAAGGAAATGAGACTCTACCGCCATCACCACTAGCTCCACCTTTCTCAGGAAAATGTACTCAGTTCTGTATTACACTGGCTGTTGTGGTATAGCATTTCTAACTTATGGAGATCCCAAGATGAATCTATCATGGGATTTTCTTGGTATGATGTCTTCAGAAGGGAAACTGCCATTCCCTCCCTTCTCGATTGGTATCTCTCAAACCTTTGGTCTGTCTCGACTGGTGTCTTCCAGTTCCTTGGTCCATCTTGATTGGTGTCTTCCAGACTCTTGGTCTGTCTCAACTGGTGTCTTCCAGACCCTTGGTCCATCTCAATTGATATCTTCCAGACCCTTGGTCAATCTCAATCAGTGACATTCCTTTGGAAGACAGTGATTGGTGCCTTGATATGTGTCTTCCAGACCCTTAGTCCATTTCAATTGGTGTCTTCTAGACCCTTGGTCAGTCTTGATTGGTATCTTCCAGATCCTTGGTCCATCTTAATTGGTGTCTTCCAGACTCTTGGTCTGTCTCAATTGGTGTCTTCCAGACCCTTGGTCCAGCTTGATTAGTATTTTCCAGACCCTTGGTCCATCTCAAATGATATATTCCAGACCCTTGGTCCATCTCGATCAGTGACATTCCTTTGGAAGACATTGATGGGTGCCTTGATTTGTGTCTTCTAGTTCCTTGGTCCATCTTGATTGGTATCTTCCAGACTCTTGGCCTGTCTCAATTGGTGTCTTCCAGACTCGTGGTCCATCTCGATTAGTATCTTCCAGACCCTTGGTTCATGTTGAATAGCATCTTTCAGACCCTTGGTCTGTCTCAATTGGTGTCTTCCAGACCCTTGGTAGATCTCAATTGATACATTCCAGACCCTTGGTCCATCTCGATCAGTGACATTCCTTTGGAAGACATTGATTGGTGCCTTGATTTGTGTCTTCCAGATCTTTGGTCCATTTCAATTGGTGTCTTCTAGACCCTTGGTCAGTCTTGATTGGTGTCTTCCAGAACCTTGGTTCACGTTGATTAGCATCTTTCAGAATCTTGGTCCATCTCAATTGGTGTCTTCCAGACCCTTGGTCCATCTCAGTTAGTATCTTCTAGACCCTTGGTTCATGTTGATTAGCATCTTTCAGATCCTTGGTCTGTCTAAATTGGTGTCTTCCAAAGCCTTGTTCCATCGCGATTAGTATCTTCTAGACCCTTGGTCAGCCTTGATTGGTGTCTTCCAAACCCTTGGAGCATCTTGATTAGTGTCTTCCAGACCCTTGGTCCTTCTCAATTGATATCTTCCAGACCCATCTCAATTGGTCCATCTCGATTGGTGTCTTCCAGACTCCAGGTCAATCTTGATAGGTGTCTTCCAGACCCTTGGTCTGTCTCAATTGGTGTCTTCCAGACCGTTGGTCCATCTTGATCAGTGTCTTCCATTCCTTTGGAAGACATTGATTGATGTCTTGATTGGTGTCTTCCAGATCTTTGGTCCTTCACAATTGGTGTCTTCCAGACCCTTGGTCCATCTTGATTAGTTTCTTCCAAACCCTTGGTGCATCTTGATTAGTGTCTTCCAAACCCTTGATCCATCTTGATTAGTATCTTCCAGACCCTGGTCCTTCTCAATTGGTGTCTTCTGGACCCTTGGTCCATCTTGATTGGTGTCTTCCAGACCCTAGGACCATCTTGATCTGTGTCTTCCATTCTTTTGGATACGAGAGTATGTCTTGGACAAAGATGAGTGGGGATTCAGAACTTGACCTACCTACTAGAAATGAATCCTCACCTTGTCTTGATGGTTTGCCCCTTCTAAGTGTGCCAGATGGGACCTGGGCTGGGGTCCTGTAACCTGAATCCATCACAAAGCTTGGTGCAGGATGTGGCACTATAAATCGCCAACACATGGAATGAAGATATGTTTCCTCCCTCACCTTCTAAACTTCTAATGTCAGCTACAGCTCTCTCCACCCAACACAGTTTTAGATATTGCTGTTATTATTGTTTTAAGTTGTTTTCAAGTTATGGACAACATTCCCTTCCAGTAAAAGGAATTCTGCAGTGCTTTCTAAAATGGTCCCTGGCTTTCCCTACATGAAATCAACATTAGGCCCTGCTGTCAGCCATCTTTCTCACTGGGATATTGCCCTTTGTGACAACAGAGGGTTAACTCCTACAGTGTGCCCAGAGGGCAATCCAGAAGTTTAAACCGCCAACAGTTAATTAAAAATAAACTGACACTTTACATTAAGGATAGTTTTAATAACCATTTATAAATGTTACATTAAAAATTCATGCTTTGTTATCAACCCCTGCTAAGGATTTACAGCACAATGCAAGTGTTATGAATGTTTTATAGATGGTGGAAGAAGAAGAGAAGGAAGAAGAAAGAGAGAGATCTTCCTGAGTAGATATTTCCAGAGGTCTATTTGTCTTCCCTGGGCAATATTTTAAGTGCCTGAGACAGCAGCAGAAAATGCAAACTTCTCACAGGAGGTTTAGAACCTAAATTTAGACTCCTGGTACCAGAAGAAGACCACACACTTGTGCATAGTTCCTATGACATACCACTGCGGTGAATGCACATAATTTCAGCCATAATGTAGAGACAAGAAATGTTTCAAGACTTGGAATATTAGAGGAGACTTATTGGATTAATGGGAGCTTCCTTCATCCTTACTCACTGCCCTGGAGTGTGGTGGAGGCTCCTTCTTTGGAGGCTTTTAAACAGAGGCTGGATGGCCATCTGTCAGGGATGCTTTGAATGCAATTTTCCTGCTTCTTGGCAGAATGGGGTTGGACTGGATGGTGGGACTGGATGGCCCATGAGGTCTCTTCCAACTCTAGGATTCTATGATTCAACAACTGATTCCATGGTCTACTGCAGTTGAGACTGACCCAAAGTTTGGGCCTGAAATATGGAGTCCTATTAGGACAGTGTTTCTCAACCTGGGGGTCGCAAAGGTGTGTCAGAGGGGTCACCAAAGACCATCAGAAAACAGTATTTTCTGTTGGTCATGGGGATTTTGTGTGGGAACTTTGGCCCAATTCTATCATTGGCGGGATTCAGAATGCTCCTTGATTGTAGGTGCACTATGAATCCCAGCAAGTACAACTCCCAAATGTCAAAGTCTATTTCCCCAAACCCCATCGGTTTTCACATTTGGGCATATTGAGTATCCGTGCCAAGTTTGGTCCAGATCCATAATTGTTTGAGCTCACAGTGCTCTCTGGATGTAGGCGAACTGCAGCTCCCAAACCCAAGGTCAATGACCACCAAACCCTTCCATTTTCTGTTGGCCATGGGAGTTCTGTGTGCCAACTTTGGTTCAATTCCATTGTTTCTCTTTGTTTGCAGATTAACTGTAAATCCCAGCAACTACAACTCCCAAATGACAAAATCAAGGTTATCACTCTCTTCTGCTTTGATCAGACCTCACTTACCCACTCAAGATCCAAAAGTCAAATGGAACAAGAATAGCCCATTCCTGGTCTATGTATAGATAGAGGTGGAGATTCTACCTGGTAAGAGTTCTACACACAGAAGTCTTCTACTGACCATCTGTTTCTGGAGAGCCTCTCTCCAATGGAAATTCATCAGTGGTTGGTGAAGAAGGGGGAGATCAGATGAATTTTTGTTCATGTACATAACCAGACACAAACCAAGAACATCTTCTGTCAGGAGCTACAAGAATCCTCCAAAGATCTCAGAAGATAGTATCATTGGCATGGCACCAGGTTGGACTAGATCAGTAATTCCAAATTCTATTCTTCCAGATGTTTTGGACTTTAACTCCCAGAAACCACTGCTTCCTTTGTCCAATGATCAGGGAACCTGGGAACTGAAATCTAAAACATAAGGAAGACAAACGTTTGAGAAAGAGAGGGGACCTTGTGGTCCCCTCTCTGATCTATGATCACAGAGCAATGGTGCATCCTAGGAGTGCTGAAAGTTGTACAGAGAGGGCGGAAATACCAATCTCTGTAATGATAAAAAAACCCACACCTAAGCATAAGATGGACCTACGCTTGAGTTGTGTCACTCACAGGATGCCAGCCATAACCTGTCAGCTTCACAAAGGTAAGACAAGGCCAAGTTCACGATGGCCTGTCAACTTCCCAGCCTGATAAGACACACAGAGAAAAGTTCATAAATAAATACATAGACAGCGTCAGCTCACATTAAACTCATTCCAAAGTAGAGTTTGTCTCAGTTGTCTACCATGTTTTGAAAGATAATCCTTAGTTGTTTGAAAGTACTTCGTGTAAATAATTGGGTGGCACCCTCTTTGTGACTTACTCATGTGTAAGTTCCCCAACAAAAGCAGTCAGACATTTTTGTCCAATGCAGAAGTCAATATAGATTTGAGGGCTACAGAAGCAGAGCTGTGCCCTTCATTTGCAGATGCAGTGCCATTTTGCATGGCATTTGCAAAGTCACTAGAATTGTGCATGGAACTGTTTCCCTTTGTTTCATCTGTTCATTTATTATTTTCTTTACCCTTTGGGAGCAAGTAATGGAAAGGCCCATTATGTGCTCCCAAAGCTCAACATGAAAGCAAGCAGGAGCTGATCCCAGCTCCTCGCCTGCTTTTCATGAGCATGTAGAGCTCCATGGCTCCTTGCCTTGGAAAGAGAGTGTGTGCATGTGTGGCATACAGGCCCAAAAAAGTGTGCGTACCCCTGCATGTAGCTGAGCACCTCCTCTAGAGTAAGAATGAGAATGTGTCTCCTTACTTTGGAAAAAGAGTGTGTGCATGTGGGGTGTGCAAGCCCAGAAAGTGTGTGCTTTCCTGCAGGCGAGTGTCTCCTCTAGAGTAAGAATGAGACCTTGCCTCCTTAGCTTGGAAAGATAGCCTGCCTGCAGCCGAGCACCTCCTCTAGAGTGGAAACAGGTAAGAAGCCTCCTTGAAGTGCATTCCTGCCTGAAGCCGAGCAACTCCTCTAGAGTGGAAACAGGTAAGAAGCCTCCTTAAAGTGCATTCCTCCTGCAGCTGAGCAACTCCTCTAGAGTGGAAACAGGTAAGAAGCCTCCTTGAAGTGCATTCCTGCCTGCAGTCAAGCACCTCCTCTAGAGTGGAAACAGGTAAGAAGTCTCCTTGAAGTGCATTCCTGCCTGCAGCCGAGCAACTCCTCTAGAATGGAAACAGGTAAGAAGCCTCCTTGAAGTGCATACCTGCCTGCAGCTGAGCACCTCCTCTAGAATGGAAATAGGTAAGAAGCCTCCTTGAAGCGCATTCCTGCCTGCAGCCGAGCACCTTCTCTAGAGTGGAAACAGGTAAGAAGTCTCCCTAAGGTATGTTCCTGCCTGCAGCTGAGTGCCTCTCCTCTAGAGTAAAACAGCTTCAATACCTAAATTGATGGGAAGGTGTCATATATTACGTTTTGCAGTTGATGGTGGTTGGTGATGGAAGCGTTAATGTAATATTAGTTCTAAAGGATTGAGTAATATGTAAGTAAGAGTTCATGGGTGAAAACAATTAAGGGTGGAGGTATACAAGAGATAGGTTGCAGCTGGGTGTTTCTGGATATAAGGAGCGAGCCTTGGAACTAATCTTTGGGAGAAAAGTATTCTGTCACATTGCTAGGGCTCTGCCAATATTTAGGCAGAGATGAACCAAACTCCCACTTTGTGATAAACAATTTAATTAAAACAGCACTTACTTTCTGTCTGTTTCAATAGTCCAAAATATAAAACATAAACATAGCACTCAGCCACAGAATATAAAACTAAAACAGCAAACACTGTTGCAGGTTCAAGATAACTCCATAGTCAAAAGATTCAGTCCAGTGGTCAAACGCCGAGAGTTCAATGAGCAAAGTCCAGGGTTCAAGTGTCGATACTGTAGTCAAAAGACAGTCCAAAAATTAAAGGTTCCTGGATTCCAAAGGTTCAGGAGACAGGTCAGGATACCAAAAATCCTCAACCCTGGGGAAAAACCAGCAGCATATACCACCAAGATAAGACAAATACTGTTCTCCCCAAGATTAGTTCCAAGGCTCACTCCTTATATCCAGAAACACCCAGCTGCAACCTATCTCTTGTATACCTCCACTCTTAATTGCTTTCACCCATGAACTCTTACTTACAGATTACTCGACCCTTTAGAACTAATACTTACATTAACCCTTCCATCACCAACCACCACCAACTGCAGATCATTTTACATGACAGAAGGGAAGCCTGGGAAACATGAAACGGGTCAATGTTGAACCTGAAAGAACAACCCTAAACATCACATTGAACATGAAGAAGCACATTGCACATTGCAGCCCCACTGTTCACACTCGTTTGCAGATTTAGTTGTGCAGTATTGTGAACATTACATTCCATCTATTTAATGTAAGTTCTCAGACATCCCTGTTCGGCTTGTTATAAGAGGCAAAGTTGCAGACTGGAAATACTAATTTTTGCCTCTTACAAGCAAGGCAGACATTGCTGGCTAAGATCCTACATCAAATAGATGGAATGTAATGCTGTGTTTACACTCATGGTATGTGCCATTTGTGCATAAATGAATTGCACACTATTTTACAACATGTCACAAGCTTGAACTGCATTCATTATATAACTGCCTGGTCTTGAGGACTAGAGACTTGGTGGTATTATTTTAGCAGTAAGTGCTAATTCGATGAAAATCTATCTATCTATCTATCTATCTATCTATCTATCTATCTATCTATCTATTGTCATGGAAAAAATTGGCATGATAAGAAACAAAGATGGCAGAGACCTAACAGAAGCTGAAGAGATCAAGAGAAGGTGGCGAGACTATACAGAAGATCTGTATAGGAAGGATAATAATATCAAGGATAGTTTTGACGGTGTGGTGAGTGAATTAGAACCAGATATCCTGAGGAGTGAGGTTGAATGGGCCTTAAGAAGCATTGCTAACAATAAGGCAGCAGGAGACGACGGGATCCCAGCTGAACTGCTTAAAATCTTGAAAGATGATGCTGTCAAGGTGATGCATGCCATATCCCAGCAAATATGAAAAACACAAGAATGGCCATCAGAGTGGAAAAAATCAACTTATATCCCCATACTAAAAAAGGGAAATGCGAAAGACTACTCAAACTTCCATACAGTGGCCCTTATTTCTTATGCCAGTAAGGCAATGCTCAAGATCCTACAAGGAAGACTCCAGCAATACATGGAACGAGAGTTGCCAGATGTTCAAGCTGGGTTTAGAAAAGGCAGAGGAACGAGAGACCAAATGGCCAATATCTGGTGGATAATGGAGAAAGGCAGGGAGTTTCAGAAAAACATCTATTTCTGCTTCATTGACTATTCTAAAGCCTTTGACTGTGTGGATCATAATAAATTGTGGCAAGTTCTTGGTGGGATGGGCATACCAAATCACCTTGTCTCTCTCCTGAGGAATCGGTACAAGGACCAAGTAGCAACAGTCAGAACTGACCACGGAGCAACAGACTGGTTCAAGATTGGGAAAGGCGTATGGCAAGGCTGCATACTCTCACCCAACTTATTCAACTTGTATGCAGAACACATCATGCAATGTGCGGGGCTTGACGAATGTAAGGCTGGGGTCAAAATTGCTGGAAGAAACATTAACAACCTCAGATATGCAGATGACACCACTTTGATGACCAAAAGTGAGGAGATGCTGAGGAGCCTTCTAACCAAGGTGGAAGAAGAAAGGGCAAAAAGTGGGTTGCAGTTAAACATCAAAAGAACCAAGATTATGGCAACAAGAATCTTTGGTTCTTTTGATGTTTAACTGCAACCCACTTTTTGCCCTTTCTTCTTCCACCTTGGTTAGAAGGCTCCTCAGCATCTCCTCACTTTTGGCCATCAAAGTGGTGTCATCTGCATATCTGAGGTTGTTAATGTTTCTTGGTTCTTTTGATGATTTCTAGGTGCAAAGATTAATGCAGACAAAGACTGCAGCCAGGAAATCAGAAGACGCTTACTTCTTGGGAGGAGAGCAATGACCAATCTTGATAAAATAGTGAAGAGTAGAGACATCACACTGGCAACGAAGATCCATACAGTAAAAGCAATGGTCTTCCCCATAGTCACCTATGGATGTGAGAACTGGACCATAGGGAAGGCTGGGTGAAGGAAGATAGATGCTTTTGAACTGTGGTGTTGGAGGAAAGTTCTGAGAGTGCCTTGGACCATGAGAAGATCCAACCAGTCCATCCTCCAGGAAATAAAGCCTGACTGCTCATTGGAGGGAAGGATAGTAGAGGCCAAGATGAAGTACTTTGGCCACATCATGAGGAGACAGGAAAGCCTAGAGAAGACAATGATGCTGGGGAAAGTGGAAGGAAAAAGGACGAGGGGCCGACCAAGGGCAAGATGGATGGATGGCATCCTTGAAGTGATTGGCTTGACCTTGAAGGAGCTGGGGGTGGTGACGGCTGACAGGGAGCTCTGGCGTGGGCTGGTCCATGGTGTCATGAAGAGTCGGAAACAATAACAACAAATCTATTACCTTGTTCTGCTGGCCCCGTTTGTCTCAGAGAAGATACTTTTTCTAAGTTTCTAATCAACTCTTGCAAAACGTGATCTGCACATAGATCTAAGCCATAAAGCCAACTTAGTGTACCCAAAATTTAAGCAAAGCTGTGTGTAAATATAGTGTTCCTTGCTCCCATATGCCGCTGTCCCAGTTTCATTGTTTCCCTCACTCTCTGTAAGTGGATTGCTCATTCACCCAAACCTCCCTGAAGCATTTTTAATCTAATCTTCTCTGTAGCTGGGAGGTGAGGGTCACCTATGAACATTTATTTTTTCATAAGAAAGAAAGAAAAGTATGGGAGAGAAAGCTAATAATGCAAACAAACCTAGGAAAATAACCCGCTGTTGAAACTTACTGGAGAAAGATAAAGAGAAAATGCTATTTTTTGTGCTGATAAGATCAGGGATTTGTCTCCCTCTGCTGGAGACTGTCAAGGAAGCACCATAACTCTTCTGGTTTCTCCGGCAAAGCTTAGGATTACAAACTATTTGCAATATATCTTACCTCCTGTGAGGTTTATCTTGCTCTCTGAATTCAACAAGAAAGTGGTCAAGTCCTGGATTTCAGTAAGGCCTTCGACAAGGTCCCCCATGACCTTCTGGCAAGGAAACTAGTCCAATGTGGGCTAGGCAAAACTACGGTGAGGTGGATCTGTAATTGGTTAAGTGGACGAACACAGAGAGTGCTCACTAATGCTTCCTCTTCATCTTGGAAAGAAGTGACGAGCGGAGTGCCGCAGGGTTCCGTCCTGGGCCCGGTCCTGTTCAACATCTTTATTAATGACTTAGATGAAGGGCTAGAAGGCATGATCATCAAGTTTGCAGACGACACCAAATTGGGAGGGATAGCCAATAGTCCAGAGGACAGGAGCAGAATTCAAAACGATCTTGACAGATTAGAGAGATGGGCCAAAACTAACAAAATGAAGTTCAACAGTGACAAATGTAAGATACTCCACTTTGGCAGAAAAAAACGAAATGCAAAGATACAGAATGGGGGACAATGCCTGGCTCGAGAGCAGTACGTGTGAAAAAGATCTTGGAGTCCTCGTGGACAACAAGTTAAACATGAGCCAACAATGTGATGTGGCGGCAAAAAAAGCTAATGGGATTTTGGCCTGCATCAATAGGAGCATAGTGTCTAGATCTAAGGAAGTAATGCTACCCCTCTATTCTGCTTTGGTTAGACCACATCTGGAATATTGTGTCCAATTCTGGGCACCACAATTCAAGAGAGATATTGACAAGCTGGAATGTGTCCAGAGGAGGGCAACTAAAATGATCAAGGGTCTGGAGAACAAGCCCTATGAGGAGCGGCTTAGGGAACTGGGCATGTTCAGCTTGAAGAAGAGAAGGCTGAGAGGAGATATGATAGCCATGTATAAATATGTGAGAGGAAGCCACAGGGAGGAGGGAGCAAGCCTGTTTTCTGCTTCCTTGGAGACTAGGACGCGGAACAATGGCTTCAAACTACAAGAGAGGAGATTCCATCTGAACATGAGGAAGAACTTCCTGACTGTGAGAGCCGTTCAGCAGTGGAACTCTCTGCCCCAGAGTGTGGTGGAGGCTCCTTCTTTGGAAGCTTTTAAGCAGAGGCTGGATGGCCATCTGTCGGGTGATTTGAATGCAATATTCCTGCTTCTTGGCAGGGGGTTGGACTGGATGGCCCATGAGGTCTCTTCCAACTCTTTGATTCTATGATTCTATGATTCTATGATTAAGTCTCCTTCAAGAGAGGGGTTGGACTGGATGCCCTCTAGAGGTCCCTTCCAACTGTATAGAGTCATCTAGACAGCTTGGGAGTCAGGTGAAGTCTCCTTCAGGAGAGGTTGTCAGGAGAAGTACTTGGGTGGTGCCTGGGGTTGGACCGAATGCTCTCTGGGGATCCCTTCCAACTCTGGAGAGTCATATAGACTTCTTGGGAGGCAGGACAAGTCTTCTTCAGGAGGGTGGTTAGACTGGATGCCCTCTGGAGATCCCTCCTTACTCTACAGAGTCATATAGACTGCTTGGGAGTCAGGTCAGGGCTCCTTCAGGAGAGGGGTTGGGCTGGATCCCCTCTGGAAATCCCTTCTCACTCTATAGAGACATCTAGACTTGTTGGGAGTCAGGTCAAGTCTCCTACAGGTGAGGGGTTGGACTGGATGCTCTCTGGAGGTCACTTCTCACTCTATAGAGACATCTAGACTTGTTGGGAGTCAGGTCAAGTCTCCTACAGGTGAGGGGATGGACTGGATGCTCTCTGGAGGTCACTTCTCACTCTATAGAGATATCTAGACTTGTTGGGAGTCAGGTCAAGTCTCCTACAGGTGAGGGGTTGGACTGGATGCTCTCTGGAGGTCACTTCTCACTCTATAGAGACATCTAGACTTGTTGGGAGTCAGGTCAAGTCTCCTACAGGTGAGGGGTTAGACTGGATACCCTCTGGAGGTTTCTTCCTACTCTTGACCTGACTCCCAGGCTTATCTAGACTGCTTGAGAATCAGCTCAAGTCTCCTTCAGGAGAGTCTGTCAGGAGAGGAACTTGGGTGGTGCCTGGGGTTGGACTGGTTGCTCTCTGGGGATCCCTTCCAACTCTGGAGAGTCATATAGACTGCTTGGAAGTCAGGACAAGTCTCCTTCAGCAGAAGGATTGGACTGGATGCCCTCTGGAGATCCCTTCCTACTCTACAGAATCATCTAAACTGCTTGGGAGTCAGGACAAGTCTCCTTCAGGAGAGAGGCTGGACTGGATGCCCTCTGGAGGTCCCTTCTCACTTGGTCTACCTATGGATGTCCCAATTCTCAAACACTCTCTGCTTCATTCAGAAAAATGCTGCACTCGCAGAGCTCAGGTGGTGTTGTATCACCTTTTTGTTCATGTCCCAGCATTATTTCCAATTTTAACTCTACATTTGGCCTTCCCACTGTTTTTAATTGTGTGTTGTCTTATTGATAATGTTGTGTATTTTATTGTCTATGTTTTTTAATTGCTTGTATTGTTGTTATTATTGTTATGCTTGGGCTCGGCCTTATGTAAGCCGCACCGAGTCCCTTGGAGAGATGGTAGCGGGGTACAAATAAAGTGTTGTTGTTATTATTATTATTATTATTATTATTATTATTATTATTATTTCAGTGTCAATGTTGCCTTATAAACAACCACCTTGGTCTCCCTATGGATGTCCCAATTCTCAAACACTCTCTGCTTCATTTGGAAAAATGCTGCACTCGCAGAGCTCAGGCGGTGTTGTATTTCAGTGTCAATGCTGACTTTATAAACAAGCGCCTTGGTCTACCTATGGATGTCCCCATTCTCAAAAGATTTTCTGTTTCATTTGGAAAAATGCTGCACTCGCAGAGCTCAGGCGGTGTTGTGTTTCAGTGTCAATGTTGACTTCATAAACAAATGCCTTAGTCTACCTATGGATGTCCCAATTCTCAAACACTCTCTGCTTCATTCGCAAAAATACTGCACTCACAGAGCTTAGGCAGTGTTGTATTTCAGTGTCAATGCTGACTTTATAAACAAGCGCCTTGGTCTACCTATGGATGTCCCAATTCTCAAAAGATTCTCTGCTTCATTTGGAAAAATGCTGCACTCGCAGAGCTCAGGCGGTGTTGTATTTCAGTGTCAATGTTGACTTTATAAACAAGCGCCTTGGTCTACCTATGGATGTCCCAATTCTCAAAAGATTCTCTGCTTCATTTGGAAAAATGCTGCACTCGCAGAGCTCAGGCGGTGTTGTATTTCAGTGTCAATGTTGACTTTATAAACAAGCACGCTGGACTACCAATTTTTCTCCTGACGTTTCGCCTGCATCTATGGCTTCATTCACTCTCTGCTTCATTTGGAAAAATGCTGCACTCGCAGAGCTCAGGCGGTGTTGTATTTCATTGACACTGAAATACAACACCGTTTTCAGTGTACCACTGGATTCACTGGGTTTGCAGAAACAGCATTGAGTTCGCAAGGTTGGTATTCAGCAGAAGGGTGCTGTAGTGCAATCACCACATTGAAGTGGTATCAAACCGCATTAATTCTACAGTGTAGATGCACCCCACATTGCCTCCTAGTGCTCTGACAAGGCCTTTGTACAACAAGATAGGATGTGACTCTTCCATCAGAACTGAAATCCAGCTGCTCCTCTCCCCAAGGGATCTTCCTGCCTCTGTCTTAATGCGGCCCAGTGTCATTGCTGAGCGACACAAGGAAATGATCGCCAGAGGGTCTGTGACAGTGGCTGCAGGGCATTAGCACTTCATTGCCTTCCTGAACCTGAAGTATTGGGCCTTTCCCCTCCCCAGATCCCTTTCTCTCCTTCACCCCTTTTCTCTCTCCCTTTACATTCATGACACATCAGCAGGAAGCTTAAGTGTCAGGCTTAATTTTAACATTTCCTGGCACTCTGTGGCTTGCGTAGCTCGCAATCCATGCCTTATTTTGGAGACAATTTGTGTATTTATAATTAATATGGATTAGATATTATTATCCAGGCAATATGGCAGACAGGCAGTTAAGAGAGGATAACAGCTGTTCGATAATGCAAATGATGCGCGCATAAATTACGTTTTAGCGATGGGGTATTATTACCGCGATGGACGAAAGTTCAGGACCCCGGGGCGGTTGGATTAAAAATCGCTACAGCATGTAGACAGAAACTGGAGAGCGACGGGAATGAGGCCAGTCTCTCTTGGGTGACCCCCCCCCCCCCCTTGGCCCCATTGGTCAGGACACACTTTGTGGACATTGCTAGCCTGGCAAAGAATCATAAGTTGGTATTTTGATAAGGGAAACTTTCAGACACAAGATCTCCATCATCCAATAGCTCTCCATAATCTAAGCCGGAAGTGGACACAGTGTTTAAGCCTATAAGCAATATGTAGCCCTTGGGATCCAAAAATGTGGCCCTAGAAGTCAATGGAAGTCCTATCAATCCATAATTTTCCAACCAGTTTCGAGGTGCCAATAGAAGTCCTACCAATCCTTTATTTTTTCAACCAGTTTTGGGGTGCTAATGGAAGTCCTACCAATCCTTCATTTTGCCAAACTAATTTTAAGGTATCAATGGAAGTCCTACCAATCCTTCATTTTGCCAAACTAATTTTAAGGTATCAATGGAAGTCCTACCAATCCTTCATTTTTTCAACTAGTTTTGGGGTGCCAAGGGAAGTCCTACCAATCTTTTATTTTTCCAACCAGTCTTTAGGTGCCAATGGAAGTCCTACCAATCCTTTATTTCTTTTCAACCAATTTTGAGGTGCCAATGGAAGTCCTACCAATTTTTCTTTACTTCAACTACTTTTGGTGTGCCAATAGAAGTCCTACCAATCCTTCATTATTTCAACTACTCTTGGTGTGCCAATGGAAGCCCTACCAATCTTTCATAGTTTTTAAACAATTTTGAGGTGCCAATGGAAGTCCTACCAATTCTTCATACTTTTCAATCAATTTTGAGGTGCCAATGAAAGTCCTACCAATCCTTCATACTTTTCAACCAGTTTTGAATTACCAGTGGAAGTCCTACCAATCTTTTATTTTTCCAACCAGTTTTTAGGTGCCAATGGAAGTCCTACCAATACTTCATACTTTTCAACCAATTTTGAGGTGCCAATGAAAGTCCTACCAATCCTTCATACTTTTCAACCGGTTTTGAGGTACCAGTGGAAGTCCTACCAATCTTTTATTTTTCCAACCAGTTTTTAGGTGCCAATGGAAGTCCTACCAATACTTTATTTCTTTTCAACCAATTTTGAGGTGCCAATGGAAGTCCTACCAATCCTTTATTTCTTTTCAACCAATTTTGAGGTGCCAATGGAAGTCCTACCAATCCTTTATTTTTTCCAACCAGTTTTTATGTGCCAATGGAAGTCCTACCAATCCTTTATTTTTTTTAACCAGTTTTGAGGTATGAGTGGAAGTCCTACCAATCCTTTATTTTTTTTCAACTTGTTTTGAGGTACGAGTGGAAGTCCTACCAATCCTTTATTTTTTTCAACTTGTTTTGGGGTACCAATGGAAGTCCCACCAATCCTTCATACTTTTCAACCAGTTTTGAGGCACCAGTGGAAGTCCTACCAATCTTTTATTTTTCCAACCAGTTTTGAGGTACCAATGGAAATCCTACTTATCCTTTATTTTTTTTCAACCAGTTTTGAGGTACTAATAAAAGTTCTACCAATCCTTTATTTTTTTTTCAACTTGTTTTGAGCTACCAATGGAAGTCCTACCAACCCTTTATTTTTTCAACCAGTTTTGAGATGACAATGGAAGTCCCACCAATCCTTCATACTTTTCAACCAGTTTTGAGGCACCAGTGGAAGTCCTACCAATCCTTTATTTTTTCCAACCAGTTTTTATGTGCCAATGGAAGTCCTACCAATCCTTTATTTTTTTTAACCAGTTTTGAGGTATGAGTGGAAGTCCTACCAATCCTTTATTTTTTTTCAACTTGTTTTGAGGTACGAGTGGAAGTCCTACCAATCCTTTATTTTTTTCAACTTGTTTTGGGGTACCAATGGAAGTCCCACCAATCCTTCATACTTTTCAACCAGTTTTGAGGCACCAGTGGAAGTCCTACCAATCTTTTATTTTTCCAACCAGTTTTGAGGTACAAATGGAAATCCTACTTATCCTTTATTTTTTTTCAACCAGTTTTGAGGTACTAATAAAAGTTCTACCAATCCTTTATTTTTTTTTCAACTTGTTTTGAGCTACCAATGGAAGTCCTACCAACCCTTTATTTTTTCAACCAGTTTTGAGATGACAATGGAAGTCCCACCAATCCTTCATACTTTTCAACCAGTTTTGAGGCACCAGTGGAAGTCCTACCAATCTTTTATTTTTCCAACCAGTTTTGAGGTACCAATGGAAATCCTACTTATCCTTTATTTTTTTTCAACCAGTTTTGAGGTACTAATAAAAGTTCTACCAATCCTTTATTTTTTTTTCAACTTGTTTTGAGCTACCAATGGAAGTCCTACCAACCCTTTATTTTTTCAACCAGTTTTGAGATGACAATGGAAGTCCCACCAATCCTTCATACTTTTCAACCAGTTTTGAGGCACCAGTGGAAGTCCTACCAATCTTTTATTGTTCCAACCAGTTTTGAGGTACCAATGGAAATCCTACCTATCCTTTATTTTTTTTTCAACCAGTTTTGAGGTACTAATAAAAGTTCTACCAATCCTTTTTTTTTCAACCAGTTTTGAGGTACCAATGGAAGTCCTACCAATCCTTTATTTTTTTAACTTGTTTTGGGGTACCAATGGAAGTC
Source organism: Anolis sagrei (assembly GCF_037176765.1). NCBI lineage: Eukaryota > Metazoa > Chordata > Lepidosauria > Squamata > Anolidae > Anolis > Anolis sagrei. The sequence goes on along the minus strand of NC_090031.1, from coordinate 12,380,174 downwards.
CTACCAACCCTTTATTTTTTCAACAAGTTTTGGGGTACCAATGGAAGTCCTACCCTTTGTTCAACCAGCTTTGGGGTACCAGTGGAAGTCCTACCAATCCTTTATTTTTTCAACCAGTTTTGAGGTACCAGTGGAAGTCCTACCAACCCTTTATTTTTTCTTTTTTTTTTTTTAAATCATCTTTATTAGAGTTTTTGCACTTACATCAGTAGGGAAAGAATGGGGTTTGGGAGAGTTTCTGGGGGGAGAGGGAGGGTTAGAAATCAAACAAAGAAGAAAAAAGAAAAAAAAAAGGTAAGGAGAAGGGGGGGGGAGGGGGAGTGTATAGGGTAAAAATGTGTTAGGGTGAAAAAAAAAGGGAGGGGGGGAGTGATGATTTTCGATGGTATCGTTGACTTCCCGTCAGTCTTCTAGGGTTTTCAATTAACGATTTACATTTGTTAGCGTCTTGTCAGCGTCGACGTTCATCCTGTTGTCTTATTCAAAAGCTGGACAGATCAATTTGGAGTGTATTGCCTTTCTTTTTAATAAAATTACTGAATCCCTCCCACAATGTATCATTATACTTTCCTCTGAGCCTTTGTGAGAGGTTATCCATTTGCACGATATCTAATATTTTTATCAACCAATCTTCTAGGGATGGGATTTCTTTTTGTTTCCACACCTTGGCTAGAAGCATTCTCGCCGCCGTACTGAGGAGGAAGCATAGCTTGTCCTGGTTTTTATCTAATTTTGTTGTTGTGATGCCTAATAAGTAAATTTCTGGTGTCAGTGGGAATTTAACTTTTATAATTTTTTGGGTGGCTTCATGGATTACCTTCCAATATTTTTTGACCAAATTGCAAGACCACCACTGGTGGAAAAATGTTCCTTTTTCTTTCCCACACTTCCAGCATCTATTTGAACCATTCTTGTTGAATTTAGCAATTTTTTCAGGGGTGTAATACCACCTGAAAAACATTTTGTGCCAGTTCTCTCGAAGATCACTGGCTTCAATATATTTTAATTTGAACTTCCATATTTCTTCCCATTGTTTAATTAGTATACTACGCCCGAGGTCTTTAGCCCATTTGACCTGGCATTCTTTTATTTGTTCTTCTTCTGTATTCCATGTAAGTAACTGCTGATATAAAATTTTTATTAATTTATTCCTTTTCTTCATTACTGATTCCCATAGTCCTGTGTCTTGACTAAACCCTAGTTTATTATCCTCTTTAAATTGTTGGTGGATTTGGTGATAATTAAGCCATGTGATTTTATCATTTTGTAATTTAATTTCATCTAGTGTCTTTAGTGTCAGATTTCCTGTCTTTAGCTCCCCTTCATTCTTTAGAATTTGTTGATAGGTTAGCCATTTTTTTTCCGTTAATTCCCTTTTATGTTTCGCTTCAGTGGGAGATATCCACAGCGGTGTTTTTAGATATAATCTGGATTTATATTTTTCCCACGTTTTAATGAGGGCTGCTCTGATATAATGGTTGCTAAATGTTTTTTCCACTTTTCTCTTGTTGTACCATAGGTACCCGTGCCAACCGGACCGGAGTTCGTGCCCTTCTAGTGCCAATAGTGGGCCGTTCTCTAGGGTGGTCCATTCTTTTATAGCCGCCAGATTACAAGCCTCATAATAAAGTTTAAAATCGGGTAGACCTAAACCGCCCCTTTTTTTGTCGTCGGTTAGTATTTTTAAGCTGATTCTAGCCTTCTTATCTTTCCAGATGAATTTTGTCAGCTCTTTTTTCCATTTATTAAACAGGTAATCGGTTCTCAGTATTGGAAGAGCTTGAAAAAGGAATAAAAGTTGTGGCAGAATTGTCATTTTGATTAAGGCTATTCGCCCTAAAAGGGAGAAATGTTGATGCTTCCACCTATTCAGATCTTTCTGGATTTTGTTCCATAGTGTCTCATAATTGTTTTTTATTAAATTAATATTACTCCTAGTGATATTTATACCTAAATATCTAATCTTATTTTCGATTTTTAGCTCTGCTTGTTCTTGAAGTGTCTCCCTTGCTTTTTGATCCATATTTTTAGTTAGTAGTTTCGTTTTTTGTTTATTTAATTTGAATCCCGCCACCTCACCAGTGGTTTTTTCAACCAGTTTTGGGGTACCAATGGAAGTCCTACCCTTTGTTCAACCAGCCTTGGGGTACCAGTGGAAGTCCTACCAATTCTTTATTTTTTCAACCAGTTTTGAGGTACGAGTGGAAGTCCTACCAATCCTTTATTTTTTTCAACTTGTTTTGGGGTACCAATGGAAGTCCTACCAACCCTTTATTTTTTCAGTCAGTTTTGAGATGACAATGGAAGTCCCACCAATCCTTCATACTTTTCAACCAGTTTTGAGGCACCAGTGGAAGTCCTACCAATCTTTTATTTTTCCAACCAGTTTTGAGGTACCAATGGAAATCCTACTTATCCTTTATTTTTTTTCAACCAGTTTTGAAGTACTAATAAAAGTTCTACCAATCCTTTATTTTTTTTCAACCAGTTTTGAGGTACCAATGGAAGTCCTACCAATCCTTTATTTTTTTCAACTTGTTTTGGGGTACCAATGGAAGTCCTACCAACCCTTTATTTTTTCAACCAGTTTTGGGGTACCAATGGAAGTCCTACCCTTTGTTCAACCAGCTTTGGGGTACCAGTGGAAGTCCTACCAATCCTTTATTTTTTCAACCAGTTTTGGGGTACCAATGGAAGTCCTACCCTTTGTTCAACCAGCTTTGGGGTACCAGTGGAAGTCCTACCAATCCTTTATTTTTTCAACCAGTTTTGGGGTACCAATGGAAGTCCTACCAACCCTTCATTATTTCAACCACTTTTGGTGTGGCAATGAAAGTCCTACCAATCCTTCATATTTTTCAATCAGTTTTGTGGTGCCAATTGAAGTCCTACCAATCCTTTATTATTTCAGCTAGTTTTGGAACTGGACCCAAGTAATCCCCGTAGGATTCTTAACCAACCGATTGGCTTCTTCTGACACCTTCAGGCCTATTTGAAAAGATACTTTCCCCACCTTGACTGTGCTATATTTCTGCCTAAGCTGACACACTGAATGCAGGCAGAGAAGACACAGCTTCTCACACCCGCAGTAAATAAGGATGAGATTACCAATGGTGTGCAATGGGACTGACTATTGCAATATTTAATCTGCTGGGTGGGCCATTCATTAAAACAGATATCCAGGGTTTTAATCATGATGCCAAGCCACCATCTGCCTCCGCTGCGCTCCCTCATGGCTTAGGCCGGGGCTCAATATACGAGGGGACAGCTTGCGAGAGACGCGAGGGTGTCGGCGTCATAATTCATCTTTGGAGCACGGCAGCGCAAGCTGTTTTTCTCTGACGAATTCCTGCCACCTGAACATGCGTTCCCTATTACGGCTGTTCTAGCAGGCAATTAGAGTTTGGATGTGGTTAGGGGCAGGGTACCGATCTCTGGTGGGCGGATGGAGACTCCAGGTGCCCAAGGAGGTTATAGCAGAACCTGGGGGTAAATTGTCAGACATGGCGCTCATTCGTCAAACAATGCAAGAGCGGTATGTCTGGCTCTCTTTTCCCTTGACAGTTCTTTCCCTGAATAAGACAGAGATGCATTTTTTAATGGCGTCCTATTTTTCATGTTTATGTGTTTGTTTATTGATATTCCAACATTCTAATATGAAATGAAGTTTCACAAATGCATCGTATATTTTGGACATGATGGCCGTGTTTAAATATTTCTATGGATGTCACATCAAGAGGAGGGCAAGCTTGCGGTTCAAGATACTAGAACACAATGGAGCGATGGGTTCAACTGGCAGGAAAAGAGGTTCCACCCAAACATTAGGAAGACCCACATAGTAAACAATGTTGTTCAGCAATGAAATATGCTGCCTTGGAGCTCGGTGAAGCCTACTTCTCCAGAAGTATTTAAACAGAGATTAGATCAATGTTTCTCAACCTGGGAGTCGGGACCCCTGGAGGGTCACGAGGGGGTGTCAGAGGGGTCGCCAAAGACCAAAGTATTTTATGTTGGTCATGGGGGTTCTGTGTGGGAAGTTTGGCCAAATTGTATCATTGGTGGGCTTCAGAATGCTCTTTGATTGCAGGTGAACTATAAATCCCAGTATTTTCTGTAGGTCATGGGAGTTCTGTGTGCCAAGTCTGGTTCGATTGCATTGTTGGTGGAGTTGAGAACGCTCTTTGATTGCAGGTGAACTATAAAGCCCAGCAACTACAACTCCCAAATGTCAAGGTCTATTTTCCCCAAACTCCACCAGCATTCACATTGGGCATATTGAGTATTTGTGCCAAGTTGGGTCCAAATACATCATTGTTTGAGTTCACGGTGCTCTCTGGATGTAGGTGAACTACAGCTGCCAAACTCAAAGTCAATACCCACCAAACCCTTCTAGTATTTTCCGTTGGTCATGAGAGTTCTGTGTGCCAAGTTTGGTTCAATTACATTATTGATGGAGTCCAGAATGCCCTTTGATTTTAGGTGAATTATAAATCCCAGCAACTACAATTCCCAAATGTCAAGGTCTATTTTCCCCAAACTCCACCAGTGTTCACATTGGGCATATTGAGTATTCGTGCCAAGTTTGGTCCAGATACATCATTGTTTGAGTTCACAGTGCTCTCTCGATGTAGGTGAACTACAGCTCCCAAACTCAAGGTCAATACCCACCAAACCCTTCTAGTATTTTCTGTTGGTCATGAGAGTTCTGTGTGTTAAGTTTGGTTCAGTTACATCATTGGTGGAGTCCAGAATGCTCTTTGATTTTAGGTGAACTATAAATCCCAGCAACTACAACTCCCAAATGTCAAGGTCTATTTTCCCCAAACTCCACCAGTGTTCACATTGGGCATATTGAGTATTTGTGCCAAGTTTGGTCCAGATACATCATTGTTTGAGTTCTAAGTGAGGGCGTTGGCTTCCAGGTGGAAGGTGGTCCCGGTCGGGGTTGGCTTGATGTGCCTTCTTCTTGGCACATTTCTCTCTTTCGCCTTACATTCGTGTCTCTTCAAATTCTACAGCACTTCTGGTCACAGCTGACCTCCAGCTGGAATGCTCAAGGGCCAGGCTGCCCAGTTATCAATGTCTATGCTGGAGTTTTTAAGGTTGGCTTTGAGGCCATCTTTAAATCTCTTTTCCTGCCCAACAACATTCCATTTTTTGTTCTTGAGTTTGGAGTAGAGCAACTGCTTTTGGAGACAGTGGTCGGGCGTCCGAACGTGACCGGTCCAGCGGTGTTGATGGCGGAGGACCATCACTTCAATGCTGTTGGTCTTTGCTTCTTCCAGCACGCTGACATTTGTCCGCTTGTCTTCCCAAGAGATTTGCATGATTTTTCAGAGGCAACGCTGATGGAATCATTTTAGGAGTTGCATGTGATGCCTTGGCCTTTGTAAGCCGCATTGAGTCCTTCGGGAGATGTTAGCGGGGTACAAATAAAGTTAATAATAATAATAATAATAATAATAATAATAATAATAATGTAGATAGTCCATGCCTCGCAGGCATATAGCAGAGTTGGGAGGACAATAGCTTTATAAACAAGCACCTTGCTCTCCTTATGGATGTTCCGGTCCTCAAACACTCTCTGCTTCATTCGGAAAAATGCTGCACTCGCAGAGCTCAGGCGGTGTTGTATTTCAGTGTCGATGTTGACTTTGGTGGAGAGGTGGCTGCCAAGGGAGCGGAAATGGTCATTTTTTTTCTAATGTTACAATAGCTTTATAAACAATCACTTTGGTATCCCTACAGATGTCCCAGTCCTCAAACACTCTCTGCTTCATTCGGAAAAATGCTGCACTCGCAGAGCTCAGGCGGTGTTGAATTTCAGTGTCAATGTTGACTTTGGTGGAGAGGTGGCTGTCAAGCTAGCGGAAATGGTCAAAGTTTTCTAATGTTACAATAGCTTTATAAACAATCACCTTGGTATCCCTACGGATGTCCCAGCCCTCAAACACTCTGTGCTTCATTCGGAAAAATGCTGCACTCGCAGAGCTCAGGCAGTGTTGACTTTGGTGGAGAGGTGGCTGTCAAGCTAGCGGAAATGGTCAAAGTTTTCTAATGTTACAATAGCTTTATAAAAAATCACCTTGGTATCCCTACGGATGTCCCAGTCCTCAAACACTCTGTGCTTCATTTGGAAAAATGCTGCACTCGCAGAGCTCAGGCAGTGTTGAATATCAGTGTCAATGTTGACTTTGGTAGAGAGGTGGCTGCCAAGGTAGTGGAAATGGTCAACATTTTCTAATGTTACACCATGAAGCTGTATTTCTGGCATTGGAGAGGGGTTGGCTGGTGACTGTGCATCTGTGTGTCTGGTCGTCTGTGTGCAATCAGAAGACCTACAAGCCACTCTAAATACCTTCACAGAAGCATACGAGAAGCTCGGCCTGTCATTGAACATCAAGAAAACCAAAGTGCTCTTCCAGCAGTCACCAACATGCTGTTGTAGAACCTCAGCTGCTCCGTCCCCTCAATAGTAAAGTTCAACCTACATTTCTGCAGAGATACTCCTTCAGCTTTGACGCAAATATGTCTAGATTCAGTCAGATGGGGGTAGGGATGGATGAAAAGATTGCCAAATGGATGTTTGAGCACACACAGCCATATGCTGAGGGGGAGAAAACCCGCAGTGTATAAATATCACACCATAAGACTTGGGCACTCGAGTTCTAGGAAGATTAGCCGGAAAGTGGGGGAAAGGGAGGAGGCGATATATCGGAGGAGCTCATGAGAAGAGGGAGCTTAAGCTGTTGGCAGAATGAAACCTCCAGTGCTGCTGGAGAGAAGGGATGGGAGATGTCACCTTCTTTGTGAAAGGAAGGAACGTGGGGAAATAACCCATAGGATAATAAGGTCATTTCTTCTCAAAGGAGAAAGGGAGCATATTTAAAGTAGACAGTTTGAATGTGGAAATAGATTTCTGTTTCTCTCTCCACACATTCAGATTGAGAACCAGCGTGATGCAATGATTTTTGTGTGCCTCCAAATCATGTCATAGTTAGGGTGACCCCAAGGGACACCCACCACAGGGTTTTCTGGGGCAGAGAGTGTGTTGCCAAGATGAGATGAGACTAGTCCCCAGACTTGTAGTCCAACATTCAAACCCAGTAAGTACGGGCAACTTTGGGAAGTTATGTTCACCTCTGTGAAGGACTTGGAGGGTTGTACTCCCCATGTCGCCTGTAAAAGTAAAATTGTCATTACTGTCTCATATGTCTCTCAACACCGTGTGGCCCCCTTTATAATGCCTGTGTAGATACATCCAAAGCCCCCTTAGGGAGAGAGTTCCAAAGCCAGGGAGCAGCCATCTAGAAGACCCTCTCCTTGATTTATACCAAAAGATCTTGAGAACGTAGCGAGACAGAGAGCAGGACTTCTCCTGAAGATCTCAGAACTCGGGTAGGTTTATACATTATTATTATTATTATTGTTATTATTATTAAGCATAGCCAAGTTCTGAGATCTTCAGGAGAAGTCCTGCTCTCTGTCTCACTACGTTCTCAAGCTCTTTTGGTATAAATAAAGGAGAGGTTCTTCTAGATAGCTGCTCCCAGGCTTTGGAACTCTCTTCCTATTTGAAACACAACAAGATGAGTCTGCTGGCTGTTGAAATAGATCACACGTTGGACACTTCCCAACTGTGTGATGTATCAGCGAATAATGTGTGCAGATCCCAGTAAGGTGGCCTTCTGCAGCTGGCAGAAGGTAATTTTGTCAGTGCCGATTGTGATTAAGTGCAGGCCAAGTTCTTTAGGTACTGCACCCAGTGTGCTGATCACCACTGGGACCACCTTTACTGGTTTGTGCCACAGTCTTTGCGGTTCGATGTGTGCAGATCCCAGTAAGGTGGCCTTCTGCAGCTGGCAGATGGTAATTTTGTCAGCGCCGATTGTGTTAAAGTGCTGGCCAAGTTCTTTAGGTACTGCACCCAGTGTGCCGATCACCACTGGGACCACCTTTACTGATTTGTGCCACAGTCTTTGCAGTTCGATTTTTAAATCTTCATATCAGCTTTTCCAGTTGTTCCTCTTCAATCCTGCTGTCACCTGGGATTGCGACATCGACGATCCATACTTTGTTTTTTAACACGATCGTGAGGTCAGGAGTGTTGTGCTCCAAAACTCTGTCTGAATCTGGAAGTCCCAGAGGAGTTTGGCATGTTAATTCTCTGTAACTTTTTCTGGCTTGTGATCCCACCAGTTCTTTGTTGCAGGCAAATGGTATTTGTGGCACAAGTTCCAATGAATTACCTGAGCAATGGTGTTGTGCCTCTGCTTATAGTCTGTCTGCGCTGAGGATGTGATCTATTTTTTCATCTGCTTCCTTGCAGAGTCTACACTTGGGATCTGCTGGTTTGTGTGTGTGTGTTTTACGCAGTCTGGGAGTTCTCCAAGGTTCGCAGTCTGGGAGTTCTCCTAGATTCATCACTGAGCCTGGAGCCCCAGGTTTCGGTGGTGTTCAGGGGAGCCTTCACACAATTAAAACTTGTGCTCCAGCTGTGCCCGTACCTTGGGAAGTCTGACAGCTACAGTGGTCCACGCTTTGGTTACATCCCATTTAGATTACTGCAACGCTCTCTATGTGGGGTTGCCTCTGAAGACTGCCCGGAAGCTGCAGTTAGTCCAATGCTCGGCAGCCAGACTACTAGCGGGTGCTGGGTACAGGGAGCACACCACTCCGCTGTTACACCAGCTCCACTGGCTGCCAATTAGCTTCCGAGCACAATTCAAAGTGCTGGTGTTAACCTATAAAGCCCTAAATGACTCCGGCCCTGTTTACCTCTCCGAACGTATTCTCCCCTATGAACCATCAAGATTATTAAGATCGTCTGAAGAGGCCCTGCTCTCGGTCCCACCGGCCTCGCAAGAGCGTCTGGTGGGGATGAGGGACAGGGCCTTCTCGGTGGTGGCCCCTCAACTCTGGAACCCTCTCCCACAGGAGATCAGAACAGGCCCTTCTATCCTGACATTCAGGAAGAAGGTGAAGACGTGGTTATGGAGACAGGCATTCGATGAGTGAGCCAACACCCCGAGATATGGATGGAGGATGATGAACATCAAATTTAGTGGGACGACTAACCATTGTAATGTATTTATTGAATGTAATTGCTGTTTTTAATGTTTTAATGTTTTATTGCAATATGAAGTATGATGTTTATTGACTGTATGTATTTTATGGTTGGAAACCGGTCTGAGTCCCTCAAGAGAGGTGAGAAGGTTGGTATATAAAACTTTTAAATAAATAAATAAATAAATTGTTGTGTGCCTTTCAAGTCATTACGACAACTCTAAGGTTGGCCTACCCCCTGTCCCCTATAATGGGGTTTTATTGGCAAGATTTGTTCAGAGGGCATTCACCTTTGGCCAAGACAACATGATTACCCTGGGTTCAAACATCGGGGTTTTCATGGCAAGAGATTATGTAAACAATGTATTGTCGAAGGCTTTCATGGCTGGAATCTCTGGGTTGTTGTGAGTTTTCCAGACTGTATGGCCACATTCAAGGTGAAAGAAGAAAGAGCAAAAGCTGGGTTGCAGCTAAACATAATAAAACCAAGATTATGGCAACAAGAATGATTGACACCTGGGAAATAGAGGGAGAAAACATGGAGGCCGTGACAGACTTTGTATTTCTAGGTGCAAAGATTACTGCAGATGCAGACTGCGGCCAGGAAATCAGAAGACGTTTCCTTCTTGAGAGGAGAGCAATGTCCACTCTCGATAAAATAGTGAAAAGTAGAAACATCACACTGGCAACAAAGATCCATTGCCTAGTCAAAGCCATGGTATTCCCTGCAGTCACCTACGGATGTGAGAGCTGGACCTTAGGGAAGGCTGAGCGAAGGAAGAGAGACGCTTTTAAACTGTGGTGTTGCAGGAAAGTTCTGAGAGTGCCTTGGACTGCGAGAAGATCCAACCAGTCCATACTTCGGGAAATAAAGCCCGACTTCTAACTGGAGAGAAGGATATTAGAAGCAAAGATGAAGTACTTTGGCCACATCATGAGAAGAAAGGAAAACTTAGAGAATTATTATTATTATTATTATTATTATTATTATTATTATTATTATTAAACTTTATTTGTACCCCACTAGCATCTCCTGAAGGACGCAATGCAGCTTACAAATGCCAAGGCCTCAACACAACAACAACAAACAATAACAATATAATACAAGCAAATTAAAAACATAAGCAATAACAACAACAAAACATTACACTATTACATAATAAAACCAGGGCCGGGACAATGAAGGGTACAGGTTAAAAGTGCTGGGTGTGAGAGGTGATATGTTGGGATTCTGGGCAAGTGCAATGTGCAGAGAGTCTTAAACTCAATAAAGTGCTTCTGGGACATGGTGCTGGAGGTTATCCTATTCTGAAAAGGCACATCGGAATAGCCAGGTCTTCAAGTTCTTCCTAAAGACAGCCAACGTGGGTGCTAGTCTAATGTCTTTGGGGAGGGTGTTCCAAAGTCGGGGGGGCAACCACAGAGAAGGCCCTGTCCCTCGTCCCCACCCAACGGACCTGTGACGCAGGTGGGATCGTGAGCAGGGCCTCTCCGGATGAACGGAGGGAGCGCGTGGGTTCATACATGGAGATGCGGTCACGCAGGTAGGCAGGTCCAAAACCGTTTAGTGCTTTGTAGGTAAGCACCTACACCTTGAATTGGGCTCGGTAGGTAAACGACAGCCAATAGAGCTCCTTAAACAGGAGGGTTGACCTCTCTCTGTAAGGAGCACCAGTTAACATCCTGGCCTCCACCCGTTGAACCAGTTGGAATTTCCGAGCCGTTTTCAAGGGCAGCCCCACGTAGAGCGCATTACAGTAATCCAATCTAGAGGTGACTAAGGCATGGACCACCCCGGCCTAATCTGCCTTTGCGAGGTACAGTCGCACCTGGCACACAAGTCTTAGTTGTGCAAAAGCCCTCCCGGACACCACCAACGCCTGAGCCTCAAGCGTAAGTGATGAATCCAGGAGGACTCCCAAGCTGCGGACCTGTGACTTCAGGGGGAGTGTAACCCCGTCCAGCACAGGTTGCCACCCTATTCCCCGATCCGGTTTATGATTGACCAGGAGGACCTCTGTCTTGTCGGGATTGACCTTCAGCTTGTTCTCCCTCATCCAGATAGCCACAGCGGCCAGGCACTTGTCCAGCACCCGAGAGGCCTCCTTGGAATTAGGTGGAAAAGAGTAGTAGAGTTGTGTGTCATCTGCATAGAGATGGCACCCAACTCCAAAACTCCGGATGACCTCTCCCAGCGGTTTCATGTAGATGTTAAAAAGCATGGGAGACAGAATGGAGCCTTGCGGGACCCCACAGGTCAAAGGCCAGGGGTCTGAGCAGGCATCTCCCAGCTTCACCATCTGGGTTCGTCCCTCCAGGAAGGATTGGAGCCACGACAAAACCGTGCCCTCGAGACCCATCCCAGAGAGACAACCCAGAAGGATACCATGATCGATGGTATCGAAAGCCGCTGAGATGTCCAAGAGAACCAACAGAGTCACACTCCCCCTGTCCAGCTCTCTACGGAGATCATCCACCAAGGCGACCAAGGCTGTCTCGGTGCCGTGACCAGGCCTGAAACCAGACTGTGACTGATCTAGGTAGTTGATGTCATCCAAAAAGCCCTGAATTATGATGGGGAAAATGGAAGGAAAAGGGAAGAAGGGCTGACCAAGGGCAAGATGGATGGATGGCATCCTTGAAGTGAGTGGATTGACCTTGAAGGAGCTGGGGGTGGTGACAGCTGACAGGGATCTCTGACGTGGGCTGGTCCATGAGGTCACGAAGAGTCGGAAATGACTGAACGAATGAGCAATAACAACATGGCCATGTTCCAGGAGCATTTTTTTGGAACATGGCCAAACAGCCCGGAAAACTCACAACAACCCAGATTATGTAAATGCTGGTCTCCTAGGGTCTTAGCCCAGTACTTAAACCGCTATTCCACATGGGTTCTCCTATGTGACTATGATGTTAATATGGGCAAAAAAGCAGCAACGTCAGTATTGATCCCTGGTCCATTGATGTGAAAAGGTTGCTGTTATGCTAGATCATAACATCTGAAAAGCTCCTGTCCACAGCACATGGAGTTTTCCTAGGTCGAGCAACAGCATTTGAGCATGACAGATGTAAAGATGAGAGAAACATTTGGCAACCCAGGCGAGGCAGTTGTCCCAGTGAGAACTCTGCCTTTAAACAGCTGGGGTTTCCAAACTAATTTGTCCAAGACACTCAGGCTTTTTTGCAACAGTAAGTGAGTCTTGTTAAATGGAGGTCACAGCAGGGCCCTGGTGTTTTTTCCTCCTGACAAGAGCTGCGAGCGGCTGGGTTTCTTGCACAACACTCTACATTCCCAGCCAATTGCAGCCATTTGAAGGGGCTTTAATGGGCCCTTAATTGGAGCTGATGGATTTTCTAGGATGGGAGCAGAGAGATGCGGGAGACGGAGGGCTTTCCTGGATGGGGGAAGCCATCTCCACATCAGCCATGAGTGACAAAAAGGTTCATTGGGGTCTTCTCTTGAAATGGCTCCATGTGAGTGATTCAGACGTTGCCACAAGCTACTGTTTAGCAGTCAATCTGGCAAAGTTACGAGACGAATGAGGTCCCAATTACTGCCGCTGCTCATCCACTCTGGAGAAGAACAAGATTTTGATGACACAACCCAGGATCATCCTCCGAAATCAAGTGTGTGCATTTGTCTGCTTTATATGTCCTGGTAGTGGTTATGCAATTTGCGTTCTCCATGTTGCCCTAAACATCTGAGGCAACCAAAGTCGCGTGTCGTGTCACGTTCTTAGGATCCAGACATTGGTGTTGATGGTGAACGTGATCCCAAAAGCTAAAATATATATCATGAATCATGAGAAGACAGGAAAGCTTGGAATCATAGAATCAAAGAGTTGGAAGAGACCCCATGGGCCATCCAGTCCAACCCCATTCTGTCAAGAAGCAGGAATATTGCATCCAAATCACCCCTGACAGATGGCCATCCAGCCTCTGTTTATCATAGAATCAAAGACTTGGAAGAGACCTCATGGGCCATCTAGTCCAACCCCATTCTGTCAAGAAGCAGGAATATTGCATTCAAATCACCCCTGACAAATGGCCATCCAGCCTCTGCTTAAAAGCTTCCAAAGAAGGAGCCTCCACCACACTCCGGGGCAGAGAGTTCCACTGCTGAACGGCTCTCACAGTCAGGAAGTTCTTCCTAATGTTCAGATGGAATCTCCTCTCTTGTAGTTTGAAGCCATTGTTCCGCGTCCTAGTCTCCAAGGAAGCAGAAAACAAGCTTGCTCCCTCCTCCCTGTGGCTTCCTCTCACATATTTATACATGGCTATCATATCTCCTCTCAGCCTTCTCTTCTTCAGGCTAAACATGCCCAGCTCCTTAAGCCGCTCCTCATAGGGCTTGTTCTCCAGACCCTTGATCATTTTAGTCGCCCTCCTCTGGACACATTCCAGCTTGTCAATATCTCTCTTGAACTGTGGTGCCCAGAATTGGACACAATATTCCAGATGTGGTGTAACCAAAGCAGAATAGAGGGGTAGCATTACTTCCTTAGATCTAGACACTATGCTCCTATTGATGCAGGCCAAAATCCCATTGGCTTTTTTTGCCGCCACATCACATTGTTGGCTCATGTTTAACTTGTTGTCCACGAGGACTCCAAGATCTTTTTCACACGTACTGCTCTCGAGCCAGGCATCCCCCATTCTGTATCTTTGCATTTCATTTTTTCTGCCAAAGTGGAGTATCTTGCATTTGTCACTGTTGAACTTCATTTTGTTAGTTTTGGCCAATCATCTCTCTAATCTGTCAAGATCGTTTTGAATTCTGCTCCTGTCCTCTGGACTATTGGCTCTCCCTCCCAATTTGGTGTCGTCTGCAAACTTGATGATCCTGCCTTCTAGCCCTTCATCTAAGTCATTAATAAAGATACTGAACAGGACCGGGCCCAGGACGGAACCCTGCAGCACTCCACTTGTCACTTCTTTCCAAGATGAAGAGGAAGCATTAGTGAGCACTCTCTGTGTTCGTCCATAGATTAGCATATTGATAAAATTGTAAAGCTAACAAGGAGTATTTCCAATACACTGCAATTGAACATTCATAACCAGGAAACGCAAGGTACATAAGCTAACTGAGTACATATAGTCCCTGGAAAAATGTGTGAATAAGGGGTTTAGGATAGACTCTATATTGTTAGGGGGGGGGGGGGAATGAGAGCTGCTGTGAACTAAATGCTGAGCTGGGAAGAGATGAGGTCCATGACTGTGGACTTGACAGTAACAGCCATCTTTAAGGAAAATCTGTTTCCATTTTAGACTTTTTTTCGCATATTAGCTGAGGCTCAGTATCTGAGGACAGGTTCAGTGCATCTGCCAGCTGTTGCTTGGCGTTCGCCATTTCTATGAGAGTGATGCATAGATGAAAGCCACAGAGCGCATTGCATGTGCAAATGAGCTGCCACCCTCTGAGTGTGTCAAAATGCTCCCATGGGTGATACTCGGGGTGCCATAAGGCGGCCCGCTTTCCAGAACAGGTCAAATGTTGGCTTGGCAACCTTTCCACAACAAAGCCCGCTCTTCCCATGCAGCCTGTGTTTGTTAAAAGGGAAGCAATCAACAAACCATTGAGCTGCGGGAGGAGAAAGAGATGTTGAACAGGACCGGGCCCAGGACGGAACCCTGAGGCACTCCACTTGTCACTTCTTTCCAAGATGAAGAGGAAGCATTAGTGAGCACTCTCTGTGTTCGTCCACTTAACCAATTACAGATCCACCTCACCGTAGTTTTGCCTAGCCCACATTGGACTAGTTTCCTTGCCAGAAGGTCATGGGGGACCTTGTCGAAGGCCTTACTGAAATCCAGGTACGCTACATCCACGGCATTCCCCGCATCTACCCAGCTTGTAGCTCTATCGAAGAAAGAGATCAGATTAGTCTGGCATGACTTGTTTTTGATAAATCCATGTTGACTATTAGCGATGACTGCATTTGTCTCTAAGTGTTTGCAGACCGCTTCCTTAACAATCTTTTCCAGAATCTTGCCTGGTATCGACGTGAGGCTGACCGGACGGTAGTTGTTTGGGTCATCCTTTTTTCCCTTCTTGAAGATTGGGACCACATTGGCCCTCCTCCAATCTGCTGGAACTTCTCCCGTTCTCCAAGAACTCTCAAAGATGGTTGCCAATGGTTCCGAAATGACTTCCGCTAGTTCCTTCAATACTCTGGGGTGTAGTTGATCTGGCCCTGGGGACTTGAACTCATTAAGAGCGGCCAGGTATTCCTGGACGACTTCTTTCCCAATTAGGGGTTGGATGTCCTCCAATCCCTCATCCACTCCATCTTGCTGAGGTTGAGGACTCTCTTTTTGTGAGAAGACCGAGGCAAAGAAGGCATTAAGTAGTTCTGCCTTTTTCCTATCCGCTGTCAGCATTGCCCCATCTTCTCCTCGAAGAGGTCCTATCGCCTCCTTGTTTTTCCTTTTTCTACTGACATAAGAATAGAAGCCCTTTTTATTGTTTTTAATGTCCCTGGCAAGTCTGAGCTCGTTTTTTGCTTTGGCTTTGCGGACCTTTTCCCTACAGGTGTTGGCTATTTGTTTGAATTCTTCTTTGGTGATTTCTCCCTTTTTCCACTTCTTGTGCATGTCTCTTTTGTGTCTTAGCACAGTTAGAAGTTCTTTGGACATCCATTCTGGCTTCCTTGCACTTGTCCTATTTTTTGTCTTTGTTGGCACGGTTTGCAATTGCGCCTTGGGTATTTCACTCTTGAGAAATTCCCATCCATCCGTAACTCCCTTGTCTTTTAGTAACTGTGTCCACGGAATGCTGCTCAGCGTTTCCTTCATTTTTTGGAAATCAGCTCTCCTAAAGTCCAAAATGCGGGTTTGACTTGTCTTAGTTTCACCCCTGACAGATGGCCATCCAGCCTCTGTTTATCATAGAATCAAAGACTTGGAAGAGACCTCATGGGCCATCTAGTCCAACCTCATTCTGCCAAGAAGCAGGAAAATTGCATTCAAAGCACCCCAACAGATAGCCATCCAGCCTCTGCTTAAAAGCCTCCAAAGAAGGAGCCTCCACCACAGTCCGGGGCAGAAAGTTCCACTGCTGAACAGCTCTCACAGTCAGGAAGTTCTTCCTCATGTTCAGATGGAATCTCCTCTCTTGTAGTTTGAAGCCATTGTTCCTTTGTGTCCTAGTCTCCAGGGCAGCAGAAAACAAGCTTGCTCCCTCCTCCCTATGAGTTCATCTCACATATTTATATATGGCTATCATGTCTCCTCTCAACCTTCCCTTCTTCAGGCTAAACATGCCCAGCTCTTTAAGCCGCTCCTCATAGGGCTTGTTCTCCAGACCCTTGATCATTTTATTCACTTGAGTCATTTGAGTCCCCTGCGGGGTGAGAAGGGCGGAATATAAAAGTTGAAAATAAATAAATAAATAAAAGATGGGCTCAAAGCCAATCTTAAAAACTCTGGCATAGACACTGAGAACTGGGAAGCCCTGGCCCTTGAGCTCCAGCTGGAGGTCAGCTGTGACCAGCAGTACTGTAGAATTTGAAGAGGCACAAATGGAGGGCGAAAGAGAGAAACGTGCAAAGAAGAAGGCGCATAAAGCCAACCCCATCCAGGACTGCCTTCCACCTGGTAACCAATGCCCTCACTGCAGGAGAACATACAGATCAAGAATAGGTCTCCGCAGTCACCTACCGACCCATCGCCACCACACTGATCCTGGAAGACTATCCTACTCAGACTACGGGGGGATCACCTAAGTAAATGTCTAAAACAGCCACTAGGTGGCATTCAGTTAAAAGGTAAAGGTAGTCCCCTGACATTAAGTCCAGTCATGTCTGACTCTGGGATGTGGTGCTCATCTCCATTTCTAAGCCGAAGAGCCAGCGTTGTCCATAGACACCTCCAAGGTCATGTGGCCAAAATGACTGCATGGACAGTTAGGGGAGCCCAAATGAGGTCGAGATTCATAGTTTCCCAAGGTTTGCTATTTATGCTTTTTCCCGTTATACAAGTACTCCTCAATGTCCTTGTACCGATCAGCGACAAAAGGCAGCAAAAGAAAAACCACAACATTGTACTCCTTTTGTAAACTCTGAAAGCCTGACCTGTTTCAGCAGTGATTTTGGGGAGTAGCCCAGAAGGCCGCATTGCTAATAGTAGCATCAGATTTGGGTCACTGTCTAATATCAAGTTGCAAGGGATTTCTTGTTATATAAGTTTCGGGGCAGGATTTAACAGTTGATATATAATTTGATACTAAATAAATAGATCTTCCTATAACTTTGGAAGCTCTCCTTAAAGCACCTTTGCAAAGTTAGCTGGGAAGAGGAATGAATAAAGAAAGATGGAGAAAGAGAGAGGAGACGCTGCTGTTCAGCTTAGCAGGAGGGGGAAAATGGACAATTAAAGAAGGATTTAATTGACAATTTTTTCCGATAAAGTCAAGAGATCTTTCTATTCTCAGCCCAAGTGGGGATGAAGTGGCAAAAAAGACTAAATGTAGAAATTAAAGGAATAACCATTCAAAGCTTTCACAGAGGAAATCTCTGCCTTTTTTCACAGAGAATTGAGACTGTGAAGGGGGGAAACCCAGCGGGGGGAATTCACAAGACAAGCTTACACTAAGAGCAGTCAGAAAATAATTAGCTGGCTTCCTAAGGGATGGGTGTGTGTAAAAAAAAGCTTGGATATTTGAGAAGGAGGGGGTGGAGATGAGATGTTAATACAAGAGAAGTCTATGTGGGCTTGATGTTTTTCTTTTCCACCATGCAAACTCCTTCCCTTTGAAAAGTAAAAAGGTGAGTGCACACAAACAGTTCCTTTCACAACCATTGACCTATGGTGCCAAACTAAAAAGTTACTTGGACATTGGAGATGGAGGATGGTTCACTTCTTGTTGCCTTGAGTCTGAATTGTTTCAGTGAAGAACACATTGGAGGTTTGATTTCAAAACTCCTGCTGCCTAGAAATTGGAATGGGTGCTTTTGACCTTTCCAAACCCCACCCCCCCAAAAAAAGCCCCAGGAAGGGTGCTTGCTTAACTCCATTTTTCAAACCCAGGCTCCCTTGAAACGAAAGGAAATGGTCCCAGGGAGGGTGCATCCTTAACCCTATTCCTCAAACTCAAGCTTTCTTGAAAGGAAAAAAAGAAAGGGTCCCAGGAAGAGTGCTTCCTTAACCCCGTTCCTTAAACCCAAGCTCCCTTGAAAGGAAGAAAGGAAAGAGTCCCAGGGAGGGTTCATCCTTCACCCCATTTCTCAAAAACAGGCTCCCTTGAAAGGAAGAAAGGAAAGAGTCCCAGGAAGGTTGCCTCCTTAACCCCGTTCCTCCAACCCAGGCTCCCTTGAAAGGAAGAAAGGAAATGGTCCCAGGAAGGGTGCATCCTTAACCCTGTTCCTCAAACCCAAGCTCCCTTGAAAGGAAGAAAGGAAAGAGTCCCAGGAAGGGTGCAGCCTTCACTCCATTTCTCAAACCCAGGCTCTCTTGAAAAGGAAGGAAGGAAAGGGTCCCAGAAAAGGTGCTTCCTTAACCCTGTTCGTCAAACCCAGGCTCCCTTGAAAGAAAATAAAAGAAATGGTCCCAGGGAGGGTGCATCCTTAACCCCATTCCTCAAACCCAAGCTCCCTTGAAAGGAAGAAAGGAAAGGGTCCCAGGAAGGTTGCCTCCTTAACCCTGTTCCTCAAACCCAGGCTCTCTTGAAAGGAAGAAAGGAAAGGGTCCCAGGAAGGTTGCCTCCTTAACCCTGTTCCTCAAACCCAGGCTCTCTTGAAAGGAAGAAAGGAAAGGGTCCCAGGAAAGGTGCTTCCTTAACCCCATTCCTCAAACCCAAGCTCCCTTGAAAGGAAGAAAGGAAAGAGTCCCAGGAAGGGTGCTTCCTTAACCCCGTTCCTCAAACCCAGGCTTCCTTGAAAGGAAGAAAGGAAAGAGTCCCAGGAAGGGTTCTTCCTTAACCCCATTCCTCAAACCCAGGCTCTTTTGAAAGGAAGAAAGAAAAGAGTCCCAGGAAGGTTGTTTCCTTAACCCTGTTCCTCAAACTCAGGCTTTCTTGAAAGGAAGAAAGGAAAGGGTTCCAGGAAGGGTGCTTCCTTAATCCTGTTCCTCAAACCCAAGCTCCCTTTAAAGGAAGAAAGAGTCCCAGGAAGGTTGCCTCCTTAACCCCATTCCTCAGACCCAAGCACCCTTGAAAGGAAGAAAGGAAAAAGTCCCAGGAAGGGTGCATCCTTAACCCCGTTCCTCAAACCCAGGCTCTCTTGAAAGGAGGAAAGGAAAGAGTCCCAGGAAGGGTGGTTCCTTAACCCCGTTCCTCATACCCAGGCACTCTTGAAAGGAAGAAAGGAAAGGGTCCCAGGAACGGTGCCTCCTTATTCCCATTCCTCAAACCCAAGCTCCCTTGAGAGGAAGAAAAGAAAGAGTCCCAGGGAGGGTGCTTCCTTAACCCCATTTCTCAAAACCAGGTGTTTCCTTAACCCCGTTCCTCAAACCAAGGCTCTCTTGAAAGGAAGAAAGGGTCCCAGGAAGGGTGCTTAGCCTAAAACAGATTTTTCTATTACCTGATTTTTGAGAGGATCCCAGAAACGGATCTGGGTTCCCAATGAAATTCAGATACGAAAAACGGATTGCCCTCCAGCCAAATTGCATAAGCCTACTGAAAAGCAGTGGGAAACTGCCTGAACAGTGGCACCAACCACGTCTTTTCAGAGACTGTTGATTTATATTATTGTGTTTCAACTTCGTCACCTTTGCTTGGAAGGTCCCTTGGGATCTCGTGCCTTCTTTCCCCCACCGTGTTAATATTTTAGTTGCTACCGAGACACTCTAGGGAAAGAACCTAAGAAGGGTTGTGACATTTTTTAAAAAAAATAAAATAATTTAAGACACATCAACCGATTTGTCACTTTCATAATGAGAAAATGAACGACCTTGTGCCCTAATATAAATCATTATCTATGGCGTAGGCTTAAAATGGAATACATAACTCCTTTGCTACCTGATTCCTCGTTAATGTGCATGCGTGGGCATGCACACAAGCGCACACACACTGATGAAAGGCCTCAAAGGAGCGCTTGGGGAATACTTTGAATACAGGACATTGCTTTGGAGGGGAGGGCACTCAGGACCAAGGATTTACACTAATTGCCTCTGTGCTTTGAACGTACGAAAATAGCCACCTAAAAGAGCCTTGCTATCAAATGCCATGTCCTTAAGCTTGTTTCAGCATGAATGGCTATCCCCTGGAGGTCTTCTCTTAGGGTTCTTTAGGGATATGAAAGAGTCTGGCTCATAGAGCATGTGATGGCCTCCCAGCTCCAGGGATTTCTGGTTGAGATGATTATCTGGATCCATTTCAATCTGTTTTCAGGTCTGGCTATGGTACAGAGAAAGCTTTAGTCACTTTGGTAGACTTACTTACTTAGGCGATCCCTCATAGTCCTCCAAGTGGTCCTCCAAGATGATGGTCCTCCAAGTTCGGTGTCCTGGGGGTGGGTTCATAGGTGGCTGTGGAGCCCTATTCTTGACCTGCATCTTCTCCCACAGTGGAGGGCATTGGGTTCCAGGAGGGAGGTGGTCTCGGTCGGGGTTGGCTTGACATGCCTTCCTCTTGGCACATTTCTCTCTTTCACCCTCCATTCGTACCTCTTCAAATTCTGCAGCACCGCTGGTCACAGCTGACCTCCAGTTGGAGCGCTCAAGAGCCAGGGCTTCCCAGTTCTCAGTGTCCGATTCTCTATAGATCAGTGGTTCTCAACCTTCCTAATGCCACGACCCCTTAATACACTTCCCCATGTTATGGTGACCCCCAACCATAAAATTAGTTTCATTGCTACTTCATAACTGTCATTTTGCTGCTGTTATGAATAGTAATGTAATTATCTGATATGTAGGATGTATTTTCATACGCTGGACCAAATTTGGCACAAATACCCAATACACCCAAATCTGAATACTGGTGGTATTGGGGGAGGGTATTGATTTTGTCCTGTGGGAGTTGTAATTGCTGGGATTTATAGTTCACCTACAATCAAAGAGCATTCTGAACTCCACCAATGATGGAATTGAATCAAACTTGGCACACAGAACTCCCATGACCAACAAAAAATACTGGAAGAGTTTGGTGGGCATTGACCTTGAGTTTTGGGAGATGTAGTTTACCTACATCCACAGAGCACTGTGGACTCAAGCAATGGTGGATCTGGACCAAACTTGGCATGAATTCTCAATATGCCCAAATATGAACACTGGTGGAGTTTGGGGAAAATAGACATTGACATTTGGGAGTTGTAGTTGCTGGGATTTATAGTTCACCTGCAATCAAAGAGCATTCTGAACCCTAACAACGATTGAATTGGGCCAAACTTCCCACACAGAACCCCTGTGACCAACAGAAAATACTGTATTTTCTAGTGGTCTTTGGTGACCCCTCTGACACCCCCTCGCGACCCCTCCAGGGGTCTCGACCCCCAAGTTAAGAAACACTGCTATAGATAGTCCACCATTGGCCCTATCAATGTCTTGCATGGCCTCGACTTCAGACTTCTTGGAACTTGGCCCCGAGGCCAACTTGATACTCCTGACTAACTCTTTGGTGTAAATCTCTATAGATGGCCCACTATGGGCTCTGCCAATGACTTGCATGGTCTCGACTTCGGACTTCTTGGAACTTGGCTGCAAGGCCAACTTGATACTCCTGACTGACTCTTCGGTCTGATTCTCTATAGATGGCCCACCATGGGCCCTGCCAATGTCTCACACGGCCTCAACTTCAGACTTCTTGGAACTTGGCAAACTGATACACCTTACTACCTCTTCAATCCAATCCTATATATATGGCCCACCATTGGCCCTACCAATGTCTTTCATGGCCTCGTCTTCAGACTTCTTGGAACTTGGCTCCATTGGCCAACCTGATACTCCTGATTAACTCTTTGGTCCTATTCTCTATAGATGGCCCACCATGGGCCCTGCCAATGTCTTGCATGGCATTGACTTTGGACTTCTTGGAACTCGGCTCCAAGGCCAACCTGATACCGCTGACTAACTCTTTGGTCCAATTCTCTATAGATTGACCACCTGCTGAATATCGGCATTGGGTGCCAGCTACCTGAAGCATCAGCTGAAACAATACCTGATATGTGAAAGGCCCAAAACCATAAACTGAGCTTAAGTCAGTGAAATGTAAGATAATCACCATCATAATTCTTATGGATTTCGATTTCAAGGAATTAATGACCTGAACTATGACCATGTTATCACGCCAGAAGTGTACAGTGGTGTTTGCAGACTTGTGTGACCATATTGTCACCACTACCAGGATATCAAAAAGTTCCAGAAATGTGAGCTCCCCAGATACAATCTCAGCGTGGCAATCATCTGGCCACTTTCCTGAACAGAAGTGGTCATTGAAATTACTAAAGCTGAGGGCATCCGGGGAGTCTGGCACCACCTGTATTTTAAAGCAATAGATCCCATCTTCAAAACAAAACACCATTAAAGCCTAACAAGAACTGCAGCCAAGTTGACAGGTCTGACTTGATTATCCAATATTGATATGTGATTGTGAGGTAATAAAAACCTTTTTGTTGTTGTTGTTCATTTGTTCAGTTGTTTCTGACTCTTCGTGACTTCATGGACCAGCCCACGCCAGAACTCCCTGTTGGCTGTCACCACCCCCAGCTCCTTCAAGGTCAATCCAGTCACTTCAAGGATACCATCCATCCATCTTGCCCTTGGTTGGCCCCTCTTCCTTTTTCCTTCCATTTTCCCCAGTATAATTGTCTTCTCAAAGCTTCCCTTTCTTCTCATGAAGTGGCCAAAGTACTTCAACTTTGTCTCTACTATCCTTCCCTCCAATGAGCAGTCGGGCTTTATTTCCTAAAGTATGGACTGGTTGGCTCTTCTCGCAGTCCAAGGCAACTCTCAGAACTTTCCTCCAACACCACAATTGAAAAGCATCTATCTTTCTTCGCTCAGTCTTCCTTATGGTCCAGCTCTCACATCTGTAGGTTACTACGGGGAATACCATTTCTTTAACGATGCGGATCTTTGTTGCCAATGTGAAACATGAAAGCAGAAGAAATTAAGAATTCTTTCCATCCAGACATATGTCAGAGTTGTATTTCTGTGTAAAACCGGGAGAATAGGGCTTCTTCCTTGCTCCTGTGCTGGCCTATTTCCATCCTTCATGGTTGATAAGGTAGAAATCAAAACACTACTGGGATCCAAACACAGCTTTAAACAAAGGTCAACTTCGTCCCCTGGCGATGAAATACAAATGGAAACTAAGGCTCTTATGTCAGGGGGAGGTCAAGAGAGATCCAGATAGTAACAAAAGCCTAGGAAAAGGTCTGGTCTTCAACCCTCTGCATCCCTCTTTAGAGTCCCTTGACATGGGGCACGTTAATGAGAAATTACAAAAACACTGAATTATTAATTAATTAATTTATCTACGAAATTTATATTCTGCACTTCTCACCCCAAAGGGGACTCAAAATGGCTTTGTTGTTGTTCATTCGTTCAGTCGTCTCCGACTCTTCATGACCTCATGGACCAGCCCACTCCAGAGCTCCCTGTTGGCCGTCACCACCCCCAGCTCCTTCAAGGTCAGTCCAGTCACTTCAAGGATGCCATCCATCCATCTTGTCCTTGGTCGGCCCCTCTTCCTTTTTCCTTCCACTTTCCCCAGCATCATTGTCTTCTCTAGGCTTTCCTGTCTCCTCATGATGTGACCAAAGTACTTCAACTTTGTCTCTAGTCTCCTTCCCTCCAATGAGCAGTCGGGCTTTATTTCCTGGAGGATGGACTGGTTGGATCTTCTCGCAGTCCAAGGCACTCTCAGAACTTTCCTCCAGCACCACAGCTCAAAAGCATCGATCTTCCTTCGCTCAGCCTTCCCTAAGGTCCAGCTCTCACATCCGTAGGTGACTACAGGGAATACCATGGCTTTGACTAGGCGGATCTTTGTTGCCAGTGTGATGTCTCTACTCTTTACTATTTTATCGAGACTGGACATGGCTCTCCTCCCAAGAAGGAAGCGTCTTCTGATTTCCTGGCCACAGTCTGCATCTGGAGTAATCTTTGCACCTAGAAATGCAAAGTCTGTCACGGCCTCCACATTTTCTCCCTCTATTTCCCAGTTGTCAATCATTCCTGTTGCCATAATCATGGGTTTTTTGATGTTTAGCTGCATCTCAGCTTACAAGATATATATACATACAATATATTATATTAGCATAGTACAATATCCATATTAAATATTACTATATTGTGTTATACCATTATATTGTAATATTATTACTAATATTACATGTAATATAAATATATACTTATAATATCATCATTATTAGTAGTATTATATTTCATTACATTATAATATTATAAATATTATACATATATACAATATTTTATATTACATTACATTATATTATTAGAATATCATAGGATACAAAATGGAACTGTCCTGTGGCCCCCTCTCTCTTCACTCTGGCCCAGAGCAGCACTTGGTGCTGGGGAGAGGGATCCCCAACTGATGACATATGCAGGAGACCAGATGGAACTGTCCCCTGGCCCCCTCTCACTTCACTCTGGCTCAGAGCGGCAGTTGGTGCTGGGGAGAGGGATCCCCAACTGATGACATAGGCAGGAGACAAGATGGAACTGTCCCCTGGCCCCCTCTCTCTTCACTCTAGGTCATCAATTGGTGCTGGGGGAGGGGTCCCCAAGTGATCACATATGCAGGAGACAAGATGGAACTATCCCCTGGCCCCCTCTCTCTTCATTCTGGCCTAGAGCAACAGTTGGTGCTGGGAGGAGGAGACCCCAAATGATGATATATGCAGGAGACAAGATGGAACTGTCCCCTGCCCCCCCCCCTCTCTTCATTCTGGCCTAGAGTGACAGTTGGTGCTTGGGGGAGGGTTCCCCAACTGATGACATATGCAGGAGACAAGATGGAACTGTCCCATGGCCCCCTCTCTCTTCACTCTGTCCCAGAGCGGCAGTTGGTGCTGGAGGGAGGGGTCCCCAACTGATGACATATGCAGGAGATAAGATGGAACTGTCTCCTGGCCCCCTCTCTCTTCACTCTGGCCCAGAGCGGAGGTTGGTGATGGGGGGAGGGATCCTCAACTGATGACATATGCTGGAGACAAGATGGGACTGTCCCCTCGCCTCCTCTCTCTTCACTCTGGCCTAGAGCAGCAGTTGGTGCTGGAGGGAGGGGTCCCAAGTTGATGACATATGCAGGAGACAAGATGGAACTGTCCCCTGGCCCCCTCTCTCTTCACTCTAGATCAGCAATTGGTGCCAGGGGGAGGGGTCCCAAACTGGTGACATATGCAGGAGACTAGGTAGAACTGTCCCCTGGCCCCCTCTCTCTTATTTCCGAAGGTGATGTACGGAGAACACGGAGTACACAGTGGACGGCGTTGGGATGTGTTGGAAAGCTTTAATCTGTCCGCCGCGTGTTGTCAAGGTGGGTTGTTGCAACCTGCTCTGTGACATTGTGGATTGTGTTAGACTTTGTGCTGATTTAATTGGAGCTTTGCTGCTGCCCTTGGTCGCAGCTAATTATCTTAATTGAAATACCAGGCAGACGGTGTCAAAACTCAAGAGTTCAGCGTACTTCCTCCGATTCCTCTTTCTTCTTCTCTTTGGCCATGTGATGCTTTTCAGAAAAGGAGGGTAACAGAGAAAACGGGGAAGCCACGGGCATGCATGGAAAAGCCAAATGTTCCGAGCTCCTATGGTACGAATTGCATAGTCTCAATGCAGAGTTCAGAAAAGTGAACACTTATTTCTATGCATAGCATGGAAATGATCTTTGAATGTTTAGCCAGCCTTAATGGTAAGGATTATTGGGAATGATTGCTTCCTTAATGCATTGCACTTTGATTGCATTTCAATCACTGGATGTTCCTCCTCCCCATCCAAATACATACCATGGAGCTGGGAAACCTTTCTGGACTATTTGGGGCAGTGTTTCTGAACCTTCCTAATGTGGCGACCCCTTAGTACAGTTCCTCATGTTGTGGTGACCCCCAACCATAATATTATTGTCATTGCTACTTCAGAACTGTAATTTAGCTACTGTTGTGAATAATTATGTAAATATCTGATATGCAGAATGTGTTTTCATTCATTGGACCGCATTTGGCACAAATACTTGATATACCCAAATTTGAATACTGGTGGGGTTGGGGAGGATGGATTTCGTCATTTGGGAGTTGTAGTTGCTGGGATTTATAGTTCACCTACAATCAAAGAGCATGCTTTTTAACATCTACATAAAACCGCTGGGAGAGGTCATCCGGAGTTTTGGAGTTGGGTGCCACCTCTACGCAGATGACACGCAACTTTACTACTCTTTTCCACCGAATTCCAAGGAAGCCCCTTGGGTGTTGGACGGGTGTCTGGCCGATGTGGCTGTCTGGATGAGGAGGAACAAGCTGAAGATTAATCCTGACAAGACAGATGTCCTCCTGGTCGATCGTAAACCAGATCGAGGTATAGGGTGGCAACCTGTGTTGGACGGGGTTACACTCCCCCTGAAACCACAGGTCCGCAGTTTGGGTGTCCTTCTGGACTCATCGCTTACGCTTGATCCTCAGGCATCGGTGGTGGCTGGGAGGGCCTTTGCACAATTGAGACTTGTGCACCAACTGCAACCATACCTCATGAAGCTGGATCTGGCCAGGGTGGTACATGCCTTAGTCACCTCCAGATTGGACTACTGTAACTCACTCTACGTGGGACTGCCCTTGAAAATGGCCCGGAAATTTCAGTTGGTTCAACGGGCGGCGGCCAGGCTGTTAACTGGTGCTCCTTACAGAGAGAGGCCAACCCTCCTGTTCAAGGAGCTCCATTGGCTGCCGTTCATCTTCCGGGCTCTATTCAAGGTGCAGGTGCTTACCTACAAAACCCTAAATGGTTTGGGACCCACCTACCTGCATGACCGCATCTCCATATACAAACCCACACGATCTCTTCGTTCATCTGGTGAGGCCCTGCTCACGATCCCACCGGCATCGCAAGCGCGATTGGTGGGAACGAGGGACAGGGCCTTCTCGGTGGTGGCCCCATGATTCTGGAACTCCCTCCCCAAGGACATCAGGCATTCCCTAACACTGGCAATCTTCAGAAGGAGCTTGTAAACATGGATGTCCCAGTGTGCCTTCCCAGATTAAGGAATCCCAAGCAATGTCCCTAATGCACTTTATGAGAGAGTTAGAATTGTCTGCACACCCTTTTATTTCCAACATATTCATCCTACCTCACCTGGACATGCCCAGCATTTTTAGAATTTTAACCATTACATTTGGCCCTGCCACAGGTTTTTAATTGTTAATGTTCTGCTTTGTTATGAATTATTTATTTTTGCATTGTATTGTTGTTGTTGTGTTTTTGCTAATGATGTACTTTGGGCTCGGCCTCTTGTAAGCCGCACCGAGTCCTGCAGGAGATGGTAGCGGGGTATAAATAAATGATTATTATTATTATTATTATTATTATTATTATTATTATTATTATTATGAACTCCTTCAATGATGGAATTGAACCAAACTTGGTGCACAGAACTCCCATGACCAACAGAAAATACTGGAAGGGTTTGGTAGGCATTGACCTTGAGTTTTGGAGTTGTAGTTCACCTAAATCCAGAGAGCACTGTAGACTCAAAAAATTATAGATTCAAACATGGCATGAATACGCAATATGCTGAAATGTGAACACGGGGGAGTTTGGGGAAAATAGACATTGACATTTGTGAGCTGGAGTTGCTGGGATTTATAGTTTACCAAAGAACATTCTGAACTCCACCAACGATGGAATTGAACCAGACTTGGCAAACAGAACACCCATGACCAACAGAAAATACTGCATTTTCTGATGATCTTTGGTGATCCCTCTGACACCCCCTTGCAACACCTTCCCCAGGGGTCCCGACCCCCACATTGAGAAACATTGATATAGGGGATAAAGTGTCTCTTTTTAGAAGTTTAAATTCCAGTATAATCCACCAACATGAGACCATCTATCACCCTTCCCTACTTTTTGTTGCCAGTTGGATACTCTAGAGATGGGAAGCATTCCAAAAAATTGTTTCTCAATAATAATAATAATAATAATAATAATAATAATAATACTTTATTTATATTCCACCCTTCTCACCCCAAAGTACACATACACGGCAAACATTCAATGCTTTTTGTATAGACAGTACACAGACAGAACAGAAGGAGGTGTTGTTTCAATGACGGTTGGCCTTGAGTCCACAGGGGGTGCTGTCGCTCCATCCTCTATGACGAAGAGCCGTGAGGATGCCCAGATGTTTTGATGTCTTCCCGTCCTTGTGGGAGGCTTCTCTCATGTCCCCGCATGGAGAGCTGGAGCTGACAGAGGGAGCTCATACACGCTCTCCCCAAATTCAAACCTTGACCTGTCAGTCTTCAGTCCTGCCGGCATAACACAAGGGTTTAACCCATTGTGCCACTGGGGACTCCAAGGGAAAAATACGAGGGTTGAATGAAAAGTAATGCCTCCACCTTCGTTACTTGTGTTTAGATGGGAATATTTTAATAAATCAAACGCAGAAATAATCCTTAGAATGTGCTCTTTCAATACAACTATTCAATTTTCCACATAATCACCAGACAATTGGATACATTTCTGCCAATGATGAAGACGTTTTCTGAAGCCATCACAAAAGAAGTTGACACTCCCGCAACCAGCGTCTCACAGTTCTCGCAACATCTTCATCAGAAGTATAATGATGGTCCAGCAGATCTTCTTTCATTATCGGCAACAGATGGAAGTCAGACGGTGCTGAATCTGGACTGTATGGACAATGTCGTACGGTGGTGAGATCCAGTCTCTGAAGTTTCAAATCTGTGTGCTTTCATTTCAGGTGTCAGGATCCTGGGTACCCATCGTGCACAGATCTTCTGATAACCAAGAAAAGCAATCATGTGACCCACACGTTCTTGTGAAATGCAAATTGTGCTTGAAATTTCTCTCTGAGTGATACGACGATCGTCCTGAATCAATCTGTCAACCGTTTGCTTGTGAAACTTGGTGGTTGCTGTCACAGGACGTTCAACTCTTTGTTTGTCACGCAAGTCAGATATTCCCACCTCAACATCTTTAAACTTACTCACCCAATGACGCACAGTCCTCACATCAACACAATCACCATCGACAGCTTGCATTCTCTGATGAATCTCCTTCTGCTGTCAAGAATTCAATGACTGCACATTGCTTAAGTCGCATTGACTGACTGTCTGTGCAGTGTTCCATACTTCACACTTTAACGACACACCCGTTCAATGCTAAGGCTTCCCACTAAAATGGAACTGTAGAGGAGAGTCTACTGAACAAGCCAGTACCTGCCGCATACCAGTACTGCCATCTGTTGAAGAGTTACAAAGGTGGAGGTATTACTTTTCATTCAACTCTCATATTTATTGGCTCCCACTTGTTTTCGTTGCAGGAGTGTTTTTGTACTGGGACGGGCCTTACTTTTATGTGCTCCCAAAGGTATTGAAGGTACAGAAGATACTGAAGGAAATGAATATGAGCATGGCGAGAAAATGGACAGGGGTCATTTCTTCTCTTCTTTTCCTATTTCGTTCCCTTTCAACCAAACTTTCTGCCAACTCTTTCCTCTGTATTCCAATAGACCCTGTTCATATCTCATGCCCTATCTCTTTGAGGTTTTCTCTTCTCCCCTTTTTCCCTTCCTTCCTCTTTAAATAAATGGCACTGTAGAGGAGAGTCTACTGAACTAGCCAGTACCTGCCACATACCAGTACTGCCATCTGTTGAGGAGTTACGAAGGTGGAGGCATTGCTTTTCATTAAAGAAAAGTCAGGAAAGTTTGAGGACTGCTTCTGTAAAGTCTGCTTCCGTCCTCTCACTTTTGGCCCACGGTGACAAGGCTACCAAATGACTCTTTGAGAAGGTTGCATGTGCTTCATTTCTTGTTCCAATTCAACCCAAATGACCATCAGCCCCAAAGCCAAAAATCCCATGCTTCTTAAAAGATGCTGGCAGCATAGAATATTTTCTGGCCGGCACAAGATTTGGCAGCCTCCAGGAGACACATTGCTTGGAGTTAATTTATAAGATCCCAGACAGCGAGAGAGTTCATTTAATTGAAAGATGTAATTATCAGGTGTTGGAGGCGAAGGGCCTCATTAATTTCACAGACATTCTGTTGACTGAACTGTCCACGTTTCTATTTTTCACTGCATATCAAGGCTAAAGCTCCACTTCGCAGGGAGACCAAAGGGAAGCAAGAGATCTCGGTGGGCTCCCCCTGAGCACAGGCTGCACAAGTCTATAATCCAATACAAGACCCACATTTCAGGTCAGCCTCCCTGGTGGTCTCAGCTCATAATAGACATTTCGGAAGCTGTAAAACACACCTGCTCTGCAGGGAAGGAGCTCACATTCAAACAGGAGGGCTGAGATACTACATCAGGGCTGCGTAGTACTGAGTTAGGCATTTATGGTGATACATTAACTTTGTTACGAGGGTTGAATGAAAAGTAATGCCTCCACCTTCATAACTCCTCAACAGATGGCAGTACTGGTATGCAGCAGGTACTGGCTTGTTCAGTAGACTCTCATCTACAGTTCCAGTCGCCCATCCACACACAAATGGCCAATGTTTCTAGGGGAAAGCAGAAGTACGAGGGTTGAATGAAAACTAATGCCTCCACCTTCATAACTCCTCAACAGATGGCAGTACTGGTATGCAGCAGGTACTGGCTTGTTCAGTAGACTCTCATCTACAGTTCCAGTCGCCCATCCACACGCAAATGGCCAATGTTGCTAGGGGAAAGCAGAAGTACGAGTGTTGAATGAAAACTAATGCCTCCACCTTCATAACTCCTCAACAGATGGCAGTACTGGTATGCGGCAGGTACTGGCTTGTTCAGTAGACTCTCATCTACAGTTCCAGTCGCCCATCCACACACAAATGGCCAATGTTGCTAGGGGAAAGCAGAAGTACAAGGGTTGAATTAAAACTCATGCATCCACCTTCATAACTCCTCAACAGATGGCAGTACTGGTATGCAGCAGGTACTGGCTTGTTCAGTAGACTCTCATCTACAGTTCCAGTCGCCCATCCACACAAATGGCCAATGTTGCTAGGGGAAAGCAGAAGTACGAGGGTTGAATGAAAACTAATGCCTCCACCTTCATAACTCCTCAACAGATGGCAGTACTGGTATGCAGCAGGCACTGGCTTGTTCAGTAGACTCTCCTCTACAGTTCCATCTTGGCAGAAAGCTTTAGCATTGAACGGTTGTGTTGTTAAAGTTTGAAGTATGAAACCCTGCGTGGACAGTTGGTCAATGCAACTTAAGCAACATGTAGTCATTGAATTTTTGGCAGCAGAAGGTGTCACCCCAATGGAGATTCATCAGAGAATGCAAGCTGTTTATGGGGATTGTGCTGATGTGAGTACTGTGCGTCGTTGGGCGAGTAAGTTTAAGGACATTGAGGTGGGAACATCTGACTTGTTTGACAAAGAGTTGGATGTCCTATGAGAGCAACCACAGCACCACGTGATGGCTTCAGAAAACTTGTTTGTTTATTTATTTATTTATTTACCTTACTTATATACCGCTGTTCTCAGCCCGAAGGTGACTCACAGCGGTTCACAACAATAAGAGACAGCAGAAATTCAATGTTACAGTATAAAAACAGTTAACAAACTAACGCATTACACAATTAATAAACAATAACAATTAACAATTACTACCATAGCCATTCACTTGTTCATCGTTGGCAGAAATGTGTCCAATTGTCCGGTGATTATGTGGAAAAGTGAACAGTGGTAGTTAAAGAGCACATTCTAAGGATTATTTCTGCGTTTGATTTATTAAAATATTCCCATACAAACCCAAGTAACGAAGGTGGAGGCATTACTTTTCATGCAACCCTCATAATATGCAACCAACTCCCCCCCCCCAAAAAAAATCTGAGCATGTCTATTTATGCAGAATGCACACTACACCCATGTGCAATGGCATTGCATGTGCTATTCCTGTTGGAAATAACAACCTTCTGCAAGCCTCCTATACTATATATTTTTATGTATATAAAACAGATTGCTTACTGTATTGGATATGTGTGTGTGTGTGACTTTTCAATAACTTTAAAATATAGGTTCTCTTTATTGCAATTTGCAGTGTGAGAGGGTATATCAGATTACAGAAAATATTTAGACAAAGAATGACATTGGACATACAGACATACAGATTCTATGCAACTACATTGGATTTACAATTACATTGGTTAACAAATGAACAAAGGAGAATTACATTTTCACTCAACATTCACACACATCCAGCAGTCACCAGCCAATCCCTCTCCAATTCCAGAGATACAGCTTAATGGTGTAACATTAGAAAATGTTGACCATTTCCGCTCCCTTGGCAGCCACCTCTCCACAAAAGTCAACATTGACACCAGAATACAACACCACCTGAGCTCTGCGAGTGCAGCATTTTTCCAAATGAAGCAGAGAGAGTTTGAGGACTGGGACACTCATAGGGATACCAAGGGGCTTGTTTATAAAGCTATTGTCCTCCCAACCCTGCTATGTGCAGGCGAAACGTGGACTATCTCTACAGACATAACATGTAACTCCTAGAATGATTCCATCAGCGCTGCCTCAAAAATTCCTGCAAATCTCTTGGGAAGACAAGCAGACAAATATCAGCGTGCTGGAAGAAGCGAAGAGCACCAGCATTGAAGCGATGGTCCTCTGCCATCAGCTCCGCTGGAATAGCCACGTTGTCTGGATGCCCAACCACCATTTCCCAAAGCAGTTGCTCTACTCTGAACTCAAGAATGGAAAATGGAATGTTGGTGGGCAGGAAAAGAGATTTAAAGATGGGTTCAGAGACAACCTTAAAAACTCTGGCATAGACACTGAGAACTGGGAAGCCCTGGCCCTTGACCGCTCCAACTGGAGGTCAGCTGTGACCAGCAGTGCTTCAGAATTTGAAGAGGCACGAATGGAGGGCAAAAGAGAGAAACATGCCAAGAGCAAGGCGCATCAAGCCGACCCCAGCCGGGACCGCCTTCCACCTGGAAACCAATTCCCTCACTGCGGAAGAACATGCAGGTCAAGAATAGGGCTCCACAATCACCTATGGACCCACCGCCAGTACACCGATCTTGGAAGACAATCCTACTTGGACAACGAGGGATCACCTAAGTTAAGTTAAGTTAATGTGGGATTTCCTGCCTTGATGTTCTGGGATATAGGGCTGTGTGGAAATGTCCTTAGTCTAGTCAGAAAGTCCAATGGAATCTGTAAGCATACTGTTCCTACTGAAGTCTAAAGCAAAACAGTTCTTAAATGGAGTCTGGGTCCTGAACAAGCCCAGGCCTGATCTCATTATCTAGAGCCCCTCCCACAACAAAGAGTTAAAGAAGAACTGGAAACCAATCACACCTATACAATACAAGGAAAAGAGATTGAAAGATGGGCACAAATGGGCCCATCTTTCAAATTCTACAGCACTGCTGGTCACAGCTGACCTCCAGCTGGTGTGCTCAAGGGCCAGGGCTTCCCAGTTCTCAGTGTCCATGCCAGAGTTCTTAAGGTTGACACTGAGAACTGGGAAGCCCTGGCCTTGAGCGTACCAGCTGGAGGTCAGCTGTGACCAGCAGTGCTGTAGAATTTGAAGAGGCACGAATGGAGGGCAAAAGAGAGAAACGTGCCAAGAGGAAGGTGCGTCAAGCCAACCCTGACCGGGACCGCCTTCTACCTGGAAACCGATGCCCTCACTGTGGGAGAACATGCAAGAGTAGGGCTCCATAGTCACCTACATAGCCAGTACACCAAACTTGGAGGACAATCCTACTTGGACAATGAGGGATCGCCTAAGTAAGTAGCCCATATTTTCCCTTTGGCTGTCGATCCTTCCATTCCCTCCTTTTCCCTGTCGCTACCCATCGCTATCCCCAAACTTCCATCTCTGCCTTGGTATGCTTTCTGGCATGTCAACCCATATTTATGATTTATTTTGGACTGGGCTGCATTGCATCTCAAGGCCAGCATTCCCTAATCCATCACCGTCCCCACAGTGGCCATGCACAAACATTTGTTTTTCGCTGCATCAGCATCTTTGGCTGCCGAAGAAAGATGCCTATTGTTAATCACTATAGCAACTGCAATTTGGTACTTGATAGGGTTGTGTGTGTGTGTGTGTGAGAGAGAGAGAGAGAGAGGTTCCCCCATTCTCCTTTTTTTTTTGGCACAGATTATCATCGGGGATTTTGGCTTTAATATTAACACACCCTTGTTGACTGAAAAGCTCTCACTTTCATCAAGCAAGAGTATTTATAATTTAACAGAACGGTCGTCAGGCCAGCGGTTTGGGCTTGAAATACATCACAGCCGGAGTTGTTCTGCGGCATGCGCGGGTGTGTGCTTTGAATAAGCAACTAGTGCTCTTCATCCCCCAAGGGCTTTGGATGCACACAATGCTGAATGTTCCAAGGGCATTGTGTGAAAGCATCCAAGGCAGGCAGCTACTAGTCACACAATCATAGAATCCTGGAGTTGGAAGAGACCACAAAGTCCATTTAATTCAATTCTCAATTTGAAGTCTATCTAGATCAGTGGTTCCCAACATTTTTTTGACCATTGACCACTTTGGCCAGGGACCACTTGACCAGGGACCACTTGACCAGGGACCACTTTGGCAAGGGACCACTTGACCAGGAACCACTTGACCACGGACCATTTGCCCAGGGACCACTTTGGCCAGGGACCACTTGACTAGGGACCATTTGAACAGGGACCACTTGAGCAGGGACCACTTTGGCCAGGGAACACTTTGGCCAGGGACCACTTGACCAAGGACCACTTGACTAAGGATCATTTTGGCCAGGGACCACTTGACCAGAGACCACTTGACCAGGAACCACTTTGGCCAGGGACCACTTGACCAAGGACCACTTGAACAGGGACCACTTGAACAGAAACCATTTTCACCAAGGTCCACTTCACCTGGGACCACTTGTCCAGGGACCACTTTGTCCAGGGACCACTTTGCCCAGGGACCAATTGACCAAGGACCACTTTGACCAGGGACCGCTTGACCAGGGACCAATTAAACAGGGACCACTTTCGCCAGGGACCACTTTGGCCCGAGACCACTTTGGCCAGGGACCACTTTGGCCAGGGACCAGTTGACCAGGGACCAATTGACCAGGGACCACTTGACCAGGGACCACTTGACCAGGGACCACTTTGGCCAGGGACCACTTGACCAAGGACCACTTGACCAGGGCCCACTTGACCAGGAGCCACTTGAACAGGGGCCACTTAACCAGGGGCCACCTGACCAGGGGCCACCTGACCAGGGACCACTTGAACAGAAACCACTTTGACCAGGGACCACTTGACCCGATATGCCCACATTTGAATACAGGTGAGATTGAGGGGATTGATTTTGTCATTTGGGAGATGCAGTTGCTGGGATTTATAGTTCACCTACAATCAAAGAGCACTGAGAACTCCACCAACAATGGAATTGAATGAAACTTGGCACACAGAACTCCCATGACCAACAGAAAATACTGGATGGGTTTAGTGGGCATTCAGCCTCGGCTTTTGCCAACCTAGCATTTCAAAAACATGCAAATGTGAGTAGATCAATAGGTACTGGTCCGGTGGGAAGATAACGGCGTTCCATGCAGTCATGTCATGTCTACAGACAACGCCAGCTCTTTGGCTTAGAAATGGAGATGAACACCAACCTCCAGAGTCAGACACAACTGGACTTAATGTCAGGGGAAAATCTTTACCTTTACCTTTACATCATCATCATCATCATCATCATCATCATCATGCCAAAGGCTATAAAGCTGAACACAAGGCCTAGAACAAGATGGACGCCTCCCAATATAATGTCAATATTTAAAGCCTAACATGGGCCCGCTGGTGCTGCAGTGTGGTAAACCACAGAGCCGCTGAACTTGCTGACTGAAAGGTCAGTGGTTTGAATCTGTGGAGAGAGGTGAGCTCTTTCTGTCAGCCCCAGCTTCTGCCAACCTAGCATTTCGTAAACATTAGGCCTGGGTAACAACGGAAAAAATTGTTTCTAAAATCGATTTGTATTTGGGGGGTTTTTTTGTTTCGATATTTAAAATAATTACAAAATTTTCCTTTTAAAAAGTTCGATATTTACGAAATTTCGTAAATGGTAAAAAAATAACGAATCGATTTCCAAAACAATAATGAATCGATTCGTTAATGGCGGATGCGACCGCGAAATACGCTAAAAAACCTCCAAAACCTTCTGAAGCTTCCCTCTCCCTCTGTTGTTGACTGTTGGTGTGATATTATAATTTTTTTCACTAATTAAACCATAAAACTGGCCCAGACATGCGGAAATAATAACGAAACGACCTCAGAACAATAACGAAACGAATACAATATCGAAATACGAAGCATTTACAAAACGTTTTTGAAAATTCGTTTTTTTTTAATAATTGCTCCAGAATGGTTCGTTATCGTTTTGTAATTGAAAAAAATTAACGAATTATTAACGAATTACGAATTAACGAAACGAAACCGCCCAGCCCTAGTAAACATGCAAATGTGAGTAGATCAATAGGTACTGCTCCGGTGGGAAGGTAACGGCGTTCCATGCAGTCATGCTGGCCACATGACCTTGAAGGCGTCTATGGACAATGCCGGCTCTTTGGCTTAGAAATGGAGATGAGCACCAACCCCCAGAGTCAGACACAACTGGACTTAATGTCAGAGGAAAATTTTTACCTTTACATTATTATTATTATTATTATTATTATTATTATTATTATTATGGAAAATGCTATAAAGCAGTACACAAGGCATAGAACAAAATGGACACCTCCCAATATAATGTCAATATTTATAGTCTAACATGGGCCCCCTGGTGGTGCAGTGTGTTAATTAATTAATTGATTGATTGATTTTATTTACAGTATTTTTATACCGCTTTTCTCACTCCTAGGGGGACTCAAAGCAGTTAAACCACTGAGCTGCTGAACTTGCTGACCGAAAGGTCGGTGGTTTGAAACTGGGTAGAGGTGTAAGCTCCTGCTGTCAGCCCTAGCTTCTGCCAACCTAGCATTTCAAAAACATGCAAATGTAAGTAGCTCAATAGGTATATCTCCGGAGAGAAGGTAACAGCATTCCATGCAGTCAACACCTATATCAGGGCTCTGGATACTTTGGACATAGCTCCACTCTAGAGCCCCAGCTGGAAATAAAAGCCATGCTTTTGAGACCTCCAGAACTCTCTTTGTCTCTTTTCCTCAAACCTTCTCCCTGCCATTTCACTACAACTCCAAAACTCAAGGTCAATGCCCACCAAACCCTTCCAGTATTTTCTGTTAGTCGTGGAAGTTCTGAGAGACAAGACTGGTTCAATTCCACATGACCTTGGAGGTGTCTATGGACAACGCCGGCTCTTTGGCTTAGATATGGAGATGAGCACCAACCCACAGAGTCGGACACAACTGGACTTAATGTAAAGGGAAAACCTTTACATATATATTCAAGAGACACCAACAGGATTCTTACCACCAAAATCTTCATCATCCCCAATATTTCCTGTAAAAAGGTCAAGAAGTAGAGAAAGGGTATATCTTTTGCTTCCAAAACATTTTCCCCAATGGCCATTTGATTTTCATTTTTCAAATGTTTTTTTCAGCTCAGAAAAAAAAAAAAAACATTTCGAAACCATGTACTCACAAGGTGGAAACAAGCAAAACCCATAGGCATTAATTATACATATAGTGAGAGGGAGAGAGCCCACTCCGTACCCAAAAGGAAAAAAAAAACCCACTACTGCTTAATTATTGTTTGCAAATCTCCAGTATTTAAATTGACTTATTTGCAAATGTCTGTTTAGAAATTGACTTTGTAATTATAAAGTCAGCGCAGGCATATTGCAGGCCCTGGAGGGGTCTCTAACGAGGAATGATAATGTACCCAGTGCAAAGCGAACCTCCTGAGTTGCATTCTAATCGCAAGGAAGCGGCTCGGAGTCAAAGCCAAAGGGTCTGCAGGACATCCCCCAAAAGAACAGCAGGGAAGCCAAAGAAGAGGCGTAGGTCCAGGCGAGAGATGGGGCTCACAGGGAAAGGGGGCAACAGAGCGGGCAGGCAAGAGGAATCGCTTTCCTTCTTTGCTTCCCCAAAATCAGATTGAGTTTGTAGTAACCTGAGGTTGAGTGCAGAATGAGAATGAGGCAACCTCCCCGGCTGAAGCAGCTGCTCTGTGCTTTGTTGCAAGGAAATACCTGCACATGGCACGTACCAAACGATGCTTTCACAGGCAGCTCCCTTCCCAACCTGGCTTTTGATAACATCCTTGGCTAATTCCTTTCTCTCCAAGGAAATGACAAGGAGTTTTTTTGTCATTTCCTGCTCACTATGAGAAAGTCTTTGAAAAATAAATACTGTATAAGCTGACCTCATGTATAAGCCTAAAGACAAGACAGAGGTACTCCTGGTCAGTCGCAGGGCCGAACAGGGTATAGGGTTACAGCCTGTGTTAGACGGGGTCGCACTCCCCCTGAAGACACAGGTTCGCAGTTTGGGTGTGATCCTGGACTCATAGCTGAGCCTGGATCCCCAGGTTTCGGCGGTGACCAGGGGAGCATTCGCACAGTTAAGACTCGTGCGCCAACTGCGACCGTACCTTGGGAAGTCTGACTTGGCCACGGTAGTCCATGCTCTGGTTACATCCCGCCTTGACTACTGCAACGCTCTCTACGTGGGGTTGCCTTTGAAGACGGCCCGGAAGCTCCAATTAGTCCAACGGGCGGCAGCCATGGTATTAACAGGAGCAGGGCGCAGGGAGCATACAACTCCTCTGCTGTACCAGCTCCACTGGCTACCGATTAGCTACCGAGCCCAATTCAAAGTGCTGGCTTTGACCTTTAAAGCCCTAAACGGTTCTGGCCCTACATACCTATCCGAACGTATCTCGGCCTATCAGCCCACCAGGACCCTAAGATCTTCAGGAGAAGCCCTTCTCTCCATCCCGCCTGCTTCACAAGTGCGGCTTGCGGGAACGAGAGATAGGGCCTTTTCTGTGGTGGCCCCCCGGCTTTGGAATGCCCTCCCTACTGAAATAAGATCAGCCACCTCGCTAATGGCATTTCGGAAAAAACTGAAAACTTGGATGTTCGAGCAAGTTTTCAACTAATTCCGATGTGATGATGTTTTGATCATGGACTAGCAATCAAGGATAACGAATTGGATTACGACTTTAACTATGAGATGTTCCGGTCTGTATTGGTGGCCCAATACTATGTATGTATATGTATGTATTTTTATATTTTATTTTATATTTTTAAAGTGAATATTGTATTTTTAAATATGTTGTAAACCGCAATGAGTCGCCGCACAGGCTGAGATATTAGCGGTATACAAGTGTACTAAATAAATAAATAAATAAATAAAATAAAGGGCAGCGTTTCTCAACCTGGGGGTCGGGACCCCTAAGGGGGTTGTGAGTGGGTATCAGAGGGGTCACCAGAGGCAGCCCTAGGTAATTTTCAATGGTAAGCAAACAGTATTTTGCCCCCCCCCCCAACCAATCACTGATATATATCTTCTGTTCGTCGTGGGAGTTCTGTGTGCCATATTTGGTTCAATTCCATCATTGGTGGAGTTCAGCATGCTCTTTGATTGTAGGTGAACTATACATCCCAGTAACTACAACTCGCATATGTCAAGGTCTATTTTCCCCCAATAGTGCATCAAGAGCGCCCCTGAGCAAACTCAACTATACTGCAAATGTATTGTCGAAGGCTTTCATGGCCGGAATCACTCAGTTCTTGTGGGTTTTTTCGGGCTATATGGCCATGTTCTAGAGGCATTTTCTCCTGGCGTTTCGCCTGCATCTATGGCAAGCTTCCTCAGAGGTGAGGTCTGCTGGAGCTGGGGAAAAAAGGGGTTTATATATCTGTGGAATGACCAGGGTGAGACAAAAGGCTTTTGTAAGTTGGGCTAGGTGTGAATCTTTCAACTGACCACCTTGATTAGCATACAATGGGCTGACTGTGCCTGGAGCAAACTCTTCTTGAAAGGTGATTAGATGTCCCTGCCTGTTTTTCTCTCTGCTGTTTTTGCTATTGCAATTTTAGAATTTTTTAATATTGGTAGCCAGATTTTGTTCATTTTCATGGTTTCTTCCTTTCTGTTGAAATTGTCCACATGCTTGTGGATTTCAATGGCTTCTCTGTGTAGCCTGACATGGTGGTTGTGAGAGTGGTCCAGCACTCTGACATGGTGGTTGTGAGAGTGGTCCAACTTACAAAAGCCTTTTGTATCACCCTGGTCATTCCACAGATATATAAACCCCTTTTTTCCCAGCTCCAGCAGACCTCACCTCTGAGGAAGCTTGCCATAGATGCAGGCGAAACGTCAGGAGAAAATGCCTCTAGAACATGGCCATATAGCCCGAAAAAACCCACAAGAACTGAGTATACTGCAAATGCTTACTTTGCGTAATGGGTTGAGCCGCCCCTGAGGGTCACCAAAGACCATCAGAAAACACAGTATTTTCTGTTTGTCATGGGGGTTCTGGATGGGAAGTTTGGTCCAAACCTGTCGGTGCGGTTCAGAATGCTCTTTGATTGAAGGTGAACTATAAATCTGAGTAACTACAACTCTGAAATGTCAAGCTCTATTTTTTCCCCAACTCTACCAGTGTTCACATTTGGGCATATTGTGGCTTTGTGCCAAGTTTGGTCCAGATCCATCATTGTTTGAGTCCATAGTTCTGTCTGAATGTAGGTGAACTACAACTCCAAAACTCAAGGTCAGTACCTACCAAACCCTTCCAGTATTTTCTGTTGGTCATGGAAGTTCTGTTTGCCAAGTTTAGTTCAATTCCTTCATTGGTGGAGTTCAGAATGCTCTACC
Source organism: Anolis sagrei (assembly GCF_037176765.1). Taxonomy (NCBI): domain Eukaryota; kingdom Metazoa; phylum Chordata; class Lepidosauria; order Squamata; family Anolidae; genus Anolis; species Anolis sagrei. The sequence goes on along the minus strand of NC_090031.1, from coordinate 12,339,191 downwards.
TGGATGTAGGTGAACTACTGATGAGGAGATATTGGAAAAATAGATATTTATTTATGTATAAATTCTATGTACTTTACAAGCACTGAAATGTATAGAAAAATCAGGCTCCCTCTGTATCAGAAATCCAAGCTGAGAGGACAAGCAAGCTGCGTTCAGGCACAGAAAGAGGGAGGTGAACATTCCAGAAAGGGGGCATGTTATCTATACAGAGACTGGTACCGAGCCCAGCGTCTAACTTCTAAGTAAGGAGCCTCATAACAGGTCAAAGTAGGCCCCTTGATTGATGAATGTAAGCTGTATGCTGCTCTTCAAGAAAGAAATACACAGACATGCCTTTTGTATCTTGGAAGATAGAATTTGATATTTCTGTGATGCTAAAGTGATGCAGAGAATGACGTCAATGTATATAGAAGCATGTTCTTTGTTTGCCTGCAACTGGAGGGTATAAAAAGGCCGTCAACACCGATATCGGGACTCTGGATGCTTTTGGACATAGCTCCACTCCAGAGCCCCAGCTGGAAATAAAATCCATGCTTTGGAGACCTCCAGAACTTTCTTTATCTCTTTTCCTCAAACCTTCTCCCTGCCATTTCACTACAACTCCAAAACTCAAGGTCAATGCCCACCAAACCCTTCCAGTATTTTTTGTTAGTCATGGAAGTCCTGAGAGTTCAGTTTCATCAGACTGGTGGAATTCAGAAGACTGGTTCAGTTTCATCATTGGTGGAATTCAGAATGCTCTTTGGTTATAGGTGAACTATAAATCCCAGCAACTACAATTCTCAAATGTCAAGCTCTATTTTCCCCCAGCTCTACCAGTGTTCACAGTTTGGTCCAGATCCATCATTGTTTGGTCCACAGTGCTCTACCTGGATGTAGGGGAACTACAACTCCAAAACTCAAGGTCAATGCCCACTAAACCCTTCCAGTATTTTCTGTTAGTCGTTGAAGTTCTGAGAGATAAGAGTGGTTCAATTCCATCATTGGTGGAGTGAAGAATGCTCTTCGATTGTTGGTGAACTTTAAATCCCAGGAACTAACTCAACTTTTTTGAGTGATGGTAACTCCTTGGGTTAGTAGGTGCTGTGGCCAACCTTCCATCCCTCTTTCTCTCTCGCCTTCCTTCCTTCTCTCCCTCTTTCCTTCATTCCTTCCTTTTTTTCCTTTCCTTCTCTCTTTCCTCCCTCCCTCCCCCCTTTTCTTTTATTTTCCTTCTTTCTCTCCTTTCTTCCTTCTCCCCCTTTCCTTCCCTTGCTCTTCGCTTCCATCCCTCCTTCTCTCTTTCCTGCTTTCTTTCCCTCCCTCTTTCTCTCTCTCCTTTCTTCTCTGCCGCTTCCCTTCCTTCCCTTCTTTACTTCTTGCCTGGGCGCTGGAAGGAAGGATCCTCGGAGCCAGGCGCAGAGCAGGCAGGAGGGAGGCACTTTGGAGACAGGCCTCGCTCACCCAGCGCTGCCCTTTTTCTCACCTGTTTGCCGGTTGGGCATGCCTTTGGTGCCTCTCGCACTGGCTGTGCTCGCACGGTGGGGGTGGGAGAAAGAGAATGGGTTTGAACGCATGCACAGTGTTCTCTTTTAAAATTTAAGGTCTTACTGTTTTTTGGGAGGAATTCTTTTGAGTGCAGGACATAGATTTCTCTGAATGCTGTGTTCTGTCCAAATTTGGTGTCAATTCCCCCAGCGGTTTTTGAGTTCTGTTAATATCACCAACTAACGTTACATTTTTATTTATATAGATAATGATATACTGCATTGTCATTGTTTATTTGTATATTTTAAGTTGTAATGTTTTGATTGTGAGCTGCTTTGAGCCTCCATATGGAGAGATAAAACAGGATATAAATTAAATAAATTAATTAATAAATAATAAACTGCCATGGTCAGCTCAAGGAGTCAGAAATGGAAGTGTGAATGCACAGACATGGAGCATACTGCTGCACATTATCCATTGATGTTACGTGTACATCTAATAAAGATGCATTATGCTGGTACAGCTGTACCAGGAGCTCCAACTTTATTTTCTTTCTGTTATCTGTTTTGCAGTCATAGGACAGATCTCCTGTTGATCATAATTAAGCTTTGGTTCCGCCCCTTGTTCAGGGCTCTGGGAGGGAAAGGAGCCATTTTTTGGGCAGTCTCACACAAGGTAGCTAAGCTATAGGACGTAGACCAGCTCGTCCCGTAGAAAAGCTTCCTTTCTCAAGAGCATCCAGGGGAACTAACCATCCAGGGAAAAATAATATCCGGGGATACAGAAGCAGAAATTCCAGGAGAAAGGTCCCAAAAGCTCGGGCCGAGATCTCACAGCCTCTCAGCCTCACAGCATCAGAGGGAACAGCCCTGAAGTTCTAAGAATTCTCGAAGGGAGAACAGCATTACAGATCCATGGAACTCCAGCTGAAATATTAGGGCTGGGCGGTTTCGTTTCGTTAATTCGTAATTCGTTAATAATTCGTTAATTTTTTCAATTACAAAACGATAACGAACCATTCTGGAGCAATTATTAAAAAAAACGAATTTTCAAAAACGTTTTGTAAATGCTTCGTATTTCGATATTGTATTTGTTTCATTATTGTTTTGAGGTCGTTTCATTATTATTTCCGCATGTCTGGGCCAGTTTTATGGTTTAATTAGTGAAAAAAAATTATAATATCACACCAACAGTCAACAACAGAGGGAGAGGGAAGCTTCAGAAGGTTTTGGAGGTTTTTTAGCGTATTTCGCGGTCGCGTCCGCCATTAACGAATTGATTCGTTATTGTTTCGGAAATCGATTCGTTAATTTTTTACCATTTACGAAATTTCGTAAATATCGAACTTTTTAAAAGGAAAATTTTGTAATTATTTTAAATATCGAAACAAAAAAAAACCCCAAATACAAATCGATTTTAGAAACAAATTTTTCCGTTGTTACCCAGGCCTATGAAATATCTTCAAGCCTCGGCTGGTAGGTCTACTCGATACCCAGACGCGTTTTGAATCAGTAGTAAGTCCCACACTGATGAGGCATAGATAGTAAACAGCCTGGGAGATGTTAAATAGGGTTTTTTCTTACGAAGAAAGTACAATTAATCAAAGTCAGGTGCCAGCTCATTGAGGACTAGACTAAGAAAGCCTTGAAGTGTTGTTTGAACCATTGAAGATTTGTTGTTTGTTCCATAATAAAGACTTTGTCGCATCACCAAAGACTCTAAAGACCATCACTGCAGAAAAATCCCTGAGAACCTCTCTTTGAGGCCCCCTGGCTTCCCGCTGGGCTTAAAGTATATGTCCTATAGAAAAGTACAGCTGTTACAGGCCCGCGCATGACAGATCATGCATGTTCAGTTGAGCAATGTTGCAATTCACTAACAGAGCCGCATTGTGCAATTCTGGCATAACTCCATGAGTATCATGCCTTGCTTCCTTGATGTAGAAATTTGGTCTTAGATGCTCCGTACCACTTTGGTTTTCTGTGTCTTTAAAAAAAAAAAAGCAAATCAGACTGTAAAAAGAGAAGCACCATAGAGCTGCCAGAAAAATATCCCCCTTCTTCCCTGAAGTATCATGAGAACCATTAATTATCTGTAGGTCCCCGAATCAATAGTAAATTCCTTGATGGCATTAATTAATGTGTGTATGTGTCTGTAATGGGCTTCTCCTTCAAACAATTATTGCCTTAGCTCAATTGCTTGAAATTGAAGAGTGTAAAAGGAAGAAATAGGATGCTGTCAACCTCTGTCCTGGAGCCACCCATGGAGGGACATGCCTAGCAATATATCCAAGCGAGGATACTTAATCTCGCCTTTAGTGTGTTATTATCTGTACATCTCATTATCTCGTCAGGGGCTTTCTCCTACAAGGAGAGAGGCAACCAAAAAAAGGCAAACTCTCATTCCTGTTCCATATCATTATCCATTTCTTGCACCCATAAGCTTTGCTTGGCACCAGCTATCTTTCCCTCTCCATGACATTAGTGCATTCCCTATCCACAGAATCCCACTCCACTGATCCAAGGGCCATTCATAATTGTGCTCCGCCAAACCTGCAAGCATGTACAAAGGGCATGTTCCAAAACTCTGTTGGAAAGGTGCTATGAAATAGCAGTAGTCCATATAGGCAAAGATCAATAGTCCAAAATACCAGGGTTGAATGAAAAGTAATACATCCACCTTCGTAACTTCTCAACAGATGGCAGTACCGGTATGCAGCAGGTACTGGCTTGTTCAGTAGACTTTCCTCTACAGTTCCATTTAGGCAGGAAGCCTTAGCATTGAATGATTGTGTTGTTAAAGTGCGAAGTATGGAACCCTGTGCAGACGGTCAGGCAATGTGACTTATGCAACTTGCAGTCATTGAATTCTTGACAGCAGAAGGTGTCACCACGAAGGAGATTTGTGTGTGGAAGGGCAACACTCCTCCCGCCATAAGAACCAGAGATGACACTGACACATAGATGGAGTAAAACATGGCCACAACTTAATTTATTGTTTACGGGAACAAGGGGTTGGCTGCCAGGCATGGGTTCTGGATCAAGATCGATCACCCTGCTGCTGACCGATACATAATGAGACCAACAGGGGGCCCACCAGCACAATATCGGGCAATGAAAATGGTACCCCTGGGAACCGCCGTATATTCCTTCCCTAGCCAGTAGGGGAGGGGCAGAAACCAGATCCAAGGCCCATGTCACATGCCAACGCAAGTTGTGACGAACAGATAATGACCAAAAAACTGCAACACTATACAGCAACATGAAACGTGCAGGGTGGGTGGGAGGACAACTCCTGACCAGGTGGTGGGAAAGCTTCCTGCCACACAGGGAGCTTCTGGGAAGGAGAAGCCCCCTGTTCCCCGCGTGGCCGGCGGGAGAGCGCCCCCCGCCGCAACAGGCCTTGCCCGGTAAGTCAGGCAATGCATTAATCGGAGAATGCAAGCTGTTTATGGTGATTGTGTTGATGTGAATACTGTACATCATTGGGTGAGTAAGTTTAAGGATGTTGAGGTGGGAACTGGGAACATCTGACTTGCGTGACAAACAAAGAGTTGGATGTCCTGTGACAGCAACCACTGGGTTTCACAAGCAAAAGGTTGACAGATTGATTCAGGACGATCGTCGTATCACTCCGAGAGAAATTTCAAGCACAATTGGCAATTCACAAGAATGTGTGGGTCACACAATTGCTTTGCTTGGCTATCAGAAGATCTGTGCACGATGGGTACCCACGATGCTGATGCCTGAAACTCGTCTACTTACGTATAATTTCATTTATATAGTGTAGCTGTATGAAGTGGAAGTGCATCTTTGACATTTGGCAGGAAGGAATGCTGCCCTGCTGCTGCTCCTGGAGAAGTTACAGGGCAGGAGGGGATACCTTTTGGGGAATTTTTAAAGGAGATTTTATTTCTAAAAATCAGGGGATGACTCAAACGTTATGAAACTTGGTGGGCTAACAGTGAGAGAAGGTAGAGAGAAGAAGTGTGGGTGTTAGTGAGGAACCAGTTTGGGTTTGAAGAAGAAGATTGGGCCAGTCTTTTGTGTAGTATTCAGAATAGCTATTGAGAATATAGCTAAAATACTGTGTGGAACAGCACCCCGTTAGTGGTCTGTTCATTTCCTAAGGAAGTCTAGTTCAGGGTTTTTGGCTAGATTCCTAAGGGGGATTTTTGGGAGTTACTATCAGGGATTCATTTCCTGAAGTAATTTTCTGTGTTGAAACTTTTAAGACTTGTAACCCAGAAGTTTTTAAGATCTTTACTTTCACGCAACCACAAGCTTTTTATGCCAGTATTTTACTGAAACCATTAAGCATTTGCACCTGAATATTTCAAGCCTGTTCAATAAATGTTCTTGTTATTTTAATCAACTTATACAAGCCTCAGTGTGAATACCTTTGTGGTCAAAGCATTATTCATGTCAGCTTTCAGCAGCCTCTAAGAAAACTAGAGTGACACAGAGTGTGTTACTGAACAACCTCTCAATAATACCTCAGCCTATTTATTACTAATATGGTGGCAGCGGAAATCTTTTGAAGAATCATTTTAAGTCTCTCAATTACAGTGGTTCCCAGTTCCTAACTTTTAAATACACCATTGGTTCTGCAACCATGCTCCCTCTATATTTTAGGTGAGCTAGTCTGTAGTAGTAATGTTATTGTGATAAAGACATGGCTATAAATATATATTTTTTCATGTCAGGAGAGACTTGAGAAACTGCAAGTGGCTTTTGTTGTGAGAGAATTGGCCATCTGCAAGGAGGTTTCCCAGGGGACGCCCAGATATTTTGATGTTTTACCATCCTTGTGGGAGGCTTCTCTCATGTCCCTACATGGGAAGCTGGAGCTGACAGAAGGAGCTCACCCGTGCTCTCCCTGGATTTGAACCTCTGACCTGTCTTCAGTCCTGCCATCACAAGGGTTTAACCCTTTGCACCACTGGGGGTTTCTAATATAAAACTATAATTTAAGATTGAAGGCTCAAGTGGAGTAGTGGTTTGAGGATTGGATTATGACTCTGGAGATCTTGCTGGGCTATTGAAGCCCGTTGGGTGACCTCTCAGCACCAGAAAACCAAAGGGAATAAATGAGCAGAACTGTATGGAGAAGATCACTCTTAAATGTTGTCTTATACATTCATCCTGAATGGGTGTTGTATTTTCTTAACACATCACTTCCTAGGGACATTAGGCAGGCCCCAACTCTGGCAGTCTTTAGGAGGAGCTTGAAGACGTGGTTGTTCCAGTGTGCCTTCCCAGAATAATGATCCCATAGCACTTTGTCCTCCGAAGCACTTTACATTTTAGGTCTGCTTGTATGTTTTCCACAAACGCCACTACCACCTTTTTGCCCATGCTCCAGCATTATTTTCAATTTTAACTTTACATTTGGCCTCCCCACAGTTTTAATTGTGTGTTGTCTTATTGTTAATGTTACATATCTTATTGTCCATGTTTTTTTTATTTTAATTGCCTGTATTGTTGTTATTATCGTTTGTATGGTGGATTTGGGCTTGACCTCATGTAAGCCGCACCAAGTCCCTTGGGGAGGTGGTAGCGGGGTACAAATAAATCATTATTATTAGGTTCTTGTGGTTTTTTCGGGCTATAGGGCCATGTTCTAGAGGCATTTCTCCTGACGTTTCGCCTGCATCTATGGCAAGCATCCTCAGAGGTAGTGGCAAGCATCCTCACTACCTCTGAGGATGCTTGCCATAGATGCAGGCGAAACGTCAGGAGAAATGCCTCTAGAACATGGCCACATAGCCCGAAAAAACCCACAAGAACCTAGTGATTCCAGCCATGAAAGCCTTCGACAATACGAAGTATTATTATTATTATTATTATTATTATTATTATTATTATTAAATGGAGCTCCCGGTGGCGCAATGGATTAAACCCTTGTGCCAGCAGGGCTGAAGACCCACAGCTCACAGGTTCGAATCTGGGAGAGCGTAGATGAGCTCCGACTGTCAGCTCCAGCTCCCCATGTGGGGACATTTATTTATTTACTATTTACATTATTTCTATCCCGCCCATATCAGCCCGAAGGTGACTCAGAGCGGCATACAAAGTCGGCACAGTTCGATGCCATATAAAATACATGCATTGATAAAAAGCAAAAAAAAAAAGTACATTTAGAATATAAAAACAATAAATAATAATAATAATAATAATAATAATAATAAAACTATGGCCTCTCATTCAAATCCTCATCCGTTCCATCGTCTTGGCCATTCCTGGGTCATTTTCCGATTCAAGTTCATCTATTTATCCTAAGGTTCCGAATGCTTACTCGAAGAGCCAAGTTTTTCATCTTTTTTGAAAGGTCAGGAGGGAGGGAGCTGATTAAATATCCCTAGGCAAGGAGTTCCACAGCTGAGGGGCCACCACAGAGAAGGCCCTGTCTCTCGTCCCTGCCAAACATGCTTACAAAGCAGGCAGGACCGAGAGCAGGACCTCCTCCAACAATCTCAAGTTCCTAGTGGGTTTGTAGGAAGAGATGCGTTCGGATAGATAAGCTGGGCCGGAACCGTTTAGGGCTTTACAGGCTAAAGCCAGCACTTTGAATTGTGCCCGGTAGCAAGCTGGCAGCCAGTGGAGCTGGCGCAACAGAGGAGTAGTATGCTCCCTGAGCTGCCTCACGCTGGACCATTTGGAGCTTCCGAGCCATTTTCAAAGGCAACCCCACGTAGAGCACGTTGCAATAATCTATATGGGAGAAGTCTCCCTCAAGGATGACAAAACATCAAAACATCTGGGGGTCCCCTGGGCAACATCCTTGCAGATGGCCAATTCTCTCACACCAGAAGTGACTTGCAGTTTCTCAAGTTGTTCTTGACATTAAAAAAAAACACATTAGATTTCTATCCGTTCATCTTACTGGATGTTTAGACAAGTCTAGCTTCCTCCGTTGCCAGCAGCCCCTCTTGATTCCTTATGAGTTGTTTAAGCACATACACCCCATGCTTCCAGATTTATTGCCACTCCTTGTTTTGATTTCCTTCTCATGCTGATTTTAATGACATTTTGCCTTTAATGAGGAAAATAGGACCACCGCTCACCAGCCGTAATTCATGTACGCATCCTGATTAGACTGGCTTGTCACAGGATAATAAAATATGCCACTCACAAATGCGGGTAAAGGAACCAGGCAATATGGAGGCAGTGTCTTTGTTTCATCATATATATTTATATATTTCCAATGGAGGTGTGTTGTTGTCATTTCCAACCATAGTGTCAGAGGAGATGGGGCAAGACAGAGAGAGAAAGATCTGCTCACTGAGATGAATTGAATGCTTTGGGCCGAGTCTTCAGCAAAAGAAGTTAATGCCTCAATGAAATTAGATAAAAACGCCTAAAGACAAGGGATCAGGATGTGGGTCCGTGCGAGACAGGTCTGCGGTAAAAAGTTACTGCAATGGTTCATAAGATTCTGCAGATCGCTGAAGCCCAACGCCACTCGGATTGCATTTTCCAGCTGCGATTGTAAAGGAAGAGGGAACCGAGAAAGAAAAATAGAATACACAGTATATTCATTTTTGTGAGACTGCATTAATTACACACTTCATGTCCTGCCGGTGCCCACAACCTAATCACAACGCAGAGGAGCAAGCGTCGAGAGATGCAACATGGTTTGATCATCAGGTAGTCCTTGGAAGATTGCTTTCGGAAAATCACTGAGAGCTACAGATCCAAGGCTCCCAGAAAATAATCATAGTTGGTACATATATATAAAGCAGCTATAATGTTTACAAGTTGATAAGTGTGTGTGTGCATGCGAGAGAGAGAGAAAAATCATTCTTCTCCAGAGAGGAGATTCCATCTGAACATGAGGAAGAACTTCCTGACTGTGAGAGCCGTTCAGCAGTGGAACTCTCTGCCCCGGAGTGTGGTGGAGGCTCCTTCTTTGGAAGCTTTTAAACAGAGGTTGGATGGCCATCTGTCAGGGGTGATTTGAATGCAATATTCCTGCTTCTTGGCAGAATAGGGGTGGACTGGATGGCCCATGAGGTCTCTTCCAACTCTTTGATTCTATGATTCTATATACAGGGTTAGTCAAAATGCATAGGCCAATAAGCCATTCAATTGAATGGCTTATTGGCCTATGCATTTTGACTAACCCTGTATATAAAGCAGCTATAATGTTTACAAGTTGATAAGTGTGTGTGTGCATGCGAGAGAGAGAGAGAGAGAGAGAGAGAGAAATCATTCTTTTTTTGCTTTGAAGTTATTTCCAACTTATGGTGACCCTAAATGCAAGGCCCACGAGCCATATCCAACCTGTCATGCCATTTTATGTTGAGACTTTCAATACCAGGGCAATGTAGTGACATTTATAGAGCCTGACAATTACAAATAACTCTTTGATGGCTGCCATAAGGCTGATGTGGCCCTTGGTGAAAATAAGTTTGACATTCCTGCCATAAGGTGAACTGGTCATAGTTTTTGTGGCAAAATTTGTCAAGGCAGGTTACTATGGTCTTCCTAAGATAACAACAACAACAACAACAACAACAACAACAACAACAACAATGAGTTGTTGTAGGTTTTTTCAGGTTATATGGCCATGGTCTAGAGGCATTCTCTCCTGACATTTTGCCTACATCTATGGCAAGCATCCTCAGAGGTAAATGCCTCTAGACCATTTATTTATTTATTTATTTATTTATTTATTTATTTATTTCGGGTTCTTTTACCCCGCCCTTCTCACCCCGAAGGGGACTCAGGGCGGCTTACAAAAGCAAAGGCACAATTTGATGCCTGCATCACAGAACAATCAAAACACAAAATTACATCAAATTCACAGTTAACAACAATTCATGCATTATACCAATAAAATCAATAAAATCAATAAAACCAATACAAACTCAATTCCTCCTCCTACATGGTCAGCGTTCGCTATCTCATAGTTCTAATTTTCAATTCCACTTTGTCCATCCTGTTGGTCTTACTCGTCTGATTGTCTTATTTAATTGTCAGATTGCCCAAAGGCCTGGTCCCATAACCATGTCTTCACTCTCCTCCTGAAGGAGAGGAGGGATGATGATGTCCTGATTTCCCCCAGGAGTGAGTTCCACAGGTGAGGGGCCACCACTGGGAAAGCCCTGCTCCTCGTCCCCACCAGCCTCACTTGTGACAGCGGTGGGGTCGAGAGCAGGGCCTCCCCAGATGAGCTCAAACTCCGGGCTGGGACGTAGAGGGAGATACGTTCGGACAGATACACTGGACCGGAACCGTACAGGGTTTTGTAGGTCAAAACCACCATGGCCATATAGCCTGAAAAAACCTACAACAACCCAGTAATTCTGGCCATGAAAGACTTCGACAACAACAACAACAACAACAACAACAACAACAATAATAATAATAACCCAAGAACAAGCAATTCGAACCAACACCATCAAAGCCAGAATTGAAAAGTTGACAACAGATCCCAAATGTAGGCTCTGCAAGGAAGCAGATGAAACAATCGATCACATCCTGAGCTGCTGCAAGAAGATTGCGCAGACAGACTACAAGCAGAGGCACAACACCGTTGTTCAGATGATTCATTGGAACTTGTGCCACAAATACCATCTGCCTGTGACAAAGAACTGGTGGGCTCACAAGTTGGAAAAGGTTACAGAGAATTAACACGTCAAACTCCTCTGGGACTTCTGAATCCAGACAGACAGAGTTCTGGAGCACAACACTCCTGACCTCACAATCATGTTAAAAAATAAAGTATGGATTGTCGATGTTGCAATCCTAGGTGACAGCAGGATTGAAGAGAAACAACTGGAAAAGCTGACACGATATGAGGATTTAAAGATCGAACTGCAAAGACTCTGGCACATGCCAGTCAAGGTGGTCCCAGTGGTGATCAGCACACTGGGTGTAGTGCCTAAAGACCTTGGCCTGCACTTAAACTCAATCAGCACTGACAAAATTACCATCTGCCAGCTGCAGAAGGCCACCCTACTGGGATCCGTACGCGTTATTCACCGATACATCACACAGTCCTAGACACTTGGGAAGTGTCTGACGTGTGATCCAATACAACAGTCAGCAGAGTGTCTGCTGTGGACTCAACTTGTTGTGTTTCAAATAATAATAACAATAATAACAACAACAATAACAATACTTTATTTATACCAGGCCCTATCTTCCCAAGGGGACTCAGAGCAGTTTCCAGCAAAACTTACAAAGTGGAAAGTTTCCCTCAGATAACAACAACAACAACAACAACAACCACAACAACACTTTATTTATTTATTTTACACGGTTGGGAGGACAATGGCTTTATAAACAAGCCCTTTGGTCTCCCTATGGATGTCCCGGTCCTCAAACACTCTCTGCTTCATTCAGAAAAAATGCTGAACTTGCAGAGCTCAGACGGTGTTGTATTTCAGTATCAATGTTGACATTTGTGGAAAGGTGGCTGCCAAATGTTATACTATTAAGCTGTATTTCTGGCATTGGAGAAGGATTGGCTTGTGATTGCTGGAAGACAACTTTGATTTTCTCGATGTTCAGTGAGAGCCCGAGCTTCTTGTATACTTCTACAAAGGTGTTTAGAGTGGCTTGTAGGTCTTCTTCTGAATGTGCAGATATGACATTATCATCAGCATATTGTAGTTCTATAACAGATGTTGTTGTGACCTTGGTTTTAGCTTTCAGTGTGCTGAGGTTAAATAGCTTGTCATGTGTCAATAGATGATTTCCACTCCAGTGGGAAGCTTCCCGTTAACAAGATGAAGTATCAAACAATGAAGATGGAAAGTAAGTGTTCTGTAACGCGCTGGGCCTGTAATAATTGACTTTTGAAATAGGACGTGCACCTTGTGCCCAGCGGGAAGCCAGGGGTGCCTCGAAAGAGGCCTTTAAGGATTTTCCTGTAGAGATAGTCTTTAGAGTCTTTAATGATGTAACAAAGTCCTTTATTATTGAACAAATCCAACAGATATTTCTCAAATCTTCAATGGGTCAAAGAAATGCTTCAAGGCTTCGAATTAACTGGTGGCTTCCTTAATCTTGTCCATGAGGGACAGGCAACTGTCTTCATTAACTACTTCTTTACTTTAGAGGAAAACCCTTTTTTAACCTCTTCCAGGCTGACTATAATCTAATCCTTACTGATGTGGGTCCTACTACCGGATTCAAACTGTGTCTTGAGCACTGAGTAGACCTACCAGTAAAGGTTTGCAGATTCTTCAGCTGGAGTTCTCTGCGTCTGTAAAGCTGTTTTCCCTCCGGAATTTCTTAGAGACTTTAGGGCTGTTTCCTAGGCCTGGGTAACAACGCAAAAATTTGTTTCTAAAATCGTTTTGTAATTGGGGGTTTTTTTTGTTTCGATATTTAAAATAATTACAAAATTTTCAAAAAAAAAAGTTCGGTATTTACGAAATTTTGTAAATATTTACAAAACATTTTGTAAAGATGGCGCCCTTTTTTTTCAATATTTTTAAAATATTTTTTAAATTTAATTATTAATTTAGTAGAATTAAATTATTATTAAGGAGGGAAGGCAGGCACTCACTCTGGCGGGCCCTCTCGCTCGCCGCTCGCTCGCCGCTCGCTCGCCCCTCTCGCGAGCCACTTGCTCGCCCCTCTCGCGAGCCGCTCGCTCGCCCCTCTCCCTTCCAAGGAAAAGTAAGCTCGCCCTCTCAGCAAGCATCGGCAGGCGGCCATCTTATGTATTTCCTAAATGGACGGAAATACAAAATTTTTTGGCGCCTGCCGTTTCGATATTTAAAAACACTTCCAGGTTAAAAAAAAGTTTTGTAATCGTTTCGTAATTCAAAAATTAACGAATTTTTAACGAATTAACGAATTAACGAAACGAATTGACCAGCCCTACTGTTTCCCTCAGATGCTGTAAGACTGAGAGGTTGTGAGCTCTCTGCCAGAGCTTTGGGACTGTTCTCCCCTGGAATGTCCCTGGAATTTCCTGGACTTCAGTTTCCCTGGATGGTCTTAAGAAATGAAGCTTTCGTGCAGGTGAAGCTTGTCCACGTCCTCTAACTTAGCTTTCCTCACTAAGACTAACTAAAAAATGACTCCCTTCCCTTCCCATTGCCCTGAACAAGGGGCGGAACCCAAACTTAATGATGATAGACAGGTGGCTTGCCCTATGACTGCAAACCAAAGGAAGCCACCTTTTTGCAGAATCCCTGAAACTTTGGAATGCATGCAAACACTTAAAATAGAAAGAAAATGAAGTTGGAGCTCCTGGTACAGATGTACCAGCACAGTAAGGTTAGGGCAATAACACATCCCTGTTTGACACCTGATTCTCCAGCATGGTTCTCATCAGACAAAGTGTCCAATTGCTTGCACAAGAGAACCAACACATGGGGAACACCATCAGCATTACAGCCATGACATGCCTTCCATTGCCACCACTGTGTAGCCCTTTAAAATGTTCATTCACAACAAGGTTCCACACTTGAACTCCCAGGATCCAAACCGTGCCCCCCACCCCCCACCCCGGCCGGGTCACACATTACCTAGCTGTACTCTAAAGGGAAAACAGCAAAAGTGTGTACATTTATTATGAGTACAGATACAGACGTTATAGACAAATATAGCTGCACACTTCCCTTTATTGTAGGAGAAACATGACCTCAATCTTCAAGAGTTGGTAGTTATTCAGAGTGATACAGCTCCAACTTTGGGAGCTACTAAAGGTTCTGCTCCCATCTTCTCAGCTTCGGGGAGAATCCGGTTCCCAGGAGCTGCCAGCCTAGAAGTTGGTTGCGAACAGAGGGGCAGGAGTTCAAGTGAAATCTGTCGAGGAGCCCAATCTCCATATCTTTCAAACTCCTCCAGGAAGGGTTGAAAGACAAATGGAGAGAGAATACAGAGTCCAAGAGCCCTTGAAAGCAAAATGAAAATGCAGAGAAGAGGGAAATCAGCCTAAGAGGAGAATGGTTTCAAATAATTATTTTGCAGAAGGATTGCATGAGGGGATAGCAGATGCCGGCAGGGGTGTGGGGGGGAAAAACAATATTCTTTCCAAAGGACACTGGTGCTGAATGAAAAGGGAAGCACAGCAGGGAAAGGAGAATGTGAGATGAAATAGTCTAAGAAGCCAGGTGGCTCTTTTCAACTGCTCCCTCCCACTTGCCAGTTTAAAGACTGGATTTCTAGAGTGGCCATCCAGATGTTCTTGGGTTCCAATACCCATCAGCCCTTGTCACATCTACTAGTGATGGAGTATAATAGGTACAATAGTTAAACAATGTTTGGCATGGGGAAAAAGAACCAATGTCCCTCTGGATGGTCTTGAGTCCTGATCTCCAAACTAACCAGAAGTGAGAGACTTACTTACTTAGGTGATACCTCATAGTCTGAGGATGATAGTCCTCCAAGGTTCTGTCGGTGGGTCCGTAGTTGACTGTGGGGCACAATTCTTGATCTGGTGAGAGAGTAAAGATGAGGCATTCATGGATGCTCAAAGCTGAATGGATATGTCATTCCACTGATATCTGGGCAGGGTAGGAGATCCCATAGCTTTCCAGACATTGTTGTGTTCCATTCCCCGTCAGTCCCTCACAGATTAGCCATTGGTTGATAATAATAGGTGTGATACTTTATTGACATTTGGGAGGTCCTGGAGAAGCAATGGTCAGATGTTCTTCAGAACAGAAGGGAAGGGAGAAAATGAGATGAAATAGTCTAAGAAGCCAGGTGACTCATTTCAACTGCTCTCTCCCACTTGCCAGTTTAAAGACTGGATTTCTAGGGTGGCCATCCAGACGTTCTTGGGTTCCAATACCCATCGGGCCTTGTCACATCAACTAGTGATGGAGTATAATAGGTATAGTACTTAAACAATGTTTGGGATGGGACAGAAGAACCAACATCCCTCCGGATGCTGTTGGATTCTGATCTTCAAACTAACCAGTAGTAAGATAGTAATGATGAGGTATTCATGGATGGTGGGAACTGAATGGATATGTCATTCCACTGATATCTGGGCAGGGTAGGAGATCCCATAGCATTCAAGATGTTGTTGTGTTCCGTTCCCCACCAGTCCCTCAAAGATTAGCCATTGGTTGATAATAATAGGTGTGATACTTCATTGACATTTGGGAGGTCCTAGAGAAGCTATGGCAAGATGTTCTTCAGCACAACAGGGAAGGGAGGAAATGAGGTGAAATAGTCTAAGAAGCCAGGTGGCTCTTTTCAATGGTCCCCTCCCACTTGCCAGTTTAAAGACTGGATTTCTAGAGTGGCCATCCAGATGTTCTTGGGTTCCAATACCCATCAGCCCTTGTCACATCTACTTTAATTCCTACGCCCCTCCTATCATATCAGCACTTTTACCTTGTACCCCTCTCGCCGGCCGAACCAGTTTTAATTATGTCTTGATGTATTGTTATTGCTGTCTTGCTATTTTCTGATTTTGATTTGCTTTTAATTTTGATTTGCTTTGTTATTATTATTTGTTATGTTCTGTATTGTATTGTGTTTTATGGCTTCGGCCTGTGTAAGCCGCATCGAGTCCTTCGGGAGATGCTCGCGGGGTACAAATAAAGTTAATAAATAATAATAATAATAATAGTGATGGAGTATAATAGGTACAATAGTTAAACAATGTTTGGGATGGGAAAGAAGAACCAATGTCCCTCTGGATGGTCTTGAGTCCTGATCTCCAAATTAACCAGAGGTGAGAGACTTATTTACTTAGGCGATACCTCGTAGTCTGAGGGGGATGGTCCTCCAAGGTTCTGTCGGTGGGTCCGTAGGTGACTGGAGCCCAATTCTTGATCTGGTGAGAGAGTAAAGATTAGGCATTCATGGATGCTCTGAGCTGAATGGATATGTCATTCCACTGATATCTGGGCAGGGTAGGAGATCCCATAGCTTTCCAGATATTGTTGTGTTCCATTCCCCATCAGTCCCTGACAGATTAGCCATTGGTGGACAATAATAGGTGTGATATGTATTGTCAAAGGCTTTCATGGCTGGAATCACTAGGTTCTTCTGGGTTTTTTCGGGCTATAGAGCCATGTTCTAGAGGCATTTCTCCTCGTCAGGAGAAATGCCTCTAGAACATGGCTCTATAGCCCAAAAACCCACAAGAACCTAATAGGTGTGATACTTCATTGACATTTGGGAGGTCCTGGAGAAGCTATGGCCAGATGATCTTCAGAACAGAAGGAAAGGGAGAAATGAGATTAAATAGTCTAAGAAGCCAGGTGACTCGTTTCAACTGCTCCCTCCCACTTGCCAATTTAAAGACTGGATTTCTAGGGTGGCCATCCAGATGTTCTTGGGTTTCAGTACCCATCAGCCCTTGCCACATCAACTAGTGATGGAATATAATAGATACAGTACTCGAATAATGCTTGAGGTGGGACAGAAGAACCAATGTCCATCTGGATGTTCTTGAGTTCTGATCTCCAAACTAACCAGTGGTGAGAGAGTAATGATGAGGCATTCATGGATTGTGGAAGCTGAATTGATATGTCATTCCATTGATATCTGGGCAGGGTAGGAAGTCCCATAGCTTCCAGATGTTGTTGTGTTCCATTCCCCATCAGTCCCTAACAGATTGATTTCTAGGGTGGCCATCCAGATGTTCTTGGGTTTCAATACCCATCAGTTCTTGCCACATCAACTAGTGATGGAGTATAATAGGTGTTGTTGTTTACTTGTTCAGTCGCTTCCGACTCTTCATGACTTCATGGACCAGCCCACACCAGAGCTCCCTGTCGGCCGTCACCACCCCCAGCTCCTTCAAGGTCAGTCCAGTCACTTCATGGGCTGGTCCAGGAGGTCATGAAGAGTTCTTCAGTTCCAATCAACAGCTAGTCAACAGTAAGGGACCATGAGTGTAGTGCCTTAATATGTAGGTGAGGCAGAACCTCTGACCATCCAGTATCTATCACTTCCTTCCAAACTGACCTGGAAAGGGGAAATGTGATATATTATGGGAATACAAGAAGGGAAAGGAGACGACCCATATACATCTATTTGAGCTTACAGGACAGAACGTAAGATATCAATGTAATAGATACATAACTTCACTGGTGAAAAGAGGCTCTGAACACTTACGGAGAGAGAAAGAAAATCTTAATATCAAAGTCAATAGGAATTATTTTGTGCTACACAGCTCAAACGTGTCCATTTATACACTTTCTTTCTCAGCGTTGCTCCTTACCAGCCCAGCAATTCCCTTCGCCCTAACCTTCTTGTAACTGCCACTGTTCATTCATGTAGAACCCTCTTCAATTACCCAATTTTACATTGATCCTTGGACCATTTCATTTCAATATTGATCATCTAAAGTGGGGGAATTGACAGGAGATGAAAGAAATATATGCTAGACCCGAGTTTCCTAATGGCACTGTTGTAGAAGTCAGCCTGCAGAGGATCATGTCATTCCAGATAATGTTTTCGAACAAGAGCTGTGAGGAAATTAGAACGACGCAAGGCAAACTGGAGCAAAAATCACGCATCTACCAGCTTCTCACTGTCATATATGCATCTTCTACCTTTTTTTAATGGTAAGGATTTTTTTTTTTGAGCTGTGGTAATTTCATTTTTTATGAGTTGAAGAAAATGTGTCACCATAAATGCTTGCTCTAAGTAGATAGTTAAATGGGTCTTGGGAGAAGAAAATCATGTTATATCTATGAGAGGAATAGAGAGAAAGATGGAAAGAGGGGATTCAACCTTTTTAAAAAAGGAGGGGAAAACTCGCCTATGGTTACAACCACATCATGATGCAGCATTATGATTTTTTTTCATGTCAAGAGCAACTTGGGAAACTGCAAGTCACTTCTGGTGTGAAAGAATTGGCCATCTGCAAGGATGTTGTCCAGGGAATGCCCGGATGTTTAGATGTTTTCACCATCCTTGTGGGAGGCTTTGAAGATGTTGAGGTGGGAACATCTGACTTGCGTGACAAACAAAGAGTTGGACGTCCTGTGACAGCAACCACTGAGTTTCACAAGCAAAAGGTTGACATATTGATTCAGGACGATCGTCACATCATTCAGAGAGAAATTTCAAGCATAATCGGCATTTCACAAGAACATGTGGGTCACATTATTGCTTTACTTGGCCTTTGGAATATCTGCGCATGATGGGTACCCAGGATGCTGATGCCTGAAACCCGCCCAACAACACTCAGTACTATTCATATCGAGGTCCTGCTGAAATGCACAAGCCTAATGGACACCATGGACTTTGAGAAAGAACGGGTATTAGAACAAATCAAGCCTTAATGTTCCCTAGAAACCAATATTACTAAACTGAAACTGTTGTATTCTGAGTGTATAATGAGAAGACATGACTATATTTTTTTTCATGTCAGGAGTGACTTGAGAAACTGCAGGTCACTTCTGGTGTGAAAGAATTGGCCATCTGCAAGGATGTTGCCCTGGAGACGCCCGGATGTTTAGATGTTTCCACCATCCTTGTGGGAGGCTTTGAAGATGTTGAGGTGGGAATATCTGACTTGCGTGACAAACAAAGAGTTGGACGTCCTGTGACAGCAACCACTGAGTTTCACAAGCAAAAGGTTGACATATTGATTCAGGACGATCGTCACATCACTCAGAGAGAAATTTCAAGCATAATCGGCATTTCACAAGAACATGTGGGTCACATTATTGCTTTACTTGGCCTTCAGAATATCTGCGCATGATGGGTACCCAGGATGCTGATGCCTGAAACCCGCCCAACAATGCTCAGTACTATTCACATCGAGGTCCTGCTGAAATGCACAAGCCTAATGGATACCATGGACTTTGAGAAAGAACGGGTATTAGAACAAATCAAGCCTTAATGTTCCCTAGAAACCAATATTACTAAACTGAAACTGTTGTATTCTGAGTGTATAATGAAAAGACATGACTATATATTTTTTTCATGTCAGGAGCGACTTGAGAAACTGCAAGTCACTTCTGGTGTGAAAGAATTGGCGATCTGCAAGGATGTTGCCCAGGGGATGCCCGGATGTTTAAATGTTTTCACTATCCTTGTGGGAGGTTTTAAAGATGTTGAAGTGGGAATATCTGACTTGCATGACAAACAATGAGTTGAACGTCCTGTGACAGCAACCACCGAGTTTCGCAAGCAAAAGGTTGACAGATTCATTCAGGACGATTGTCACATCACTCAGAAAGAAATTTCAAGCATAATCGGCATTTCACAAGAATGTATGTGTCACATTATTGCTTTACTTGGCTATCAGAAGATCTGTGCATGATGGGTACCCAGGATGCTGATGCCTGAAACTCCAGGTTGAGAACCACTGCTCTAGAGTAATAAACAGGTAAGAAGCCTCCTTAAAGCATGTGCCTGCCTGCAGCTGAGCATCTCTTCTCTAGAGTAGAGATTAAATGCTTAAAATGATGGGAAAGGGAGCCTGGGAAGCCCCCCCCCCCAAAAAAATATTGGGCTGGTAGAAAATGGATCTTTTGGCACCCCAGAGTAAAAACAGATATCTGCCCTCCCAATTTTGGGTTGTTTTTTATTCGTTCAGTCACTTCCGACTATTTGTTACCTCATGGACCAGCCCACATCAGAGCTCCCTGTCGGCCGTCACCACCCCCAGCTCCTTCAGAGTCAAGCCAGTCACTTCAAGGATACCATCCATCCATCTTACCCTTGGTTAGCCCCTCTTTTCTTTTCCTTCCATTTTGTCTTCTCCAAGCTTTCATCTCTTTTCATTATGCACTTCATCAACTAGTGATGGAATATAATTAGTGTTGTTGTTGTTTTTTTTGTTCAGTCACCTCCGACTCTTCGTCACCTCATCGACCAGCCCACACCAGAGCTCCCTGACAGCCACCACCCCCCCCCCCAGCTCCTTCAGAGTCAAGCCAGTCACTTCAAGGATACCCTCCATCCATATAGTCCTTGGTCAGCCCCTCATCCTTTTTCCTTCCATTTTCCCCAGCATCGTCGTCTTCTCTAAGCTTTCCTGTCTTCTCATGATGTGGCCAAAGTACTTCATCTTTGCCTCGAATATCCTTCCCTCCAATGAGCAGTCAGGCTGTACTTCCTGAAGAATGGACTGGTTGGATCTTCTGGAGGTCCAAGGCACTCTCAGAATTTTCCTCCAACTCCACAGTTCAAAATCATCTATCTTCCTTCACTCAGCCTTACTTATGGTCCAGTTTTCATATCAGTAGGTTACTAAGGGGAATACCATTGCTTTAACTATGCGGATCTTTGTTGCCGATGTGATGTAATTGGTTAAATGGACGAACCCAGAGGGTGCTCACCAATGCTTCCTCTTCATCCTGGAAAGAAGTGACGAGCGGAGTGCTGCAGGGTTCCGTCCTGGGCCCGGTCCTGCATCAATAGGAGCATAGTGTCTAGATCCAGGAAAGTCATGCTACCCCTCTATTCTGTTTTGGTTAGACCACATCTGGAATATTGTGTCCAGTTCTGGGCACCACAATTCAAGAGAGATATTGACAAGCTGGAATGTGTCCAGAGGAGAGCGACTAAAATGATAAAAGGTCTGGAGAACAAGCCCTATGAGGAGCGGCTTAAGGAGCTGGGCATGTTTAGCCTGAAGAAGAGAAGGCTGAGAGGGGATATGATAGCCATGTATAAATATGTGAGAGGGAGCCACAGGGAGGAGGGAGCAAGCTTGTTTTCTGCTTCCCTGGAGACTAGGACACGGAACAATGGCTTCAAACTACAAGAGAGGAGATTCCATCTGAACATGAGGAAGAACTTCCTGACCGTGAGAGCCGTTCAGCAGTGGAACTCTCTGCCCTAGAGTGTGGTGGAGGCTCCTTCTTTGGAAGCTTTTAAACAGAGGCTGGATGGCCATCTGTCAGAGGTGATTTGAATGCAATATTCCTGCTTCTTGGCAGGGGGTTGGACTGGATGGCCCATGAGGTCTCTTCCAACTCTTTGATTCTATGATTCTATGATTCTATGTCTCTACTCTTCACAATTTTATCAAGATTGGAGGCTCCCAAAAAATGGATCGGGGCCCCCACTGAAAGCCAGGACATGAAACGTGTCAAGGTTTACTCGAATTGAAGTGAATGGCTTGATTTCAAAGGACAGGAAGCTTTGGCCAGGGTTGGTCCAGGAGATCATGAAGAGTTGGAAGAGACTGAACGAATAAACAACAACATTCTTATTCTGGTTCTTATTCTTAGTCGCAAGATACTTTTGCATACAGAAAAATACTAACCTGCTTATTTTTTGGAACATGAATGCCAACATTGAATGAAAACTCTGGTACTTTTAATGGTTGTGGAGAAGAGGGAATTGCAGCGAGCAACATCTGCTGAAAATCCCTCTTCTACACGACTGCGAAAAGTACAAAAGACCTCTCCAGTTTTCACTCTGCAAGTCCTAGCTGCTTCCTTCTGTCTGCTGGCAGACCCACGCTTGGCTCCCGCCGTTGCTAAGACATAAACAAACTTCTAAAGAGTCCAAGGCGTCACAGCTGTAAAGTGCAATAGAGAGACAGATCTAGATAGATAAGACTCTCCTACTCATCACAATATTAAATCAAGGACTAGCAAGGAAAGAAGGAAGGAGGGTTTTTTTTTAAAGAGTCCCCAAGGACAGTATGCAACAGAAGTAAGCTGGGGGAAATAAATAAGCCATGGAAATAGCGAGCAATGGATAAACGAAGATGTCTCAGGCTAAGAAACATCACCAAATAGTTGCCTTCATTAAATACTCCATCAAGCCATGTTTGGCACGTCGCCACAGAGGCCATCTCAGTAACAGCAACAATGGCGCAAGGGCCCAGCGCAGGGCTCCTGTTCCCTCCATTGCTCATTTTTATCTATAAGGGAAATGCGTTTTATAACCCAAATGTTATTCCTGTCTCGCCACTCTAGTGATGGACTTTTAATGTCATGGTCTCCGAGGAGCCAAAGAGATGTGGCCGCCTCCCAAGTACCAGCCAACCAGGCCTCCAAAATGTGAGCTGATGGCTGCCAGGAGAGAGGAAAAGAAAGGCAGTACGAATATCAGTTGGTCACGTGAAATGGCTGCTAATTGGAGCCGTTAAATACGCCTATTCTAAAGGATGGAGGATTTATTTGGGAAACAAAATCACAGCGCTTGCCACCAATATAATGGATGGAGGCTTAATTGGGGTGTATAAATCCCCAAATGCTGAACACCAATATGTGATTGGAATGTGGCTTCTGTGATTAGAAAGTTCCTGCAATGAGCTGGAACTTTCTTCTGGCTGAAAAAAAAAAAACCTTTTGAAAACCCTCTGGCCACCACCAAACTTAAAAGCACTTGGATTAGTCCTCAGGCTTGTGTTCTGAGGTAACACTAAAAGGTTGTTCTTTAAATTATACGCTGCCACCATAGACTCTTGATTGCTGCAGGAAACTGCTTTTAAAACTTCACCCACAGAGGCACTCGTGAGGCAGATGTTGTGAACAACAAAACAATGATGTTTCTTTTATATATTCAGTGGCTGAGTGCTATCTTTATGTTTTATATTTCAGACTATTAAAACAGCCAGGAAATAAGTGCTGCTTTAATTAAACTGTTTGATACAAACTGGATGTTGTTTTTGGTTCATCTCTGCCTGAATACGGCAGAGCCCTGGCATCATGACAGAAAATCACTACCACATAGTTTCTTCTCCTCTAGAGTAGAAAGTAGAAACAACTTTAAGGAAGCATAAAACTCAAAGCAGCAAGGAGATTGAACTGTGCCCACTCGAGGCATGACCTGCAGTAGAGAGAAAAAAAGAGGGTTTATTTAAGGAAGCCCAGGGAGGATAGCTCCAGGTCTTTCCTCTTCCTTTCCCTGGGCCTCCTTTAAATGGCATGGAAAGCTGTGTGGTGTGAGTGCTGAAGGGAGAGAAAGTGCACGCCTTCCTACAGCACCTATCTTCTAGAGTAGGATAGTAGGCTTAGGCGATCAAGAAAAAAATTGGTTCTAAACTCATTTAGTTTCTAGGGTGCGCTAGCGTTTCGAAATTCTGAGTACTTCCGAAATTTAAGATTTCAAAATTTCAAAATTTCCGAAATTTCATAAATTACGAATCGATTCATTAATGGTGGACGCGATTGCGCAATATGCTAAAAAAACCTCCAAATGGGACAGGGGGAACTTCTGAAGCTTCCCTCTCCCTCTGTTGTTGACTGATGGTGTGATAAAACAAACAACAACTATATTATATTATATTATATTATATTATATTATATTATATTATATTATTATATTGTTGTATATTATATTATAATATTATTATATTATATGATTGTATATTATATTATATATTATTATATTATATTATAATATATTATATATATTATATTATAATATACCATTATAATATAATATAATAATAATATAGTAATAAAATATATAATATAATAATATAATATAATATACAATACAATGCACCAGACATACGAAAATAATTACGAAATAATTACGAAATAATTACGAAAATTGGAAAAAATTGTTTCGATTCTTAATTACTCCTCACACTATTCCTGCATGGCTCGATATTGGATTGTAAGCTAATTTAAATATGAATCAATAACGAATAACAAAATTAACGAACTGGATCGCCCAAGCCTATAGGATAGCTTTTAGGGTGCTTTCTTAACCCTGTTGCTGACACCAGGCTCCTTTGAAGGAAAAAAGGGAAAGGCTCCCCCCAAAAATAAAGGGGATCCTTATAAGTTCCCCATTGCTGCCAATGGGCCAGATCTAACTGTAGTTTTTGGCTACAGACCGAAAACAGCTATCCAGCTACCCACACATTTTTGGGAGGCACGCAAAAATGGATACAGGGAGCTACCAGTATCCGAACAGCAGAAACGGATCAAGGTTCATCCAAAATGCACAAGCCTAATGACGACTGCAAATGCATCACCCTCTTTTATAGCATTACTTGAAAGACAGATCTGTATCCTATTAATAGTCCCAAATTGATGAATCACTTGTCAAATAATGAAAAAACGCATATGTAAATCCCATTGACTCTAATCGGGACTAATGGTAGGAGTCAGACTGAGAATGAGTTGGTCAGATCTAGCAAAGAAATCTTCCTTTTTTTTCTCCCCATGACAGATCGCTGCCTCCTGCGTGCATTTTCCCTACAAAATGACTCCAAATGCCCCATAAATAACAGACAAATGATTGCAATGTATATTCTAATAACGGCAGCTATAATAACACTCCCTGTGCTTCTCTCCTCTTCTCCAGCCACCAGCGATTCCTCTTTCAGGGGTGATATGCCACAAGAAGAAGTGAAATTACTGTGTCTGTTCAGCAAATTCCTCCTGACAAAATCTTTAAGAGTTGACAAGAGTAATATACTGAAAATTAGTTTAGAAGTGTTTCAAGTTTCGAGAAATCAATCAAAATCAAATTAAGTTCTGAAGATGCTGTCTGGAGAGTTTAAGGACAATAAAATATCTGATCCAGCAATGCTGGGATGTGGACTCACCCCTTTCGAACTAGTGCTGGCAAGTTGCTTCACCTACGTAAAGGCAGCTCCTCTCCACGTTCTGAATGCACAAAGACATCTTTAAAACACAACCTCACAACCTCTGAGGATGCCTGCCATAGATGCAGGCAAAACGTCAGGAGAGAATGCTTCTAGAACATGGCCATATAGCCTGAAAAACCTACAACAGCCCAGTGATTCCAGCCATGGAAGACATCAACAATCTATATATCTATATATATAAAAATGGAAAGGGCGTTCAACGGGACAGCAAAACGCGAAAAACCCCTGACGAAAACACACCAAATTTGCCGTGCACATACCTCGACCCACAAGGTATGCACAACGCGAATCAAAATTCCAAACAACATTTCAAAACACTCACAATATAAAAAAGCAACTGAGCATGCACAAAGGCTCTTCCCCGAAGTCCCCCGGCACGCGCACATGGCTGGCCAACGCACCCTCTGCGCAAGCCACGCCCCCATCCTCCATCGCAAGAAGGAGAGAAAGAGGGAGGGAAGGCAAAAAATAAAGAGAAGGAAGGATGGGAGCAAAAAGCTAAGGAAGGAAGTAAACAGGTAGAGAAAGAAGAAAGGAAAGAAGAAAAGGAAATGAAGGAAGGAGTGAAAGTAGGAGAGAAAGAGGGAGAGAAGGTTGGCCACAGCAACGCGTGGCGGGTAAAGCTAGTATATATATAAAATGCTCTGTGCATAATGAGTACCTTAAAAGCAAAAGAACCAAATTTGGCAACAAAATGTCTCACTACACATGGAGTGACCATCACTCAAAAAATTATGATTTTGTAATTTGGGAGTGGTAGTTGCTGGGACTTATAGTTCACCTATAATCAAAAAGCATTCTGAACTCCACCAATGATTGAACTGAACCAAACTTGGCACACAGGACTCCCCTGACCAACAGAAAACACTAGAAGGGTTTGGTGGGCATTGACCTTGGGTTTTGGAGTTGTAGTTCACCTACATCTAGAGAGCACTGTGGACTCAAACAATGATGGATCTGGATTATTATTATTATTATTATTATTGATTTTATTTATCTGCCACATCACACTATTGGCTCATGTTGAGCTTGTGGTCTACAAAGACTCCTAGCTCACTTTCACATGGGTCATTTTCAATCCAGGCAGGGGCAGCTCGTCCATTACGCAAAGTAAGTGGTCGCAGAACACTTTTTTCGCCAGGGGTGCTGAGGCGCCTCTGTAAATGCCCCTCGACTACCACTTGAGGAGCGCCCCCTCAGCTCACAACAGCCCTAGCAGTCCGGGGGTAGCCTCGGCTTTCTTTTCTCACTGCAGGGCGATCCTCTTCCCAAAGGGGCCGGGCCCTTGAGCCTCGCCTTGCCCCTCTCATTCCTGCTCCACCCGGCCACCGGGTGCGCGAGCAGAGCCGGCGCTCAATCGATCTCTGCGTTTGATCCCTTCCTCATGACTGGCTCCCTTTCCTGATCCCCCGGCGCTCCACCCACCTCCTCTCTTCTCCCCAATCCGCGGGTGGGCCAAGGGGCGGAGCTGCCGCATCTGGTCCGCTTCAGGTCCGGAGTCGTGTCTGAAGACACCAGCGTGTGCACCAAAAGTCGCCTCTTCTCCTGGCTTTCTCTTCAACCATTGGGACCAAGAGAGAGAGAGAGAGCCCCTCCGGCTGGAGGTATCTCCCACCTCTGCTCCCTCCTTTGTTTTTGCGCCTACCTTCAGGAAAGGTGGGCATCTCCACCTCTCTCTCTCTCTCTCTCTCTCTTGGTTCCAAGTCAGGAGAAAGTCAGGAGAAGAGGTGACTTTTGGTGCACACGCCGGGGTCTTCAGACACGCCTCCGGACCCAAAGAGGGCCAGGCAAGGGAGCAAGTGTGGCAAGTATAGTTACTGGGATGTGTAGTTCACCTACAATCAAAGAGCATTCTGAACTCCACCAATGATGGAATTGAACCAAATATGGCACACAGAACTCCCACGACAAACAGAAAATATATATCAAAGATTGGTGGGGGGGGGGGGGTCCGAAATACTGTTTGCTTACCGTTGAAAATTACCTAGGGCCGCCTCTGAATCCAGGTGTCACCCATCCTATACCATGCTCTTGAATTTTATCTGGTCTGTTGATTCATGGCTTAGTCCTGAGAACAGCCACCAGTAAAACCTCGCTTCATTGTCTTCATTGCCTTCTGAACATTTTGAAAAAATGATTCCACAGTGAGCCTGTCAAAGGACATGGCAGCTCGCAGTCCAGCTTGTAATATATTGGGAGACTATACGTCTGATTACTCAAAAATTCCATCAGGCCCTGTTATGACTTTCCCTGGGGCGTCTGTCTGGCCGCGGACAGGCATTAGAATGCTGAGCTGGATGGATCATTGTCTGGCCTGGCAGGGGACTTTTAATTTCGGCGTGCCTCTGTGTATGTGGGCACGTGTTCTTTTTTTGCTTTCAGCAGGGCTTAATAGAACGGCATGTCCTTGGATTCTGCTCTACCCATCACCTCCCTCCCAATTTTATCATGTTCAGCATTCTCCGTTCCTCCAGCTCAGCTTTTATCATCAAAAATCACTTTGGCACCTTCAGTGTCAGCAAACAGCTGTTTATCTGCTGTATCTTTCCAAAGCCCGGCTTTGAAATGGCCCCTTTATATTTGATTGAGGATCATCTGTAAAGCAGGGAGAAAAGCGATGAGAATATGTTTTTCCTGTTGTGGATCAATACACATTTAACCTTCCTCCATTCTCTTGTTCTTCTCCTTCCCATCCCATCTGCATGTTTCTTTCCATTGTCCATGGTGGGACCAAAAGCTTACTCAGAAAGGCTGTTCATAATGGTGTTCAGAAATGGTGTTCAGTTGGTCTGACACACACTTTCTGAAAGAGAAGGGTCCTTTCACGTAGTATTTTCTGTTGATGTGGTTCTGAAAGTTGTAAATTAATGATAGACGTCTTCCATCCTGGCTCCATCTCAGTTTCCTGGCCAGATGCTGACTCTTCTTGATTGGTGTCGATCTTACGTTGACTTCCTTCTTAACATTGTGAGCATTTCTGTTATCACTGTCTCAATGCTTATCAGAGTTTACTCTTCAATTCTCATTAGCAACTTTTAATTACAGTCCAGCAACCAGGTAGTTATTATTATTATTAATAATAATAATAATAATAATAATAATAATAGCAGGGTACTATTATTAATAATAGTACCCCGCTAGCATCTCCCAAAGGACTCGATGTGGCTTACACAGGCCAAGGCCTCAACACAACGACAGCATAACAATAACAACACAATTTAAAGCAAATCAAAAACATAAAGCAATAACAACAAAACATTACACCATAACACAGTAAAAACCAGGGCCGGGCCAAGTGACGGGTACAGATTAAAAAGTGCTGGGTGTGACAGGTGGTATGTTGGGTTTCTGGGCAAGTGCAATGTGCAGAGAATCTTAAACTCTAATAAAGTGCTTCTGGGACATAGTGCTGGGGTTTTCCTATTCCGGAAAGGCACATCGGAATAGCCAGGTTTTCAAGCTCTTCCTAAAGACTGCCAACATGGGTGCTAGTCTGATGTCTTTGGGGAGGGTGTTCCAAAGTTGGGGGGCAATCACAGAAACTGCCCTGTCCCTCGTCCCCACCAAACGAGCCTGCGACGCAGGCGGGATCGCGACCAGGGCCTCTCCGGATGAACGAAGGGAGCGTGTGGGTTCGTAGACGGGGATGTGGTCATGCAGGTAGGCAGGTCCCAAACTGTTTAGGGCTTTGTAGGTAAGCATCTGCACTTTGAATTGGGATCGGAAGGTAAACGGCAGCCAATGGAGCTCCTTAAACAGGAGGGTTGACCTCTCTCTGTAACGAGCACCAGTTAACATCCTGGCCACCGCCCGTTGGACCAGTTGGAATTTCCAAGGCATTTTCAAGGGCAGCCCCACGTAGAGCGCATTACAGTAATCCAATCTAGAAGTGACCAAGGCATGGACCACCCCAGCCAAATCAACCTTTGCGAGGTACAGTCACAGCTGGCGCACAAGTCTTAGTTGTGCAAAAGCCCTCCCGGACACCGCCGATGCCTGAGCCTCAAGCGTTAGTCAGTGCAGACCTTAATATTATACTTAGAATCATAGAATCAAAGAGTTGGAAAGCCCTCATGGGCCATCCAGTCCAACCCCTTGCCAAGTAGCAGGAATATTGCATTCAAATCACCCCTGACAGATGGCCATCCAGCCTCTGTTTAAAAGCTTCCAAAGAAGGAGCCTCCACCACGCTCCGGGGCAGAGAGTTCCACTGCTGAACGGCTCTCACAGTCAGGAAGTTCTTCCTCATGAGGTCTTCAGGTTTTCAGATTGTGTTTGGTCAGAAACCTTTCCTGTGGCCCCTCCTGGGAGTACATTACTCCGACTGTTACATCTGCCAACCAGTCGCATGGTTAACATGACAACATTGACTTCTCAACCTGTTGCAGCAATCAGAGTGGGGATAAAGGCATTGTCTGTGCCTTTTATATCTCTACAAATGCTGGCAAACAAAGAAACATGCTTCTACATACATTGGCATCATTCACTACATCACTTTAGCATCATAGAAATATCAAATTCTATCTTCCAACATGCAAGAGGCATGTCTCTATATTTTTTTTCTAGGAGCAGCTTACAGCTTACATCCATCAATCAAGGGGCCTACTTTGACCTGCCAGGAAGGAGAGAAATAGAATCCGTACTTAGAAGTTAGGGGCTATATTGTACCAGTCTCTGTGGAATGTATAGATAACAGGTCCCCCTTATCCTCCCCCTTTCAACATTCCTTTTCTATCCTGCTGGCTTTCTTACACAGAGAGAACCTGATTTTTCTTACATTTCAGTGCTGGTAAAGTACATACTATATATGTATAAATAAATATCTATTTTTCCAATATCTCCCCATCACTATCAGACTTCAAACCTTCTTCTCTACTGTGCATCTATATCTCACAAAGACTTCCGCTTTGGAAGTTTGAGCAGGGATTGGGTGGCCATCTTTCAGGAGTGTTTAGGAGCATGCCTGAGGGCAGGTGTTGGACTGGATCGCTCTTGACAACTTTGTGTGACGGTGCGAGTGGCGCCACCTGTGTGTAGAACTTTAAAGTGCAAAGGTTTAAACTGTATAACATGCTCAAACTTGCTTACTTTGTAAATGTATAGTTGGATTGATTGGTTATTTATAGCTGTCAATCAATGTTGTTTGCACCAGATATATAGCTTCCTCAGCTCAATTGCTTGGCTCCACCTCTTCCTGGAGGAGGGCAGAGCTTTTCCTTTTCCATTCTACCATCAAACTTTCTATCAGATGAGAGAGAGAGACTTGGCTCTAAAGCCCTTAATTAAGTTTCCTCTCATCACCAATTCTAAGGTTTTTACCCTTGGGACTCATACTTCATGTCCAGATCGCCCTGGACAATGTTGAGGAGACCCAAGCGCCTTTAAACCGGTCCTTTGGCATCAAAAGGAAGACTCTGTGCCTTCAACATAGGCCATTGGACTGGGGGTTGTGTTTGTTCCAACCTTCACCGCCATTGAGAAAAGAGGGAACAGGAAAAGCTTCTCAGCTGCGAAATCTCCTTGGACCCAAGACAACCAGAGACTGTAATGCATATTTCATTTACCCCCTTTGAAACTTTCAGCTTATTGCCTTAAAGGGATAACTCTTTGCGAACAATAAAACCTATTTTGAGTTATCTACAGTGTTTTGGTCCTTGGGAGTTCCAGTTTTTAAAGGAAGGCAACAAGCAATCCCCTGGGGGAAAGATGTAACATCTATATCTTTCACTAAGAGTTAGAGCTCCCAGGCACAACGGCATACTTTGTGTTTCTATTATTGTGTTTCTGCATTTAAACCTCTGCCCAGAAGATGCGACTCAGTTCGATGTTACTCGATTATGATTTCCATCAACCTTAGTCAACAAGAAAGAAATATAGTGAGAGTTATAGTCCAGTGACTTGTAGAGGCCAGCACATCCTTTTTCCAGGGAAGGAGTTATTAATTCCCCTGTTTGGTGGTTTCAAAACAAGACCTGGAGAACCGCACATTAGAAATGTTCAAGCTTTGGTTTCTCTGAGTGGAAAGGTGCGATAAATGGTTTATACAGAACCCTCCAATTCTTATAATTTACTTATGCGGAAAACCTTTGACACTTAATAACTTACGTCCAATTAATCTTACAGTAGATTTAAAGACCCTTCATAATTATACAATTTATTTTTTGGCTGAAGGAGAGACTGCAGAGTGCAGAGGGCTTTATCATAATGCACATAGCCACACTCAATGCCACAATATGGAAAGTCTCCGAGACATACACCAAGATGGCTGAGAGAGAATGTTTTGCTCAATGGAGAGAGGGTTAGAAAACTCCACTATGTTATTGTCACTATTTTATTGTTATGTTATTGGTGTTATCGTCTGTTTTGTATGCATTTTATTTTGCCTTACTTTGCCTGAAGTTTTTATTATTATTTTATCTCATATTCTGTGCTCACCCTATTGTATTATTTTGTTATTGTTTGCATTTTATTTGATGTTATTATCTGCTGTATGTATATTATTTTCTTTTATTGTATGGATATTATTTTCTTTTATTGCACAACTGGCTGGGAGTCAGCTGCATTAAGATCACAACTGACCGAAAAGTCACAAGTTCAAAGCCAGTCCAGGTTGGAGTGAGCTTCCAACCAATTTGTGTAGCTTGTTGTCGACCTTTGCAGCCCAAAAGACAGCTGCATCTGTCAAGTAGGAAATTTAGGTACCACAAATGTAGGGAGGCTAATTTAACTAATTTACGAGGCCATAAATATCTCCAGCAAGCATGCAAAGAATGAGGAAGTACTTCATCAGTGTCACAAATGGACGGTGAAGCGACAGCTCCCCTGGTGGCCAAAAAACCCTCGTGAAAAAGCTGGATTGTTAAATAGCCTCTGAGTGTCTGTCTGTATATGTTGTATGTCTATGGCATTGAATGTTTGTCATATATCTGTACATTGTAATCCGCCCTGAGTTCCCTGCGGGGTGAGAAGGGCAGAATATAAATACTGTAAATAAATAAATAAATAAACAAATATTGTAATTTTTGGGCTTGGCCTCATGTTAGCCGCCCCGAGTCCCCTTGGGGAGATGGTGGCGGGGTATAAATGATAATAAAAATTGCAGAGAAACAACTGGAAAAGCTGACACAATATGAGGATTGAAAGATCAACTGCAAAGACTCTGGCACAAGCCAGTAAAGGTGGTCCCAGTGGTGATCGGCACACTGGGTGCAGTGCCTAAAGACCTTGGCCTGCACTTAAATACAATCGGCACTGACAAAATTGCCATCTTCCAGCTGCAGAAGGCCACCTTACTGGGATCTGCACGCATTATTCGCTGATACATCACACAGTCCTAGACACTTGGGAAGTGTCCGATGTGTGAACCAATTCAACAGAAAAAAAGAAAAAAGAAAGGCTCTTTTCTAAAGCATCTCTTCCAAGTGGCAGATTTACTCCATTGGAGCATCCTCACAGCTGTTGCAGCTGCCATGCAGGAAAAAGGAAGAGAAGAATCTGAAAATTCATTTCTCCTGGCTTCGGCAACCTGTTCTTCCTTCAAATGCTTGGACCTTTGTGAGGAAGCTTGGAAAAGAGAAGGTCAAAAGTTTGAGAGGGAAACACCTGCTTTTCACCATCATATAACATTTGTACCTTTCTTCTCACTGTGGGATGCTTTCCAAACCTCTGCAGCTTTCAATGGTGATTTGCAGTGCCAGATTGAGTCTGTGTGAAATACACACGTGGCATTTTCTGCTCAGAAAACACATAAATTCTATTTGGATCTGCAGTTGCTATACTCCGAACTCAACGGAAAACAATGTTGGTGGACAGGAAAAGAGACCTCACTACCTCTGAGGATGCTTGGCATAAACTGCTTTGAGTCCCCCTTGGGGTGAGAAAAGCGGTATACACATACTGTAAATAAATAAATGTAAATAAAATAGATGCAGGCAAAATGTCAGGAGAGAATGCCTCTAGACCATGGCCATATAGCCCCAAAAAAATCTACAACAACCCAGTGATTCCGGCCATGAAAGCCTTTGACAATACAAGGAAAAGAGATTGAAAGATGGGCTTAAAGCCAATCTCAAAAACGGTGACATAGACACCTAGAACTGGGAAGCCCTGGCCCTTGACTGCTCCAACTGGAGGTCAGCTGTGACCAGCAGTGCTGCAGAATTTAAAGAGGCACGAATGGAGGTTGAAAGGGAAAAATGTGCCAAGAGGAAAACACATCAAGCCAACCCTGACCGGGACCACCTTCCATCTGGAAACCGATGTCCTCACTGCGGAAGAACATGCAGATCAAGAATAGGGCTCCACAGCCACCTATGTACCCACCGCCAAGACACTACACTTGGAGGACCATCATCCTCGGGATAAGAGGGATCACCTAAGTAAAAGTAACTTCTGCCAATATCCTGTGTACAATGTGTTCTGCACATAACAACCACCTGCAAAGTTTGCATCCATGAAACAACCCACATGATGAACATTCCAGTATTCTTCTTGTTGGGTTTTGTTTGACTCTTGCAAAACCTTTTCACCACATTTTTTGAACATCTTTCAATTTGGGTTGTTTTTTCAGGCTGTCTGGACATGTTCTAGAAGCATTCTCTCCTGACACTTTGCCTACATCTATGAGAGGCATCTATGGCAGTATGCCTGCTATAGATACAGGCAAAAATCGTCTGGAGAGAATGCTTCTAGAACATGGCCAGACAGCCCAAAAAACCTACAACAACCAAGTGATTCCAGCCATAAAAGCCTTCAACAATACATCTTTCAATATCTAGTGGGATCCATGGGCTCACTAGCATGGGAAGGAGTTAGAACTTTATCACAGCAGCATATAGTTTGGTTGGAGCGGAGTCCACTTCGTTGTATGCATCCGGCAGCTATGCATAATTATTGGCACAAGACGAATTAGGAAAAGAGCTCACACTGTTCCAACCACTATTGTATTTTTGGAAAATGGAAATCTCCACAAACCTTTGGAGATTTTATGATCTTTGGAAAGGCATGACCTTATTAGAAGTCGTAACCTTTTTGAAAATGATGCCATAACCTCTTACTAAAAGCATTACATGTTAGAGTCATAACCTTTTGAAAATGGCATTCATGCAAGGCAATTAGGTTTCCCAGCTGTTAAAAGGATGGACCTAGGTATGTCTTTGAACTATTAGGGACAAAAATATGCCAGTGCTGAAACACACACACACACATATATATATTGCAGAGTTTCAGAAATATTCCTTTTAGTTGCCCCAGAACATCTACTCTCCCTTAAAATATATTTGATTTTAAATCATGCTCACAAGAGACAAAAAGTAGACTCATTTAAAAGTAACATAGTTGGTTTACTCACAAACTTCATATATTCAGCATACAGGTACTTTGCTTATCAATCCAGTTACAGATGGTATTTGAAGTGGTTTCTTTGTGTGGGTAACACAGGGCATCTTTCTTAAAACCAGCAGTCCATAATCTAAAGCATCTCTCTGCTTAGAGTCTGTCTCTGGGCCCTTCCACACAGCCCAATATCCCAGAATATCAAGGCAGAAAATCCCTCAGAATCTGCTTTGAACTGGGTTATCTGAGTCCACATTCTAAACACCTTTGCAGAAGCATACGAGAAGCTCGGCTTGTCATTGAACATTGAGAAAACCAAAGTGCTCTTCCAGCGGTCACCAACATGCTGTTGTAGGACCTCACCTGCTCCATTCCCTCGACGGTAAAGTTCAACCTACATTTCTGCAGAGATTCTCCTTCAGCTTTGACGCAAATATGTCTAGATTCTGTGTGCATTCAGAAGAAGACCTACAAGCCACTCTAAACACCTTCACAGAAGCATACAAGAAGCTCAGCCTGTCATTGAACATTAAGAAAACCAAAGTGCTCTTCCAGCAGTCACCAGTCAATCCCTCTCCAATGCCAGAAATACAGCTTAATGGTGTAACATTAGAAAATGAGGACCATTTCTGATCCTTTGGCAGCCATCTCTTCTCAAAAGTCAACATTGACACTGAAATACAACACCGCCTGAACTCTGTGAGTGCAGCATTTTTCTGAATGAAGCAGAGAGTGTTTGAGGACCGGGACTTCCATAGGGATACCAAGGTGCTTGTTTATAAAACTATTGTCCTCCTAACCCTGCTATATGCCTGTGAGATGTGAACAGTCTACAAACATCATATCCAACTCCAAGAATGATTCCATCAGCGTTGCCTCCGAAAAATCCTGCAAATCTCTTGGGAAGACAAGCCAACAAATGTCAGCATGCTGAAAGAAGCAAAGACCACCAGCACTGAAGCAATGGTCCCCTGCCATCAACTCTGCTGGACTGGCCACTTTGTCCGGATGCCTGACCACCATCTCCAAAAGCAGTTGCTCTACTCCGAACTCAACATTGACACTGAAATACAAAACTGCCTGAGCTCTGCAAGTGCAACATTCTTCCGAATGAAGCAGGAAGTGTTTGAGGACTGGGACAACCGTAGGGACACCAAGGTGCTTGTTTATAAAGCTATTGTCTTCCCAACCCTGCTATATGCCTGCGAGACGTGGACTGTCTACGGATGTCACATGCAATTCCTGGAATGATTCCATCAGCGTTGCCTCCAAAAAAATCTTTCAAATCTCTTGGGAAGACAAGCGAACAAATGTCAGCGTGGTGGACAAAGCAAAGACCACCAGCACTGAAGTGATGGTCCTCTGTCATCACTTCAGTGAACCGGCCACGTTGTCCTGACCACCATCTCCCAAAACAGTTGCTCTACTCCGAACTCAAGAACAGAAAACGGAATGTTAATGGGCAGCAAAAGAGATTTAAAGATGGGCTCAAAGCCAACCTTAAAAACTCTGGAATAGACACTTAGAACTGGGAAGCCATAGCCCTTGAGTGCTCCAGCTGGAGGTCAGCTGTAACCAGCAGTGCTGTAGAATTAAGAAGCATCAATGGAGGGCGAAAGAGAGAAATGTGCCAAGAAGAAGGTGCGTCAAGCCAACCCAAACCAGGACTGCCTTCCACCTGGAAACCAATGCCCTCACTGCAGGAGAAGATGACGATCAAGAATAGGGCTCTACAGTCACCTACAGACCCACTGCCGGTACACCGATCTTGGAAGGTTAATCCCACAATAACTTAACAACTTACTTAGGTGATCCCTCGGGCAACGAGGGATCACCTAAGTAAGTTAAGTTAAGTTAATGTGAGATTTCCTGCCTTGATATTCTGGGCTATAGTGCTGTGTGGAAGTGCCCTTAGTCTAGTCTGAAAGTCCAATGGAGTCTGAAAGCATACTGTTCCTACTGAAGTCTAAAGCAAAACAGTTCTTAAATGGAGTCTGAGTCCTGAACAAGCCCAGACCTGATCTCATTATCTGCAGCTCCTCCCACAACAAAGAGTTAAAGAAGGCTTGCAAACCAATACAGTATAGTAAACAATCTTGTTTACAACATATAACTAGTGAAGGCTTGAAGGTTTCCATACCTTTAGGTCCCTGTTAATCTTCCATTTAGCCTGAGTTCCTAAATCAACACAACACAACCTTTGCATTGGGGCATTGCACAAGGAGGAAACTACTGCCTCTGTGTGCAATGATTTTTTTCCAGGATCCAAATGAAACCGGGCAAAGTTTTACCTGTCTTTTGATCACCATTCCACTAATGTTGGGAACCTTCGCCCAAGTTTTTTTTTTTCCAGTGGAAGTTTAATGAAGTTTCTTTTCCTTTTCTTTGAACAATCTTTTCCGCTCAATCAAAGCGCCACACTTTCATGCATATCTCTAAAAGCAAGAGCTTGCCCTGTACTAGCCTTCCAAAGCAGACAGTGTTAAGTAAATTGACCCTCGCCATATCAGTTTGATAGAGCGGAATTCTTGAATGTCTGATCCTTCGCAGAAGATCGAAAAATAGAAAATGCGAATATTTTCAAAGTGAAAAGGCTTTTTAGAAAATACATCGACAGCCACCCAGTGGTGGTTGGTGGCTCCCTTTACAATGCATGGGTAGTGAATATGATGTAAGTTTTAATTCAGTCTTTCAA
The DNA here is from genome assembly GCF_037176765.1 of Anolis sagrei. Lineage (NCBI taxonomy): Eukaryota > Metazoa > Chordata > Lepidosauria > Squamata > Anolidae > Anolis > Anolis sagrei. Next base: position 12,302,218 of record NC_090031.1, on the reverse strand, counting down.
TTATCCATTCAAGATACCAAAGAATTTCAAGTTTAGATTTAAACCTTGTGTGCCAGTTGTGTCCATACCTTGAGAAGCCAGACTTGGGCACAGTGGTCCACACTCTTGTTATATCCTGAATAGACTACTTACTTACTTAGGCGATCCCTCATTGTCAGAGTAGGATAGTCTTCCAAGATTGGTGTACTGGCAGTGGGTCTGTAGGTGACTGTGGAGCGGTAATCTTGATCTGCATCTTCTCCCGCAGTGAGGGCATCGGTTTCCAGGTGGAAGGCGGTCCCGGTTGGGGTTGGCTTGACACACCTTCCTCTTGGCACATTTCTCTCTTTCACCCTCCATTCGTGCCTCTTCAAATTCTACAGCAATGCTGGTCACAACTGACCTCCGGCTGGAGCACTCAAGGGCCAGTGCTTCCCAGTTCTCAGTGTCTATATCAGAGTTTTTAAGATGGATTTGAGCCCATCTTTCAATCTCTTTTCCTGCTCACCAACATTCCGTTTTCCATTTTTGAGTTCCAACTATGATCGGCCGAGAGATGCAGACAAAGAATTTTGCTTGACCCTCGGGATCCTTGGTGCACGCTTGTCCTTGGAGGTGGTCAGAGGAAGTGACACCTGGCCCAGGGACTAGGCTCACTAGGTGGCCATTCAGCCATGAGTTATAGTTTGCATTTTTACAGATTTCCCCTCTACAGCTTATTACAAGTTATTTCAATAAATAGGTCAGAAAATTGCCCTTTCGATCCATTTCCTTGTGTCTGACTCTTTATTTCATGGTTGGGGGTTCAAGCCTAGGTGTCAAAGGTATAACCTCATGCCTTTGTGGTCGAGTATTCTCCCCTATGAACCATCAAGGATGTTAAGATCTTCCGGTAAGGCCCTGCTCTCGGTCCAACCATCTTCGCAAGTGCGTTTGGTGGAAACGAAAGACAGGGCCTTCTCTGTGGTGGCCCCTCGGCTATGGAACTCTCTCCTGAGTGAGATTAGATCTGCCCCTTCCCTCTTGTCCTTCAGGAGGCTAGTGAAATTCTGGTTATGGAACGAAACGTTCCCAGAATAATAGCTGAGACTGGTTACAGACCAAAGTGAGTGACCACATGTGTGGACTGAGTTTAACATGATTTTACCTTGGCGATTTGGTGTATATGTATTTTATCTATATGTAATTTAATCTTGTATTGTTGTATGATTTTTTTAACTTGTATTAGTAGCATTGACTCCTTGCTGTAAGCACGTCTGAGTCCCTCTACAGAGGTGAGAAGATCGGGATATAAATGTTTTAAATAAATAAAGTGATGTTTACCTAATGTGTCCAGAGCAGACAACGTTACCATAAAATCAAGTTCATGTTCAGCTCTCAAGTTTGCCTATGTTCCTGAAAGAGTTTTGCCTTGGAAGAGTTCCTGTTTTGATGTCTATGTTCTTGACTTCCTGGATTTCATGTTTGTTGTTGTTCATTCGTTCAGTCGTCTCCGACTCTTCGTGACCTCATGGACCAGCCCACGCCAGAGCTCCCTGTCGGCCGTCACCACCCCCAGCTCCTTCAAGGTCAGTCCAGTCACTTCAAGGATGCCATCCATCCATCTTGCCCTTGGTCGGCCCCTCTTCCTTTTGCCTTCTACTTTCCCCAGCATAATTGTCTTCTTTAGGCTTTGCTGTCTCCTCATGATGTGGCCAAAGTACTTCAACTTTGTCTCTAGTCTCCTTCCCTCCAATGAGCAGTCGGGTTTCACCTCCTGGAGGATGGACTGGTTGGATCTTCTCGCAGTCCAAGGCACTCTCAGAACTTTCCTCCAACACCACAGCTCAAAAGCATCGATCTTCCTTCGCTCAGCCTTCCCTAAGGTCCAGCTCTCACATCCGTAGGTTACTACAGGGAATACCATGGCTTTGACTAGGCGGATCTTGGTTGCCAGTGTGATGTCTCTACACTTTACTATTTTATCGAGACTGGACATTGCTCTCCTCCCAAGAAGTAAGCGTCTTCTGATTTCCTGGCCACAGTCTGCGTCTGCAGTAATCTTTGCACCTAGAAATACAAAGTCTGTCACGGCCTCCACATTTTCTCCCTCTATTTTCCAGTTGTCAATCATTCTTGTTGCCATAATCTTAGTTTTTTTGATGTTTAGCTGCAACCCGGCTTTTGCGCTTTCTTCTTTCACCTTGATTAGAAGGCTCCTCAGCTCCTCCTCGCTTTCGGCCATCAGAGTGGTGTCATCTGCATATCTGAGGTTGTTAATGTTTCTTCCAGCAATTTTCACTCCAGCTTTGCATTCATCAAGCCCCGCACATCGCATGATGTGTTCTGCATACAAGTTAAAAAGGTTGGGTGAGAGTATGCAGCCTTGCCGTACGCCTTTCCCAATCTTGAACCAGTCTGTTGTTCCGTGGTCAGTTCTGACTGTTGCTCCTTGGTCCTTGTACAGATTCCTCAGGAGAGAGACAAGGTGGCTTGGTATGCCCATCCCACTAAGAACTTGTCTGCTATTTTGGACTATTGCTCTTAATATATATGGTCTACTTATATTTCATAGTACCTTCCCCACTGCTATTTGGGAAATGCCCTTTTCCCCTTTTGTATATGCTTTTTGTAAATAACCTGCTGTAGTTAGCTACTACTGCAGTCTCTGTGGTGTTGGTTTCTCACTGCAGGAGAGCATGCGGGTCAAGAATAGGGCTCCACAGTCACCTACGTACCCACCACCAGGACATTGCACTTTGAGGACAATCTTACTCAGATAACAAGCAACCGCCTAAGGAAGATGCTGGGTGAAAATGTGCTCCAAGGTTAGAGTGCAATGGTACCAGATCCCAAACCATGTTAAGCACCTTGGATAGCTCTGTTAAAGTGTGGGATGAAACTTCCCCATTGACATAGGAAACACCAGTTATAACTTTTTACCTCTCGAACTGTTTTATCAGCCACACAAAGTTCTCTCCAATGCATCCCTAACGGAGCACAAGATGCCATCCCAAAGAAAGAAGTTGAAGCTCCCTTCTTTTCTAAATCTTATTTATTTATTTATTTTATTTACTGTCCTTGTATACCGCCGTTTCTCAGCCTAATTGGCGACTCAACGCGGTTTACAACAAAATATACAGTGCACAGTATACAATTAAAACCATAAAAAACATAATACACAATATTACACGAAATCACAATCCAATACATCTCCTAACTAAAATCGTGGTCCAATTGCATCATCCATATTACCAATCCGTAATCAACACATTCATTGCACCGAATTAGCCAAATGCCTGCTTGAACATCCAAGTTTTTAGTCTTCTTCGGAATACCATCAGCGAGGAGGCTGATCTTACCTCCATGGGAAGGGCGTTCCAGAGCCGAGGGGCCACCACAGAAAAGGCCCTGTCTCTCGTCCCCGCCAGCCGCACCTGTGAAGCAGGCGGGATAGAGAGCAAGGCCTCCCCAGAAGATCTTAGGGTCCTGGTGGGCTGATAGGCCGAGATACGTTCGGATAGGTAGGTTGGGCCAGAACCGTTTAAGGCTTTAAAGGCCAACGCCAGCACTTTGAATTGAGCCCGGTAGCAAATCGGCAGCCAGTGGAACTGGTGCAGCAGAGGAGTTGTGTGCTCCCTGCGCTCCGCTCCAGTTAGTATCATGGCTGCCGACCGTTGGACTAATTGGAGCTTCCGAGCCGTCTTCAAAGGCAACCCCACGTAGAGAGCATTGCAGTAGCTCGGGATGTAACCAGAGCGTGGACTACCGTGGCCAAGTCAGACTTCCCAAGGTACGGGCGCAGTTGGCGCACGAGTTTTAACTGATAATATAAAAATCTTATACAGGGTTAGTCAAAATGAATAGGCCAATAAGAAAATTAATTTTAGACGAATGTATGTTTATTGTAACCAAACTACAGCTACGTATCGACAGATAAATTATCAAAGTTTTGTCTCACCTTCAGAGATGTTCGATATGGGCGCCCCGTGTGACACGGCAGACGTCCAAGCGATAGTCCAGTTCATTCCACATCCGTTGCAGCACATCCGACATAATGGCATCGAATGCAGCACATATGCGCTGTTTTAAGTCGTCCAAGGTCAGCGGTAATGGAGGTCGGAACACAGTGTCTTTCACATACCCCCAGAGAGAAAAGTCGCATGGTGTGAGGTCGGGGGACCTGGGGGGCCACAGGAGGAATGGAAGATCAGTCACTCCAGCACGGCCAATCCAACGTCTGGGAAGGTGTTCGTTGAGGTACTCGCGTACACTGTTGTGCCAATGCGGAGGGGCACCGTCCTGTTGGAATACGAAATCGGGCACTTTCTCTTCTAACTGTGGCATCAACCATTCAGACAACATGTCAGCGTACACTATGCCTGTTACGGTTTTCTCCGCGAAAAAGAATGGGCCAAACACGTGACGGTTGGTTATTGCACAGAAAACGTTTACCTTCGGCGAATCCCTTACATGTTCCAATACGGCATGAGGATTTTCAGATCCCCAAAAGCGGAGATTATGCCTATTGACCTTCCCGCACAGGTGAAACGTTGCCTCGTCACTGAAGACCAGTCTGTTGGCAAAGCCTTCCTCCTCTAGTCTTCGCTGCATTGATTCGCAAAAATCGTGTCGTTTCGAATAGTCACCTTTTTTCAAAGCCTGCACCATTTGCAATTTATATGGCTTGAACTGCAAACGTTTGCGTAACACGCGCCACACAGTTTTTTGCGGAACGTTCAATTCCATGGAAACACGATTTGTCGACTTCTGGGGACTTCGTTGAAAGGATGCACGAATGGATTCCACTGTGTCTTCAGAGACACGCGGTCGTCCTGTGGTTTTACCCTTGCATAAGCAGCCCGTCTCCTCAAATTGCTTTACCCACCTCGCAATGGAATGTCGATGAGGTGGTTCCTTGCCATACTTGGCTCGAAATTCTCGCTGGACCGTAATTACTGACATTGTTTTAGCAAATGTCATCACACAAAACGCCTACTCTTTGCCTGATTCCGCCATTTTGAAAACAGCGACTCCTAGCGACGCCTAGCGGCATTAACGTACATGTGTGTTGCTCAAAAAAAACTTTGATAGTTTATCTGTCGCTACGTAGCTGTGGTTTGGTTACAGTAAACATACATTCGGGTACAATTAATTTTCTTATTGGCCTATTCATTTTGACTAACCCTGTATTATCAACTAAAGTCTCACTGGTGTTAATTTCTTGTTTGGGTCCACCTCATGTCTGTACAAGGAGCAAAATAAAGTTTATAGAAAGGGAGGCATCCAGGCAGTTTATAGACTTGGCTTTGAAATAATAATAATACAAAAAATGCATTTTTGGAAAAAAGAGAGACTCATGCTGTGTTCTATCCATGTTCCGTCAAATGCCAGGTGTTGTCAGAGATTAGATGCTTCTTGCAGATCAAAGGCAGTAATAGCCCGGCCAGATAAGGATAATAATAAGCCAAAAATACAAGGGGAAGAAGGGAAGGGAAAGATGTGAAGCAACGAAATGACAATCAGGAGTCATGGGTATCTCCAAATCAATTAGGCCACAGCACTCACCCAGGGATCTAGGACATCATGCGGCCCAAATTCGGGCTTGCTAATAGTACATCTAAGTCTTCTTTCACACTCATAAAATGGTGCAACATAACAATGGAAAGAATCGCCAGAATACTGTATTTGTAAAGTAACTTTACAAATACTTGGCTAAGAATCAGAGACACTATCAAATTGGAAAGATATGTATCAGGACATTGGCAAGAGTGTTTATTGATTGATGCCTATTGGCATTTTATGCAAATCACTGCACATTGGTGTACATGCATTAATTTTCTAAGTTTCCTTATGCATTAAGGTCTTAAGTGCTTTAATACTGTAAGAGAAGTCAAAGGAAACCTAGGAGAAGACTAGTAAGAAAGTATTGAGAACATGATCAAGGATATTCTACCCTTTTCCTGAGTCCCATCATCCGTGGTCAATCCTTCTCCAAACCACAATGGGATGTAGAATGGGTTATGGCATCTCTATGTGCCAAGTTTGGTCTTGATCAGTCATTGGTTGAGGGTCTGAGGAAGTGAGTGAAGGTACTGCAAGTCCCATCGTTCATGGTCCATTGGCCCACAAACCAGACCAGGATGTAGAGTGGGTCATGGAGGCTCTGTATGCCAAGTTTGGTCTTTATTGGCCATTGGATGACGGTTGCAGTACTCTCAGGATGTGAGTGAAGGTACTGCAAGTCCCATCATCCATGGTCTGTCCTCCTTCAAACTGCACCAGGCTGTAGAGTGGATCACAGGGGCTCTGTGTGTCAAGTTTGGTCTTTATTGGTCATTGGATGAGGGTCACAGTAGTCTCAGGAAGTGAGTGAAGGTACTGCAGGTCTCATCATCCATGGTCTGTCCTCCTTCAAACTGCACCAGGATGTAGAGTGGGTCATGGGGGCTCTGTGTGTCAAGTTTGGTCTTTATCGGCCATTGGATGAAGGTCACAGTAGTCCCGGGAAGTGAGTGAAGGTTCTGTAGGTCCCATCATCTATGGTCTGTCCTCCTTAAAACTGCACCAGGATGTAGAATGGGTCACGGGGCTCTATGTGTCAAGTTTGGTCTTTATCGGTCATTGGATGAGGGTCACAGTAGTCTCAGGAAGTGAGTGAAGGTACTGCAAGTCTCATCATCCATGGTCTGTCCTCCTTCAAACTGTACCAGGATGTAGAAGTGGTCACGGGGGGCTCTGTGTGTCAAGTTTGGTCTTTATTGGTCCATCCTCCTCCAAACTGCAGTTGGATGTAGAGTGGGTCTTGCGGGCTCTGGGTGCCAAGTTTGGTCTGTATTGGTAATTTTCTGACACAGCCTCTGGCCTTTTCCTTTCCTCTCTTTGTCATCTCGGAATCTTGGAATTGAAGCTGGCCAATCAGAAACCATATGCAAATAGCACCACAATGGCAGTCAATCAGAAAGCTCCTGTTGAAGCTGGCCAATCAGAAAACATATGCAAATTTCCTTCTCTCAGGTCCCCGCTTCTCTCATTGACCCTCTTCACCACCAGGGGCCTCTGTTGAGGCTAGCCAATCAGAAACCATATGCAAATTTCCTTTCCCCTCTCAGCCACTTGAGGATCTTGGAACGTTTGGGTAGCCAATCAGAGACCATATGCAAATTGTATCACAATGGCAGTCAATCAGAACGCTGCCACATACACCTCCCGTCCTCCGTATACAAACTTTTACTATATATATATATATTCTGATACAGCAGAATAAGATACAGCAATCTCATTGCAGCCAAACTTGGGAGATCAGAACATGTTCCCTTTTAGAACAGAACAGGATATAAATGCAATCCAGAAATATTAGATTTTCAGATGGTCTTATCACAAGGCGCTCTTGTTAGCTTTTAGCTGCCTTGAGTTTGGAAATTCCTACTTTTCATTTCTTATCTCTCCCTGCACCAAGCCATTAATGCGGTAACACAGTGGTACTGACTTCAAAAGAAAAGGGTTTACGTATAATGAGAGCAAATAGGAAGGATGTTTTTGCATAAAGGAAAGGTTAGCAATTCCCCTGCAAAACAAGAACGTCCCAGCAGTAAAATCCTAACTGTTCAATTCAAGCCTGCAGTTCTCTCTGTCTTGATCCTGAGGGTGATTTATGATGCTTCCCTTCACTGTTTTAGTGGCAGAGAAGTCTTCGGTGTCGCATTCCTTCCGTTACAGGCCAGTTGGTTCCGTAATAGAGTTCTAGGACAATATATCTGGGAAGCAGCACAGATGAACTTCAAAGGCAGGCACCACAAATTGGTCTCAGCAGTGATCCAATAACTGGGTAGTTGTGGGACTCTCTTCTTGTGTTACTCTCTAGTCTTTTAACATCGGCACATTTCAGCATTTCACACCCCAGCTCCCCTCTTTATATGGAGCAGAGGTGAGAAATAGCTTCTCTGAAGACAAAGAGTTGCGTTTACTTACTTTTTTTCACCCAGTAATGAAATGATAACTGTGATTCTTACCATTTACACCAGTGTGGTGTAATAGTTTGGAGTATGATAAGAGTCCAGGGTTCAATTCCCCACTTAACTACTAGTGACCTTGGGCGGGTCACATACTTGTTGACGAGCCATGACACCACGCAGTAAAGTTTGTAAGGTACTAGCAGCAACTGTACTTTACAAACTTTATCAAATCTAACCCTTTTGTTGTCGAGCCACAGCACCACCCATATATATATATATATATAACATCAATAGATTTCAATCAAATAATATAATTTTTACTTTTTATTAAAACCTTTTCTGCGGACACAGAGTTGCAAAATGCCAAAGCACTAGAGGCTCTAGAATGAACCTAGCAACAACTGTACCTTACAAACTTTATCAAATCTAACTCTTGTTGTCGAGCCACAGCACCACCCAGTAAAGGATTTATATTACATCATGAGACTTCAATCAAATAATATGATTTTTACTTTTTTATTAAAACCTTTTCTGCGGACCCGGAGTTGTAAACTGACAAAGCGCTAGAGGATCTGGAATGGACCTAGCAGCAACTCTACCTTACAAACTTTATCAAATCTAACCCTTTTGTTGTCGAGCCACAGCACCACCCAGTAAAGGATTTATATTACATCAAGAGACTTCAATCAAATAATATGATTTTTACTTTTTTTATTAAAACCTTTTCTGCGAGCCAGGAGTTGCAAAATGCCAAAGCTCTAGAGGCTCTGGAATGGACCTAGCAGCAACTGCACCTTACAAACTTTATCAAATCTAACCCTTTTGTTGTCGAGCCACAGCACCCCACCAAAAAAAAAAGATTTATAGTACATCAAGAGACTTCAATGAAATAATATGATTTTTACTTTTTATTAAAACCTTTTTTGCGCACACAGAGTTGCAAAATGCCAAAGCGCTAGAAGCTCTGGAATGGACCTAGCAGCAACTGTACCTTACAAACTTTATCAAAACTAACCCTTTTGTTGTCGAGCCACAGCACCACCCCCCAAAAAAGATTTATAGTACATCAAGAGACTTCAATCAAATTATATGATTTTTACTTTTTATTAAAACCTTTTCTGTTGACTTAGAGTTGCAAAATGCCAAAGTGCTAGAGGCTCTGGAATGGACCTAGCAGCAACTGTACCTTACAAACTTTATCAAATCTAACCCTTTTGTTGTCGAGCCACAGCACCACCCAAAAAAAAAAGATTTATAGTACATCAAGAGACTTCAATCAAATGATATGATTTTTACCTTTTATTAAAACCTTTTCTGAGACCCGAAGTTGCAAAATGCCAAAGCGCTAGAGGCTCTGGAATGGACCTAGCAGCAACTGTACCTTACAAACTTTATCAAATCTAACCCGTTTGGTGTCGAGCCACAGCACCACCCAAAAAAAAAAAAGACTTATAGTACATCAAGAGACTTCAATCAAATATTATTTTTACTTTTTATTAAAACCTTTTCTGTGGACGTAGAGTTGCAAAATGCCAAAGCACTAGAGGCTCTGGAATGGACCTAGCAGCAACTGTACCTTACAAACTTTATCAAATCTAACCCGTTTGGTGTCGAGCCACAGCACCACCCAAAAATAAAAGATTTATAGTACATCAAGAGGCTGTGGAATGGATCTTGGGAAAGGAAATCACAGCCAGGATCCCTCTAGCCATTTCCCAAGCCAGATAATTATCAAAACTTGTGTGTGTGCAGATAGATGATCCTCTTTGTCACCAGGGTAAGCTTAGGATGTTTTTCCATTCGACTTGAGACTGAGGCCCTGCTTGAGTGGTGATGGCATGATCGTCAACATAGATGAAGCTCTCTGTCCCTTCTGGCAGTGGCTGATCATTTGTGTAAATGTTAAACACTGATGGAGCAAGCACGCTCCCTGAAGCAGGCCATTCTTCAGTTTATTAATAATTAATATTGATATTAATATTAATATTGGAATACAATTATTAAAAGCAAATAAAGACAAAGACTAATTTGATCTAATACAGTTTTACATGAAATTTGATTTTTATTTAAAGTATTATTTCTTGGATGTTTTGGCCGTTGCTTGAGTTCTGGTTCACTGAGAGTCTGCTGTATATATTTTAAAGGACATCAGGATTGTTTGTGTGTTTTAGAAACCAATAAGAGTGACTCTGTTGCAGATCAAATGGTAAAAACCTGATTTCTTCCAACTTACTTGAAGTTTTTTTTGGTGTTATTATTATTTTGTTTCACTTGAGATTCAGTGAAATAGCTCTTGGTTGCTCATCCTTTTCCCATTCTCCCTTCACCTGGACACCGGCCCCCAGCCATAAATCATTGTCACTCAGGATAAATGGAGGGCCGTAAGTGCCGCAAACACTAATGACAACATTCATCAAAAAGTCGAGTGGTTCCATATTGCCGCTCTTGCTGGGGCAACCACTGCCATATGGATGAAGTCTTCTCCCAGAATGTCGAAGCTAGCTTTGAACTGCATTAAAAAGTTAGTGCAGATGAGGCTAAAGACACTATTTTCTTACACAGACTTATGCAGTTTCAGAAAGATTCACACATCTCTGAATTTTGAGGAATTTTAAAAACTTTAGACAAAAGCAATTTATCGCCCCCCCCCCAAAGTGATCCCTTGACTGCCTGTCTGTCGTTATGACACACAACCATATTACTTCAACTTAGCACAGATTTATACTATTACTTACTTACTTTAGTACTCTTTGCAGATTCAATAATTTTATTTATTAACGGCTGGCTGGCTGCAGCCATTATTGGGTCCTTCAAATGCTGAGCAAGAAAGCATTGCATTCTGGTAAATGTAGCTTAGGGCAGGGCATTTTGTGAGCACTGCATGCTGGAAAATGTAGTTTAGGGCAGGGCATTTTGTGAGCACTGCATGCTGGAAAATGTAGTTTAGGGCAGGGCATTTTGTGAGCATTGCATTTTGGGAAATGTAGTTAAGGGCAGGGCATTTTGTGAGCATTTCATTCTGGGAAATGTAATTTAAGGCAGGGCCTTTTGTGAACATTGCATTCTAAAAAGTGTAGTTTAGGGTAAGGCATTTTGTGAGCACTGCATTCTGGGAAATGTAAATTAGGGCAGGGCCTTTTGTGAGCATTGCATTCTGGTAAATGTAGTTTAGGGCAGGGCATTTTGTGAGCATTCCATTCTGGGAAGTGTAGTTTAGGATAGGGCCTTTTGTGAGCATTGCATTCAGGAAATGTAGTTTAGGACAGGGCATTTTGTGAGCACAAATTTATACTATTACTTACTTCAGTACTCTTTGCAGATTCAATAATTTCATTTATTAAGGTCTGGCTGGCTGCAGCCATTATTGGGTCCTTCAAATGCTGAGCAAGTAAGCATTGCATTCTGGGAAATGTAACTTAGGGTAGGACCTTTTTTGAGCATTGCATTCTGGCAAGTGTAGTTCAGGGTAGGGCCTTTTGTGAGCATTCCATTCTGGTAAATGTAGTTTAGGGCAGGACATTCTGTGAGCATTGCATTCTGAGAAATGTAGTTTAGGACAGGGCATTTTGTGAGCATTGAATTCTGGGAAGTGTGGTTTCGGGTAGGGCATTTTGTGAGCACAGATTTATACTATTACTGATTTAGTTACTTTAGTACTCTTTGCAGATTCAATAATTGTATTTATTAATGGCTGGCTGGCTGCAGCCATTATTGGGTCCTTCAAATGCTGAGCAAGTAAGCATTGCATTCTCGGAAATGTAGCTTAGGGTAGGACCTTTTGTGAGCATTGCATTCTGGGAAGTGTAGTTTAGGGTAGGGCCTTTTGTGAGCATTGCATTCTGGGAAGTATAGTTTAGAGTAGGGCATTTTGTGAGCATTGCATTCTAGGAAGTGCAGTTTAGGATAGGGCATTTTGTGAGCATTGCATTCTGGTAAACGTAGTTTAGGGCAGGGCATTTTGTGAGCATTGTATTTTGGGAAATGTAGTTTAGGGCAGGGCCTTTTGTGAGCATTACATTCTGGTAAATGTAGTTTAGAGTAGGGCATTTTGTGAGCATTGCATTCTGGTAAATGTAGTTTAGGGTATGGCATTTTGTGAGCATTGCATTCTGAGAAATGTAGTTTAGGACAGGGCATTTTGTGAGCACTGAATTCTTGGAAGTGTAGTTTAGGGTAGGGCATTTTGTGAGCACAGATTTATACTATTACTTACTTACTTACTTTAGTACTCTTTGCAGATTCGATAATTGTATTTATTAATGGCTGGCTGGCTGCAGCCATTATTGGGTCCTTCAAATGCTGAGCAAGTAAGCATTGCATTCTGGTAAATGTAGGTTATGGTAGGACCTTTTGTGAGCATTGCATTCTGGGAAGTCTAGTTTAGGGTAGGGCATTTTGTGAGCATTGTATTCTGGGAAATGTAGCTTAGGGCAGGTCCTTTTGTGAGCACTGCATTCTGGGAAATGTAGTTTAGGGTAGGGCCTTTTGTGAGCATTACATTCTGGGAAGTATAGTTTAGGGTAGGGCATTTTGTGAGCATTCCATTCTGGGAAATGTAGTTTAGGGCAGGGCATTTTGTGAGCATTGCATTCTGGGAAGTGTAGTTTAGGGCAGGGCCTTTGTGAGCATTGCATTCTGGGAAGTGTAGTTTAGGGCAGGGCCTTTGTGAGCATTGCATTCTGGGAAATGTAGTTTAGGGCAGGGCCTTTTGTATTCTCTGCCACTGGGGTCCTCACCTTCTCAAACTACATTTTTAAGCTTGCTGTGTTCTCAGTCTCCCGCCCATTAACTGTTGTCCCACCCAAACTGCTCTCCCTATCGCAATCGTGCCAAAGACCGGAAAGCAGCCAAGGTCTTAGTTTAAACACTAGCAATCGCTTCTTTGGTTTTGCCAAAGTTGCTTAATGCTTCTACTAAAAATTAAACTGAACTTGGAAGACATCCGAATGTTACAGAAGCTTAACGAAAATTATTGGTGAGTATTTCAATTTCTAAATTCCCCCATCTATCTTTCCTGCATGTTTCTAATATCACTTTGTATGCACTAATTTAATGAATTTGATTTGTCTTATGAGGAGTAGCAATTTTTTTGCACACCTCTAATCCTTAAGTATGACGTAAGCCCATTTTGCCAAGTATTTTGAAAGCAGGTATCTGGAATAGCAGCACAGATGGAGCCTATCCATGAGAAACAGTGGCACATTTTCCCCATCCCTGCCTAAAATAAAATCTCAGCATATTATGTACAGTTTATTTTTATATATATTCATATTATTTTGTGTGTGTTTGCGTACGGTACTTTGATGAGTGGTAAGAGCCTCTCCTAAATAGAGATAAATAAAAGTTTATTGAAATATGAAAGCGCAAATCGAAATGGCTGTTTAGGGTCCATCACAGCAATTAGGCAGGAGGTTTTCATTTTGGCGTTTTTAGAAGACGCTAAAAAAGATATTTCGGAGGAATGTCGGAATTTATCCACCCAGGGAACGCTCAACCCAAAAGGCAACATCTGTTTTCCTACTGAGCCCTCGGTGGGAGATTTGGCTCACCTGCTTTGCCAGGGAAATGGGATAGATACCATGCCTTCAGGAAATAAAACCCGACTGCTCACTGGAGGGAAGGATACTAGAGACAAAGTTAAAGTATTTTGGCCACATCATGAGGAGACAGAAAAGCCTAGAGAAGACAATTATGCTGGGGAAAGTGGAAGGTAAAAGGAAGAGGGGCCGACCTAGGACAAGATGGATGGATGGCATCCTTGAAGTGACTGGACTGACCTTGAAGGAGCTGGGGGTGGTGACAGCCGACAGGGAGCCCTGGCATGGGCTGGTCCATGAGGTCACGAAGAGTCGGAGACGACTGAACGAATGAACAACAAACCATGCCTTACCTGTTGCAAGGAAACACTCCTTGGGTTGCTCATGTTTCACATGATTTAACTATGGTTATTTGTCTTTCAATCTCTATCTATCTATCTATCTATCTATCTATCTATCTATCTATCTAATATTTCTCACAAAATGGGAACTCTGGATCATAATACAGATTAAAGCAGCATTTAACAGTTCAATTTTGAGGTCCTGATAACGGCTGAGTTTTTCCTGTTGTTTTTCCTCAATGACACTGTCACCTGATATGGCGACATCAAGAATCCAAACATTTTTCTTTTCCACAATCGTGATGTCTGCCGTATTGTGTTGCAAAGCTTTGTCAGTCTGGATTTGAGAGTCCCACAGTATTTTCCCCTACTTTTGTAGGTTGATGATCCCACCAGTTCTTTACTGCTGGCAGGTGGTACTTGTGACATAAGTTCCAATGAATCATTTGGGCCAGTGAGTTGTGCCTCTGTTTGTAGTCAGTCTGTGTGATTTTCTTGCAGCAGCTGAGGATATGATCGATGGTTTCATCAGCTTCCTTGCATTGTCTGAATCTTGGGTCATCACCTGATTGTTGTTTTTGTTTTTGTTGTTGTTGTTGTTATTTTTCCCCACTTTATCTCTTTTTAGAAGAGACTCAAAGTTGCTTCTATGATGGGAATTGCAGTCCTACAGCATATGAAGCACCACAGCTTAATCCACCCTAGGAATTCAGACCTAGATTGTGTCATAAGAAATTCAATGTGCAGATTTGATAAATGTGAATTTAATAATGATATGTTGGAATGAATGGAAGAATGGAAGGACGTATAGATGGATGGAAACACCAATATAATATTAAGGCCTGCAATGACTAACTACCTGGTTGCTGGACTGTAATTAAAAGTTGCTAATGAGAAATGAAGAGTAAACTCTGATAAGAATTGGGACAGTGATAACAGAAATGTTTACAATGTTAAGAAGGAAGTCACCATAAGATCAACACCAATCAAGAAGATCAACATCTGGCCAGGAAACTGAGATGGAACCAGAATGGAAGACGTCTATCATTAATTTACAACTTTGGGACCACATCAACAGAATATTCCTATAAAAGATTCAGTCTAATAATTCTCAAAGTGTGACAGATAGAGACACTGTTCACCCGCTATGCTCTGCTCCATGGGAAGGAGAGAGGTAGTGTACCTATGGAGAGTGTCAGATATGCTATGGGAAAGCATTATTCTGGTCACTTTGGGGCTTCTTTCTCAAGGGAAGAGGAAGAAGCGCACTTTTGTGCAGGGAGTCAGGTTCTGCTGTATGGAAAACAGAGATCTGGTCCTTGGCATTGTGCTTAGGGAAAGGATGCATTTTGGTGTTTTGAAGTTTTGACATTATGGAACTATGCATTGACCGGCTGCAGGAAAGCAGGGTCTTGCCTAAAAGGTGCTTCTCCAAGGAGGGAGAAATATTTGGGTGCATGAGGATGAATGCATGTACATATGTGTGAATGTTGAGTGAAAATGTAATTCCTTTTTGTTTGTTTGTTAGCCATGTAATAGTAAATCCAATGCAGTTGCATAGGCTCTGTATGTCTAAATGTTTTTCTGCAATCTGATATACCCTCTCACACTGGAAATTGCAATAAAAAGAACCTATGCTTTAAAGTCATTGAAAAGTCATTCATGACAGTTGAATCTACACTGTAGAATAAATGCAATTTGAGGCTGCAAAGGCTCCATACTACAGAATTGTAGGAGCTGCAGTTTGGTGAGCTACCAGCACTCTTTGACAGAGAAATCTAAGAACCTTGTAAAATTACAACTCTCACAGCTCCACAGTACTGAGCCATGGCAGTTAAAGTGAAATCAAACAGCATTAATTTGATAGCACCGGGACTGTGGCACAGCTGACTGGGAGTCAGCTGCATTAAAATCACTACTGACCAAAAGGTCATGAGTTTGAAACTAGCCCGGGTTGGAGTGAGCTTCCAACCAATTTGTGTAGCTTGCTGTCAACCTTTGCAGCCGAAAAGACAGTTGCATCTGTCAAGGAGGAAATTTAGGTACCGCTTATGCAGGGAGGCTAAGTTAACTAATTTATGATCTGTCATTTGATGTATTCTTTTCATTTGGTTTTGGTTTTCATTGGCCAGAGAGCGGAAAATCTAGCCTGGGATTTATTCCCAACCTGTCCAAAATCCTGGAATTGTCTTGTGAAAAGCATTCAGCACTTTGGACAGTTTCTTGAAATCAAAAGAGCTGCTGAATGTGCTGAAAGCCATCTCCCAACATCTTCAGCATCTTGGGCAGGTCCTTTAGTGCTCCTTTACAATAATAGAATCATAAAATAATGCAGTTGGAAGAGACCATAAAACTCTCCAGCAAGCATGCAAAGAATGAGGAAGTGCTTCATCAGTGTCACAAACGGACGGTGAAGTGACAGCTCCCCTGGTGGCCAGAATATCCTCATGAAAAGCTGGAATGTTAAATAGCCTCTGTCTATATATGTTGTGCATCTATGGCATTGAATGTTTGCCATGTATATGTATATTGTCATCCGCCCTGAGTCCCCTGTGGGGTCAGAAGGGCGGAATATAAATACTGTAAATAAATAAATAAATAGTGTAGATCAGTGTTTCTCAACCTTCCCAATGCTGCGACCCCTTAATACAGTTCCTCATGTTGTGGTGACCCCCAACCATAACATTATGTTCATTGCTACTTCGCAACTGTAATTTTGCTACTGCTGTGAATTGTAATGTAAATATCCGATATATAGGATGTATTTTCATTCATTGGACAAAATTTGGCACAAATACTCAATACGTCCAAATTTGGTGGGTTGGGGGGAGATTAGTTTTGTCATTTGGGAGTTGTAGTTTCTGAGGTTTATAGTTAACTTACAATCAAAAGAGCATTCTGAGTTCTGCCAATGATAGAATTGAACCAAACTTGGCACACCGAACTCCCATGACCAACAGAAAATACTGGAAGAGTTTGGTGAGCATTGACCTTGAGTTTTGGAGTTGTAGTTCACCTACATCCAGAGAGCTCTGTGGACTCAAGCAATGATGGATCTGGACCAAACATGGCATGAATACTCAATATGCCCAAATGTGAACACTGGTGGAGTTTGGGGGAAATTGACCTTGACATTTGGGAGTTGTAGTTGCTGGGATTTATAGTCCACCGACAATCAAAGAACATTCTGAACCCAACCGACGATAGAATTGGGCTCAACTTCCCACACAGAACCCCAACAACCAACAGAAAATGCTGTGTTTTGTGATGGTCTTTGGCGACCCCTCTGACACCTCTCGCGATCCCCCGAGGTGTCCCGACCCACAGGTTGAGAAACGCTGGTGTAGATGAACCCAATGCTGGCATATTATTCATGATATCAAAGAATGTAAGTTAACCTTATGTATTGTGGGATTACAGCTCAAGACTAAGATGAGCCATGTTCAAATTCCCACTCACGCTTTAGAAATCTCTCTGCTTGAGCCTGAACTCTTTCACTCATCCAAAGGGCCTTTCATTCGAGCAAGGACTTTGAAAATCCCCAGAAAACAGTTCTTGCCATAATTTACCAGAGACCAGGAACCAGGAGGAGAAGATAAGGGTAGATTCACTCCCACCAGTGTCCCTCAATGACACCCCTGACTTGCTCAGCCAAAGCTTCAGGTCATGTTGCTTTCCTCTATTGTTTCCTGTTTCTAGCCTCATGCATATACAGTATGTCTGAAATTAGGGGAGGAACGTGGTCTCACCGGAGTTGCCATGCCTTTGTTGCTTATTTATTTGCTTAATTTTAATACCTCCACCACTCTAAGCAACTTACGAACCAATAAAATAGCGAGGCAACGCGTCCCAAACCATGTATCACCATTAAAACATCATAAGGAGTAATAAGCCAGCCATAAAACTACAGATCAGACACAGGCTCTGGAGACATCCTGCATGCCTGAGGAAAAGGCATCCTAAACTAGAATAATGTATATACCAGTTCTTGAGGGAGGTGGGAATATTGAGAACCATGTTAATGCTGTAGTGCAGTGGTTCTCAACCCTCCTAATGCCGTGACCCCTTAATACAGTTCTTCATGTTGTGGTGACCCCCAACCATAACATTATTTTTGTTGCTATTTTATAACTGGCATTTTGCTACAGTTATGAATCATAATGTAACTATGTGATAGGCAGGATGTATTTTCATTCACTGTACCAAATTGGGCACAAATATTCGATATGCCCAAATACTTGGAGGGGGGGGGGGATTGATTGCTCTTGGATTTATAGTTGGATTTATAGTTCAATCAAAGAGCATTCTGAACTCCACCAACGATGGAATTGAACCAAATTTGGCACAGAGAACTTTCATGACCGACAGAAAAATACAGGAAGGGTTTGGTGGGCATTGACATTGAATTTGGGAGTTGTTGTTCACCTACAATTAGAGAGCACTGTGAACTCAAATAATGATAATGGATCTAGACCAAACTTGGCACAAATACTCAATATGCCCAAATATGAACATTAGTGGAGTTTGGGGAAAATAGACCTTTACATTTGGGAGTTGTAGTTGTTGGGATTTATAATTCACCTACAATCAAAGAGCATTCTGAACTTCACCAACAATGGAAATGAACCAAATTTGGCACACAGAACTTCCATGACCAACAGAAAATACTGGAAGGGTTTGGTGGGCATTGACATAGAATTTGGGAGTTGTTGTTCACCTACAATTAGAGAGCACTGTGAACTCAAACAATGATAGATCTGGACAAACTTGGCACAGATACTCAGTATGCCAAATGTAAACACTGGTGGAGGTTGGGGAAAATAGCCCTTGACATTTGGGAGTTGTAGTTGCTGGGATTTATAGTTCACCTACAATCAAAGAGCATTCTGAACTTGATGATGGAATCAAACCAAAGTTGGAACACAGAATTCCCAGAATGAACAGAAAATACTGGAAGCGTTTGGTGGGCACTGATCTTGAGTTTTGGAGTTGTAGTTCACCTACATCTAGAGAGCACTGTGGACTCAAAAATGATGGCTCTGGACCAAAATTGGCACAAATTCTCAATATGCCCAAATGTGAACACTGGTGGAGTTTGGGGAAAATAGACATTGACATTTGGGAGTTGTTGTTGCTGGGATTTATAGTTCACCTGATCGTCATCCTGATGGTCTTTGGCAACCTCTCTGAAACCCCCATGCAACACCCTCCCCCAGGGGTCCTGACCCCCAGGTTGAGAAAAACTGCTGTAGAGGGATGAGGATGCGAGAGAGTCAGGTTCAAATCCTCACTTCCCATCTGAGTCTTGGGCTGCCACACACTTAGTTTTGGTGCCATTTTGGTGACCGTTGTTCTGTATTTCATGCCATGTATTTGAGGTCATGTCTGGTATCAACAGACAGGTCAATCCAAACTGGGTTTTACCCCAAACTTTCAAGTAGCTGGACCTTAGTCATAGAATAATGTGTGCCCTCTCTGAGGTCATTCTGCCATAGGGAAAAATATTACTAAAGTAATTAAGTCAGGGAACCCGTGGTCAGGGGCAGCTCAACCCATTACACAAAGTAAGCAGTATGGTTTATTTTGCCCAGGGGCGCTCTTGAGGTGCTCTTGGGGGGGAATAGACCTTGACATATGCAAGTTGTAGTTATTGGGATGTATATAGTTCACCTATAATCAAAGAGCATTCTGAACTCCACCAATGATGGAATTGAACCAAATATGGCACACAGAACTCCCATGACGAACAGAAAATATATATCAGTGATTGGTTGGGGGGGGGGGGAGTTGGGGGGGGGGGCAAAATACTGTTTGCTTACCATTGAAAATTACCTAGGGCTGCCTCTGCCCATGGTCTTTCCTTTGTTGTTGGACTGCAGTTCCCATCAGACATTGGTTGTACTGATAAAGCTCTTTTGTATCTACAGTACAACAACATGTATACAGCTACATGATTCCAACCTGTATCTTACTGGTTTATTAGTAGTCCTGGATCAATAGCATCTGTCATTTGATGTATTCTTCTTATTTGCTTACTTTTGGTTTTCATTGCCCAGGGAGCTATGAATCTAACCCTGGAATTTATTCTTGAGCTGTCCAAAATCCTGGAATTGTCTTGTGAAAAGCATTCAGCACTTTGGACAGTTTCCTGAAACCAAAGAGATAGTGAATGGGCTGAATTCCATCTCTCAACAACTTCAGCATTTTGGGCAGGTCCTTCAATGAGCCTTTAGAATCATAGAACCATATAATAATATAGTTGGAAGAGACCGCATGGGCCATCTAGTCCAACCTCATGCCATGCAGGAAAAGTACAATAAAGGTATCCCTGATGGAAGACCATCCAGCCTCTGTTTAAATGTTTCAGAAGGGGTTTCCACTGGACTCCAAGGCAGAGAGTTCCACTACTGAATAGCCCATACGTTCAGGAAGTTCTTCCTAATGTTCAGGTGGAATCTCTTTTCCTGTCATTTGAACTCATTGCTCGTAGTCCTAGTTTCAATGGCAGCAGAAAACAAGTCTGCTCCCTCTTCCTTATAACACCCTTTCACATGTTTATACATGGCTCTCATGTCTCCTCTCAACCTTCGCTTCTGCAGGCTAAACTTACCCAGTTCTTTAAGACGCTCCTCATAGGGCATGGTCTCCAGACGTTTGATTATTTTAGTTGCCCTCCTCTGGACACCTTCCAGCTTGTCAATATCTCTTTTGAACTGTGGTGCCCAGAATTGGACACAATATTCCAGGTGAGGTCTAAGCAAAAACATGACCTACCTCGATCTAAATTCCTTTAGAGATGGAAATATGGATTGACTACTTTAGTGACGTGGAAGACACCAGCTACCAGTCTTTCTTCCCTGATTTCTCCCTATTGTTATATTTTATTGTTGTGCCATTTCCATCAGACACGCTTCTTGTGGAAAGGCAGACAACTAATTCAGAATTGCAACAAGGTCCCCGATGCGCAGCTTAGATCCAAGGCTGAAACTAGACCCCAATAGTCCCCACCTGAAGCGACACTTGCCCTTCAAGATTCTGTGGCTTCAGGCAAGAGTCTTTTCCTCCATTAGCCTTATCAAGATGCACAGGGAGAAGGTGGAGAAGGAAGGGAGGAAGGGGGGAAGCATGCATAATGTTCCCGGCCTGCTTTGCAGTTTTGCCGGCACCTGCATGCATACGAATAACGCTCTGATCAGCAGATCGATTGGCTCTGGGTTGTTGCTCATTGTTTCCAAGCAGTGCTCTGGTTATTCTAACCTTTCCTGCCTTATTATCTTTTCCATCCAATTATGCTATGAGACGACTGCCAGGATATGGGGCAGCCTTTCTCCCTTCCTCCTCCCACCCCTCCATCTCTTCCCAACTCTTTTATTCTCTGCCTGACTCCCACCGTATATAATTTCTCCTTCCTATCTAGGCACTCTTGGTATAAATTCCAAACAAACAGCCTTTCAAACTCAATAATATTTCAGGGGCCATTAATCACCGGCATTGCCTTGTTTGCTGAACCAGGTGACTACAAGTTAATAAAGAAGAGGTTGAGGAAGAAGCTTCCGATGGGGAGGGGGAGGAATAAAAAGAGGGAAACAAAGTTCCTCTTTCCCCAATGGAAGCAGAATCAAAGTTGGAGATGTAATCATGACTGACCAAGGCAAAATAGCACTGGCAAAGATCGTCAGATAACCACCATGCTTGTAACTGAGACATGTCAAATCTCCAGTTCTGCAGCAATATCTAGATTTCTTGGAGACCCAACACAAGTGCCGAGGGTTGCCTAGACCAGGGGTCCTCAAACTAAGGCCCGGGGGCTAGATACGGCCCTCCAAGGTCATTTACGCAGCCCTCACTCAGGGTTAACTTACATCTGAAGCGACTTGAAAGCACACAACAGCAGCAGCAGCAGCGACAACAACAACAACAACAACAACCCTATCTCATCATCCAAAAGCAGGCTCACACTTCCCATTGAAATACTAATCTATATCTATATTTATCTATGTATATAATAAAAGTCAGTGTTTGTATGCGGCGGAAGTGCAGTGGAAGTGCGGCGGACGTAGGGCAGTGTATGTGCCAGCTTTCTGATTGGCTGCCACTGTGGTACTATTTGCATATGGTTTCTGATTGGCCAGACCGAAAGTTCCAAGATTCTGAGGTGACAAGAGAGGAGAGAAAAAGGGCTGAGGCTGTGTCAGAAAATTACCAATACAGACCAAACTTGGCACACAAAGCCCGCAAGACTCACTCTACATCCTACTGCAGTTTGGTGGAGGATGGACCATGGATGATGGGACTTGAAGTACCTTCACTCACTTTCTGAGACCACTGTTAACCTTATCCAATGACTGATCAAAACCAAACTTGGTACACAGAGCCTGCAAGACCCACTCTACATCCTACTGCAGTTTAGAGGAGGATGGACCATGGATGATGGGACTAGCAGTACCATCACTCACTTTCTGAGACCACTGTGAACCTCATCCAATGATTGACCAAGACCAAACTTGGCACACAGAGCCCGCAAGACCCATTCTACATCCTACTGCATTTTGGAGGAGGATAGACTATGGATGATGGGACCAGCAGTACCACCACTCATTATCTGTAACCATTGTGAACCTCATCCAATGGCTGATCAAGACAAAACTTGGCACACAGAGCCCGCAAGACCAACTCTACATCCTACTGCAGTTTGGAGGAGGATGGACCATGGATGATGGGACTTGCAGTATTTTCACTCACTTCCTGAGACCACAGCAACATTCATCCAGTTACCAATAAAGACCAAACTTGGCACACAGAGACACAATTCCTTTCTCAAATAACCCGGGCAGCGCCGGGTCCCCAAGCTAATTGAAAATAAAAGATAAAAAGTTCTTAAAAGCAAATAATGTTCCAAAAGATCGTTATAACATAGCACTATGAAGCATGATTTAAAGAGACACCAATAAAACAAAATCTCATGAGAACATGACAAAGTCCCGAGACCATGGACACAAGAACTATAAGATGATCCAGGCAAAAGAGCACAAGCTGCTTGGTTGACAAAGGTTTGTTTTCTGACAAAGGTTTGTTTTCAAACATACTGCTTAATGGGTTGTTGTAGATTTTTCCGGGCTATATGGCCATGTTCTGGAGGCAATTTTTCTCCTGATGTTTCGCCTGCATCTATGGCAAGCATCCTCAGAGGTAGTGAGGTCTGTTGGAAGTAGGAAAAATGGGTTTATATATCTGTGGAATGACCAGGGTGAGACAAAGGACTTTTGTCTGCCGGGGCTAGGTGTGAATGTTTCAGCTGATCACCTTGATTAGCATTCAGTGGCTTGGAAGTGCCTGGGGGGAATCTTTTGTTGAGAGTGATTTTATGTGCCAGAAAGGATAAGGAAGGAAGAAGGGAAGGAAATGAAAGGGAAGGAAATGAAGAAAGGGAAAGAAGGAGGAATGGAAGGGAGCGGGGAAGGAAGGAAAAGAAGGAAAGGAAGAAGAAAGGAGGGATGGGAAGGAAGGGAAGGAAGGAAGGAAAGAAGGAAAGAAGGAGAAGGAAGGAGGGAGGGACAGGAAGGAAGGAGGAGGGGAGGAAAGGAAGGGGAAGGAAGGAAGAAAAGGAAAGAAATGGAGGGAGGAAAGAAGGGAAAGGAGTCCTTTCGGGTGGAGTGTGGCAGAAGCAGCTACCTCCTGTGTGTGTGTGTGTGTGTGTGTTAAATGTGTGCTCATGTTGCTGGAGACAGGCGAACAGGTCAGACAGAAAGGAAAGAGTTAGAAAAGAAAGAAGGGTCTACAGAAAGTCCATCCCCCACCCGCTGGCTTCTTCCTACAGGGAAAGGTGGAGGAGGAGGAGACCGCCCTCCTGGCATAGCAGGGAAAGAGAAGGGGCTCCATGTGGCAAGCCTCCCCCTCCACTACCATGGTGCCCACTCTCACTTGTGTGTGTGTGTGGAGGAGCATGCACGCATGCCTGGCTCCTCAAGCTTTAATCGCCGGCTGTTTCCCCACAAGGAGGAGGGGGCGTGGCCATGGGTCTCTTTGTAGACATGCACTTTCTCCTTTGTGGACATGTAGTTCAGAAGTCCTTTCTGCTTTTTGTTTTCGTGGGGTTTTTGAGTGAAGAACATACAGTGGGTTGTTAGGTGTATCGTGTCCAAATTTGGTGCCAATTCATCCAGGGGTTTTTGAGTTCTGTGAATACCACAAACAAACATTACATTTTTATTTATATAGATTTCCTATATTTATACCCCGCCCTTCTCAGGGCAGCCTAACAAAAGCATCATTGTTGTAACAATATTTACGAAACTCTTCCACATGCCATTGCCAAGTCATGACTGTGGCACTGGCGGATGAAATTGCACTGTGCAAAGGGACGGCACCGCTGGAAGGGCAGCAACCCTTTGAAACAGCTAAGGTTTGTATCTCATTGCTGCGTTAAATTCAGGCAGTTGATACACCCCTGAGGACAAATTGACATTTTCATGCTCCTAGTTAGGGAAAACCCAAGCCACGGAAACGGCCATTAACAAGCAAATAAATTTATAGTTGGCTGGCACCACAATGAACCGCCTCATTTTGTTGAGAGGGTTTCGGAGCAGATCTATATAGCAACAAGCTGAGCTGGTGTTCAAGCATGCGCTTCCACTTCCCCTCACTGCCACTCACTATATATATATGCTATTTCCAATGGGAGGAGGTGGAGGAGACGCTGTTGGAAATGAGCTCTTGAAAATGCAGAGGCAGTAAAGTGAAGAAATGCATGACAGTTGTTACTGGGATTGAGAGGAGGGGAGGGAGGCACAGAGACGCGGATACGGAAAAGCATGGTGGGTGGGTTGAGAAATGACTCAGCAGCACCTGGGACGCTGAATGTTAGCAGCTCAAAAACCAGCTCCGGGGGAAAGCCAATGCAACTCTGGAGGCAGGACATGTGTAAATTATGATAGCAATGAGGAGCAACTATGGGTTTTGGGTGGCAAATTCACAATCTTGCCCTGCCGAGTTGCTTTGTGCAGTTGGTTGCGATAGGATCAATTTTGCTCTTAGCATTTTGTGCCAAACTGTTTTGATACGAATTAAACTGCATTGGGAGAAAACTGCTCAGGCTTCTATATCCTTCCCAACAGAGCATCCTGGCCATTTAAAAGCACATCTTTCAACCTGGGGTAAGGTCATAACAAATATTAGACTTGAGCCTCAATCTGTTTTTAGCCATTCCCTTAGGCCAATCCGGCTTCTTCGGTTTGATCCGGTATCCATAAGGGCAGTCCACGCTCTGGTTACATCCCAAATAGATTACTGCATCGCACTCTACATGGGGTTTGTGCAGGTACAGCTGTACCAGAAGCTCCCACTTTATTTGCTTTGTGTTTGCAGCCCAAGGCTTGGGATTTTGCAGAAGGGTGGCTTCCTGTTAAAGTTTGCAGTTACAGGGCAGGTCACCTGTCAATTATCATTAGGTTCCCTAGTCCCACCCCCTTTTTGGGCTTTGGAAGGGAAGTGAGCCATTTTGTTAGTCAGTCTCAGCCAGGTTAGCTTTTGTATAGGATGTGTGTAACTTCCCCTGTACAAAGTCTTCAAGCTTTAAGAATTTCCAGGGTTACAGAAATTTCAACAGAAACGGAAAGGAAAGAAATCCAGAGGAGAACAGCTTTAAGAGTCTCCTAAGAACTCCAGGGAAGCATTCCCACAGCTTTGGGAATTTCCAGGAAACAGCCTTAAAGACTAAAGAACTCCAGCTGGAGAATATCCACTGCCTTGCTGGTAGGTCCACTCAGCGTCCAAGAAGCAGTTCAGCCCGGTAGTGGAGCCCAGACCAGTGAGGGTTGGATTTCAGTCAGCCTGGGAGAAGTTAAAAAGGGGTTTTTCCTTTAAAAAGGAAGTTACTGAAGATAGTTGCCTGTCCTTCTTGGGCAAGTTTAGGAATTCACCAGTTCCCTAGAAGCTTGGAATTATTTGCTTTACTTTGCTAAAGATAAGAAAAGTTCCTGTTTGATTGTTCATTAATAAAAGACTTTGTTGTACTTCTCAAGCCATCTGAAGATTCTTTGTAGTGGAAACCTCTGAGAACTTCTCTTTAGGCCCCTGGCAATATTAGATTGGCCCCCTCCCTCCTCTCCTTCAGAAGGATGGTGAAGACCTCACCTTGGAACCAAGCCTTTGGGGCAGTGCAATGAGGCAAGAACCGAATGGTGTCCTGAGATTGTTTTTAAGCAATTGATTTTAAAGTGGATATAATTGATTTTAATGTTTGTGTATATTTATGGTTTTATGTCCTGGCATTGAA
Organism: Anolis sagrei; assembly: GCF_037176765.1. Taxonomy (NCBI): domain Eukaryota; kingdom Metazoa; phylum Chordata; class Lepidosauria; order Squamata; family Anolidae; genus Anolis; species Anolis sagrei. The sequence continues at coordinate 12,276,153 of NC_090031.1, read as the reverse complement.
TGTTTGCCGTATATCTGTTGTGCTCTGCCCTGAGTCCCCTGCGGGGTGACATATAAATGTTTCAAATTTATTTTTATTTTGTTCGTGTCAGGGAAACCAGTCAATTGTATTACATTTCTAACAGAACAAAAGAAACAAACAGACAAAATACAAAATTTGCGAGTTTGGTAGTTGATTAAATGTCCTTTGACCAGTAGTTGGCCACTTGGAGTGCTTCTGGTGTTGCTGCAAGAAGGTCCTCCATTGTGCATGTGGCAGGGCTCATGGTGCATTGCGGCAGGTGGTCAGTGGTTTTTTTCTCTTCTCCACACTCGTATGTCATGGATTCCACTTTGTGGCCCCATTTCTTGAGGTTGGCTCTGCATCTCGTGGTGCCAGAGCGCAGTCTGTTCAGTGCCTTCCAAGTCGCCCAGTCCTCTGTGTGCCCAGAGGGGAGTCTGTCATTTGGTATCAGTCATTGGTTGAGGTTCTGGGTTTGAGCCTGCCACTTTTGGACTCTCGCTTGCTGAGGTGTTCCAGTGAGTGCCTCTGTAGATCTTAGAAAACTATTTCTAGATTTAAGTCGTTGACATGCTGGCTGATACCCAAACAGGAAATGAGCTGGAAATGTCACTGCCTTCGTCCTTTCTCTATTGGCTGCTACTTCCCGGAGGATGTCGGGTGGTGCAATACCAGCTAAGCAGTGTAATTTCCCAGTGGTGTAGTGGTGTAATCCCAGCAAACAAAAAGAGAAGTCTACCTGTCCTCTAGAATAGAAAAAAGAAACAGCTTTAAGGAAGCAAAACCCGAAGCAGAATGGAGATTGCATGCAGTAGAGAAAAAAGAGAAGATTTTAAAGGTAGTCCACAGAGGATACAGGATAGCTCCACTGAGCTCCAGGTCATTGCTCTTCCTTCCCTGGGTCTCCTTAAAGTGCCTTGGAAAGCTGTGTGGTGTGCTCCTGGTGCTGAGGGGGTGGGGGTGGGGGTGGAAAATGCCTGCCTCTGTTATAGACTACAAACAGCCTTAAGAAGCATTAAACCCACTCTTCTCTACAAACAAGGGAATGGTTCCAGAAAGAGTGGTATCTTAAGTCAAATGCTTTTTAAAATCCAGGTCTTAATGAAGGATATGGATGGGGAACCTGTGGGAAGTCCTCCCCACCCACCCACAATGGGATGGATAGGGTGCTTTCTTAACGCTGTAGCTGACACCCGGGCTCCATGGAAGGGAAAAAAGGAAAAGCACGCAGGGGAAAGGGGACCCTCATAAGTTCTGCATTGCTGCCAAGGGGCCGAAAAGAGCTGCTTTTTTCAGATGTGGAACCAAAATGCCCATTCGGCACCATGCCTATTTTTGGGAGGCACGCAAAAATGGATATTGGAGGGTTTCTGATATCCAAGAAGCAGAAATGAATAGCGATTCACACAAAATGCACAAGTCTAACAAAGGGGATTCCATCTGAACATGAGGAAGAACTTCCTGACTGTGAGAGCTGTTCAGCAGTGGAACTCTCTGCCCCGGAGTGTGGTAGAGGCTCCTTCTATGGAGGTTTTTAAACAGAGGCTAGATGGCCATCTGTCAGGGGTGCTTTGAATGCAATATTCCTGCTTCTTGGCAGGGGGTTGGACTGGATGGCCCATGAGGTCTCTTCCAACTCTATGATTCTATGAAATATTCTGTTTGACTCTGGGGGTTGGTGCTCAGCTTCATTTCTAAGCTGAAGAGCTGGCATTGTCCGTTGACACCTCCAAGGTCTGACTGCATGGAGTGTTGTTACCTTCCCGCCGGAGCGGCACCTATTGATCTACTCACATTTGCATGTTTTCAAACTGCTAGGTTGGCAGAAGCTGGGGCTAACAGTGGGAGCTCACACCGCTTTACCTTTACCGTTAACAAATATTCAACCATGAAAATGAACAAAATCTGGCTATCAGTATTAAAAAATTCAAAAATTACAACAGCAAGAGAACAGAGAGTAAACAATCAGGCACATCAAATCACCTCTCAACAAAAGATTCCCCCAGGCACTTCCAAGTCATTAAATGCTAATCAGGGTGGTCACTTGAAATGTTCACACCTAGCTCCAGCAGACAAAAGTCCTTTGTCCCACCCTGGTCATTTCACAGATATATAAACCCATTTTCCTACTTCCAACAGACCTCACAACCTCTAAGGATGCTTGCCATAGATGCAGGCAAAACGTCAGGAGAAAATGCCTCTAGACCATGGCCATATAGCCTGAAAAAACCTACAACAACCCATTCTTTCCATCTCTACTGCAAATAGGGACCATGGGAGTATATAAAGGGCTCTATTCACCTATAGAAAAAGCCTCCCAAATGAAGGTATCCAATAACATGTCACCAGCTGAAAGTCATCCCCAGGGATTCAAAGTTCCCCGTTCCATTCAAAAGTTATGCCTCCACCTGCACTCGGCTGGTCTGTTTGCATCCTGCTGTGAGTGATTATTGCTTTCCCAGTAGCCCAAGCAGTTCTGCTGATAATAATAATAAATAAGTGTGTGTGTGTGTGTATGTGCGGCCAGAGGGTATTAGGGAACAGACCTTCATTTGCTTGATTTTCAAGGGTTTTCCTATCTCCCGCCGGCAGTCCCTGCACCTCGTGACTCCTTCAAAGCGATGCTCTCCAGGAAGGCTGAGGCGTCCCTTTCCACCTCCTTATCGGTGTCCCTCAGATGGGCTCATTTGCCTAATGGCAGCTCTGTATCTGACACAAGACATGCCGCACACCTGGAGCGGATGACTAGAGGTGACCTCTTCCAAACGGAACGGTGCAACTCGCTCTTGCTCATTTGGAGTGCAGGAGACTCTTCTGGCAGCCTGGCATCACCATTCCTGCCTCTCACCTCAGACATGTACATTTGTATTGTGCGTGTGCAGGGAGGAGATAGGGATGGGGAGAGTGGTGGGGTTCTTTTCTAGACAGCAATCATTTATCCAAACAACATGGCATTGACAGCATATCCGCAGAAGCCACAGAACTACGAAGGGCTGCTGTTCAGACAGGGCATTGAGGGATAACTTCTCAGAAATATTTAAAATTAACCGGGTATTTTTAATTACAAAAATTTGAGTCAAGCACTGAAAGGGTTAAATGGATGCAATGACTCAGCAAAGGCTGTAATTTTATAGTAGTAGGTTTGCCTGCAGCTTAGTAGCCGTCAGTCTGAGGTAAACCTCAGTGGGAGAAAGGTCTCAGTCTGTGAGGTAGGCCTCAGTCTATGAGAAAACCAAGTATAAGGAAGGCCTGGTGAGAGAACCTCCAAGTTGAAGGTCTCATGTGTAAAGCTGTGTGTAAAGCTACTGTGTTCTACAGTTCCTATAGAAGTAGGTATGCCTGTAGCTTAGTAGTCTGAGGTAAACCTCAGTGGGAGAAAGGTCTCAGTCTGTGAGGTAGGCCTCAGTCTATGAGAAGACAGAGTATGAAGAAGGCCTGATGAGAGAAGCTTTGGTGAGAGAAGCACCAAGTTGAAGGTCTCATGTGTAAAGCTGTGTGTAAAGCTACTGTGTAAAGCTCCAGTATAAAGGCTGCTGTGCTTTACAGTTCCTATAGAAGTAGGTGTGCCTGTAGCTTAGTAGTCTGAGGTAAACCTCAGTGGGAGAAAGGTCTCAGTCTGTGAGGTAGGCCTCAGCCTATGAGAAGACAGAGTATGAAGAAGGCCTGATGAGAGAAGCTTTGGTGAGAGAAGCACCAAGTTGAAGGTCTCACGTGTAAAGCTGTGTGTAAAGCTCCAGTATAAAGGCTGCTGTGTTCTACAGTTCTTATTGAAGTAGGTATGCCTGTAGCTTAGTAGCCGTGAGTCTGAGGTAAACCTCAATGGGAGAAAGGTTTCAGTCTGTGAGGTAGGCCTTTGTCTATGAGAAGACTGAGTATGAGGAAGGCCTGATGAGAGAAGCTTCAGCGAGAGAAGCTCCAAGTTGAAGGTCTCACGTGTAAAGCTGTGTGTAAAGCTACTGCGTAAAGCTCTAGTATAAAGTCTGCTGTGTTCTACAGTTCTATAAAAGTAGGTATGCTGTAGCTTAGTAGCTGTCAGTCTGAGGTAAACCTCAGTGGGAGAAAGGTCTCAGTTTGTGAGGTAAGCCTCAGTTTATGAGAAGACCAAATATGAGGAAGGCCTGGTGAGAGAAGCTTCGGTGAGAGAAGCACCAAGTTGAAGGTCTCACGTGTAAAGCTGTGGGTAAAGCTACTGTGTAAAGCTCCAGTATAAAGGCTGCTATGTTCTACATTTCCTATAGAAGTAGATGTGCCTGTAGCTTAGTAGCCGTCAGTCTGAGGTAAACCTCAGTGGGAGAAAGGTCTCAGTCTGTGAGCTAGGCCTTAGTCGATGAGAAGACCGAGTATGAGGAAGGCCTGGTGAGAGGAGCTTTGGTGACAGAAGCACCAAGTTGGAGGTCATGCATGTAAAGCTGTGTGTAAAGCTACAGTGTAAAGCTCCAGTATAAAGGCTGCTGTGTTTTACAGTTCTAAAGAAGTATGTGTGCCTGTAGCTTAGTAGCCATCAGTCTGAGGTAAACCTCAGTGGGAGAAAGGTCTCAGTCTGTGAGGTAGGCCTCACAGTGTGAGGTAGGCCTCAGTCTATGAGACCGAGTATGAGGAAGGCCTGGTGAGAGAAGCTTCGGTGAGAGAAGCTCCAGGTTGAAGGCCTCATAAAGCTGTGTATAAAGCTACTTTGTAAAGTTCCAGTATATATTGTAGGTATGCCTGTAGCTTAGTAGTCTGAGGTAAACCTCAGTGGGAGATAAAGTGTTTCTTTATCTATTGTACGAGGACTGTGGTGCAGCTGGCTGGGAGTCATCTGCATTAAGATCAGTACTGACTGAAAGGTCATGAGTTCTAAGCCAGCCTGGGTCGGAGTGAGCTTCCAACCAATTTGTGTAGCTTGCTGTCGACCTTTGCAGCCCGAAAGACAGTTGCATCTGTCAAGTAGGAAATTTAGGTATCACTTATGCAGGGAGGCAAATTTTACTAATTTATGAGGTGATAAAAATCTCCAGCAAGCATGCAAAGAATGAGGAAGTACTTCATCAATGTCACAAATGGTCGGTGAAGCGACAGCTCCCCTGGTGGCAAAAATACCCACATGAAAAAGCTGGAATGTTAAATAGCTTCTGTGTGTCTGTCTATATCTGTTGTGTGTCTATGGCATTGAATGTTTGCCATGTATATGTACATTGTAATCCGCCCCGAGTCCCCTGCGGGGTGAGAAGGGCGGAATATAAATACTGTAAATAAATAAAATAAATAAATATTGATTTTGCTTATATCTAAATGTGGCCGATTGCATTGATTGGCTACTCAGTGAATAGTACAGGCCTAGGCATGAATGCGCAACAATTATTCTTCTCAATGGACTTCGTTCTCTAGTAAGTGTGTTTAGGATAACTTTTCAAAATGCTCATAAGCAGTTAGAATAAACTAAGCAACGTGGTCCATAAATAAAAGCAAAAGGCAACATTGGGTAGTACCTTGTCTTTATTTCGCCACATAAAGCTGACTGTAAATACCTGATTGTTTCAAGCTGCCTTTAATTACACGTTGTTCCATATTTGTGTAGTGTTTTTATTGCATCTGCTTAAAATGTCTGGTGTTTGTTGTGTTATATTTTTATTGACTCAACTTTTTTTCTTACCGCGAAACACCTCCAGAAATCTTTGCCTCTCTCCAGGAAGTCTAGAAATGTTTAAAATGAAAGAAAACGCAAAGTCTTGCTTCAGCGATTGTTTCGCACCGCTCTCTGCATGAATACGCGGAATTAAGTCCCATTAGGTTAATGACACCCAGAAAAGCTTTCGGAAGTTTTCTGTCTTTTGCTCGGATAATTTGTATCAGGGTCGTTGTGGAAAATGAGAGGGCCACCACGTGGGAACTCCATATTTTGGATGACGAATCCCAATATCTCTCAGACAGTATGATGGGAAGTATACTAGGGCTGAATGAAAAAGTAATGCCTCCACCTTCTGGGTTGTTGTAGGTTTTTTTGGGCTATATGGCCATGTTCTAGAGGCATTCTCTCCTGACGTTTCGCCTGCATCTATGGCAAGCATCCTCAGAGGTAGTGAGGTCTGTTGGAACTAGGGGAAAGGGTTTATATTAGGGCTGGGTGGTTTCCGTTTCGTAATTTCGTAATTCGTTAAAAATTCGTTATTTTTTTTATAACGAAGCGATATTGAACCATTCAGGAGCAACTAAAAAACGAAACGAATTTTTCCAATTCGTTTCGTAATTGTTTCGTTATTGATTCGTTATTGATTCGTTATTGATTCGTTATTATTTCCGCATGTCTGGTGCAAGTTTTAGGGTTGCTGTTTGTTTTCTCAGTGAAAAGAAATATAATTATCACACCAACAGTCAACAACAGAGGGAGAGGGAAGCTTCAGAAGCTTTTTAGCGTATTGCGCGATCGCGGCCGCCATTAACGAATCGATTCGTAATCGATTCGTAATTGTTTCGTAATTTTTTTATTATTTCCGAAATTTCGTTAATATCGAACTTTTTTTAAGGAAAATTTCGGAATTCTTTTAAATAACGAAACGCAAAAAAACCCTAAAAACGAATTGAGTTTAGAAACAAATTTTTCCGTGTTTGGACAGCCCTAGTTTATATATCTGTGGACTGGCCAGGGTGAGACAAAGGACTCTTGTCTGCTGGAGCTAGGTGTGAATGTTTCAACTGACCACCTTAATTAGCATATAATGCCCTGACAGTGCCTGGAGCAAACTTTTGTTGAGAGGTGATTAGATGTCCTTGTTTGTTTCCTCTCTGTTGTTATGCTGTTGTAGTTTTAGTTTTTTTAATACTGGTAGCCAGATTTTGTTCATTTTCGTGGTTTCCTCCTTTCTGTTGAAATTGTCCACATGCTTGTGGATTTCAATGGCTTCTCTGTGTAGTCTGACATGTTGGTTGTGAGAGTGGTCCAGCATTTCTGTGTTCTCAAATAATATGCTGTGTCCAGGCTGGTTCATCAGGTGCTCTGCTATGACTGACTTCTCTGGTTGAAGTAGTCTGCAGTGCCTTTCATGTTCCTTGATTCGTGTTTGGGCAATGCTGCGTTTGGTGGTCCCTATATAGACTTGTCCACAGCTGCATAGTACACGGTAGACTCCTGCAGAAACGAGATGATCCCTACAACAGCACAACAGAGAGGAAACAAACAAGGACATCTAATCACCTCTCAACAAAAGTTTCCTCCAGGTACTGTCAGGCCATTATATGCTAATCAAGGTGGTCAGTTGAAACATTCACACCCAGCTCCAGCAGACAAGAGTCCTTTGTCCCACCCTGTTCATTCCACAGATATATAAACATTTTTTCCTAGTTCCAACAGATCTCACTACCTCTGAGGATGCTTGCCATAGATGCAGGTGAAACGTCAGGAGAGAATGCCTCTAGAACATGGCCACATAGCCCCAAAAAACCTACAACAACCTATTGATTCTGGCCATGAAAGCCTTCAACAATATGCCTCCACCTTTGTTACTTGGGTTTGGATGGGAACATTTTAATAAATCAAATGCAGAAACAATCCCTAGAATGTGCTCTTTAACTACCACTATTCACTTTTCACATAATCACCAGACAATTGGATACATTTCTGCCAACGTTGAACAAGTTTTTTTGAAGCCGTCACAGAAGAAGTCGACACTCTGTTTCCGCAACCAGCGTCTCACAGTTTTCTCAACGTCTTCATCAGAAGCATAATGATGCCCTGCAGATCTTCTTTTATTATTGGGAACAGGTGGAAGTCAGACAGAGCTAAATCTGGACTGTATGGAGGATTTTATTTATTTATTTATTTATTTATTTATTTATTCAACTTGTATACCGCTACTCCCAATTTGGCTCAAAGCAGTTTACAGAACCAGATTAAAACAATACAATTAGCTTTAAAAATAACCATAACAATAACAATAGGCAGCGAGAACAGGCATGGCCTGGATTGTTCACCCATCAAAAGCTTGCCAAAAACGAAAAGTTTTACAGGCTTTCCGAAAAGCAAGTAGGTCTCGGATGGTTCGAGTTTCAACCGGCAAGGCATTCCATAAATACGGGGCCACGATCGAGAAGGCTCTATGCCTAGTAGATGACAAATGATAGGTCCGGATGTTAGGGACTGCAAGCAGATTTTGGTCTTCAGACTGGAGTAATCTGTGGGGTTCGTAGGGGGATAAGCGGGCCCTTAGGTACGCCGACCCCAGACCATATAAGGCCTTAAAGGTTAGTACCAGCACCTTGAAAGTGATCCGGTACACAATCAATATGATGTCATCGGTAGGATGACATACGGTGGTGAGATCCAGTCTCTGAAGTTTCAAGTCTTTGCTTTCATTTCAGGCATCAGCATCCTAGGTGCCCATTGTGCACAGATCTTCCGATAGCCAAGCAAAGCAATAATGTGATGCGCAGTTTCTTGTGAAAATCTGATTATGTTTGAAATTTCTCTCTGAGTGATACGACAATCATCCTGAATCAATCTGTCAACTTTTTGGTTGTGAAACTCTTTGTCACGCAAGTCAGATGTTCCCACCTCAACATCTTTAAACTCCTTTGCCCAACAACACACAGTACCCACATCAACACAATCAGTATAAACAGCTTGCATTCTCTGATGAATCCCCTTTGGGGTGACACCCTCTGATATCAAGAATTCAATGATTGCACGTTGTTTAAGTTGCATTGAGCGACCATCTGTGCAGGATTCCATACTTTGCACTTTAACAACACAACCTTTCAATGCTAAGGCTTCCCGTCAAAATGGAATTGTAGAGGAGATTCTACTGAACAATCCAGTACCTGCCGCATACCAGTACTGCCATCTGTTGAGGAGTTACGAAGGTGGAGGCATTACTTTTCATTCAACCCTTGTAGTTAAAAAAAAGACTTTCCTCAGGGTCTTCCTCTGGTGCCAAAAGAACCTGTTTGAAGGTGCTTGAGACTTCCCAGTGTTGTTCAGGTTGGTCTGAACATGAAGCATAAGTCTCAAGGGTAAGAACCTCAGAACTGGTGCTGAGAGGTAATTTAATCAGGGGCTATTAGAGCCAAGTCTCTTACTCACGTCCATCTGATAGAAACTCTGATGGCAGAATGAAAAAAGGGAAGCACTCCCCTCCTCCAGGAAGAGGTGGAGCCAAACAATTGAGCTTGAGGAAGCAATTTAACTGGTGCAAACAACACTAATTGACAGCTATAATTAACCAATCAATCCAACTATACATAGGCAGGGTAAAAAGGCAGGATTAAGCATGATACAACAGTTTAAATCTTGCAACTAACAGTTCTACACATAGGTGGCACCACTCGCGCCGTCACAACAATATTGCAAGTGAGCTTTTCTGGAACTGTGTGGTTGGTCACTAAGGGAATTTGGAGATGGATAGCCCTTTGTGGCTGTGCTGCCTAGTGGATTTTGTGGTTTGCCATTTCAAAAAAGGAAGCTCAGGTTTACACAAAACCCAAAAGCTGGTTACTGGTTAGAGATGCTTCCTCTTTCAGTATAGCCAGCTAGCAAATCTATATATATATATAAATGCTCTGCGCATAATGAGTACCTTAAAAACCAAAGAACCAATGAACGAAATCACACCAAATTTGGCAACAAAACATCTCACTACACAAAGAGTGACTATCACTGAAAAAATTATGATTTTGTCATTTGGGAGTTGTAGTTGCTGGGATTTATAGTTCACCTACAATCAAACAGCATTCTGAACTCCATCAATGATGGAATTGAACCAAACTTGGCACACAGAACTCCCTTGACCAACAGAAAATACTGGGTTTAGTGGGCATTGACCTTGAGTTTTGGAGTTGTAGTTCGCCTACATCTAGAGAGCACTGTGGACTCAAACAATGATGGATCTGGACCAAACTTGGCACGGATATTCCATATGACCAAATATGAACACAGATGGAGTTTGGGGAAAATAGACCTTGACATTTGGGAGTTGTAGGCCCTGGGATTCACAGTTCACCTACAATCAAAGAGCATTCTGAACCCCACAAACGACAGAATCGGGGCAAACCTCCCACACAAAACCCCCATGACCAACAGAAAATACTCAAGGCCATCCAGTCCAACTCCCTTCACCAGGGCAAGAAAACGTAATCAAAGTCCTCTTGACAAAGAACCATCCAGCCATAGAGAGAGAGAGAGAGATGATAGATAGGGAGTTGTAGTTGCTGGGATTTATAGTTCACCTACAATCAAATAGCATGATAAAATTGAACCAACTGGGGCATACCGGACTCCCATGACCAACAGAAAATACTAGAAGAGTTTGGCGAGCATTGACTTTGAGTTTGAGAGTTGTAGTTCACCTACATCCAGAGACTACCATGGACAACAATGATGGATCTGGACCAAACTTGGCATGAATATTCCATATGCCCAAATATGAATACAGATGGAGTTTGGGGAAAATAGACCTTGACATTTGGGAGTTGTAGTTACTGGGATTTATAGTTCACCTACAATCAAAGAGCACTCTGAACTCCACCAATGGCAGAATTGGGGGAAACTTCCCACACAGAACTCCCCATGAACAACAGAAAATACTTAAGGCCATCCAGTCCAACTCCCTTCACCAGGGCAAGGAAACGTAATCAAAGCCCTCCTGACAAAGAGCCATCCAGCCATAGATATAGAGAGATATGATTCACACACAGAGATATAGTATCATAGATTTGAAAGGGACCCCTGAAGAAGGACAATTCTACGTTGCCTGTTCCAGAGTAGGCAAACGAGACAATCTCCACATTAACACTGACAAAGAAACAGCAATAAATATTGTTTATTTATTTATTTACAGTTCTTATATTCCGCCCTTCTCACCCCGCAGGGGACTCAGGGCGGATTACAGTCAACACATATATGGCAAACATTCAATACCAGTTTGACAAACAACGTTTAACACAAAAATACACTAAGGCTATTTAACTTTTTTCTGGCCGCCAGGGAAGCTGCTGCTTTTCATCGTCCATCAGTGACACCGATGAAGTTCTTCCGCATTCCACATTCCCCGGAGTCTTTTTTCTTTATGACCTCATAAATTAGTTAAATTTACCCTCCCACACAAGGTGGTACCTTATTTTCCTACTTGACAGATGCAACTGTCTTTCGGGTTGCAAAGGTCAACAACAGGCTACACACAATTGGTTGGAAACCCACTCCAACCCGGGCTGGCTTCGAACTCATGACCTTTTGGTCAGAGTGATCTTAATGCAGCTGACACTCAGCCAGCTGCTCCACAATCCCGGTGTTTACCCACGAGCATCAAGACATTACATATATTAGAAACCAACACTTTCTCATTACTTTATTTTCCATATCAACTGACTAAACCACAGCAACGCATGGCAGGGGACAGCTAGTAATGAATAAATTAGAAACCCGTATGCATATCTTAAAATATCTGGTTTGGACAGGTCTATCCGAATGCATCAGTTGATTATTGCCACTTTGGAGGATAGTGGTATTATGACTTTTTGCTTCTTTCCCTGGCTCCCCATGATGGAGCTAGCCTGCCCCCTGCTGTTGGCTGCACTCTGAAAGCTCATTTCTCAGTCAAAACACAAAGCTGCCTTTTTTTTTGCAGGACCAGCAGTGTGGAGAAAGCGAAGCCTGGAAGGAAGCCAGATCCCATCCCAGGCACACAGTTGACTTCCCCTTCAGCAGGGATGAAGCCATCTGCTGAACTAACTGACCGGGAAGGGAAGAAAGGAAAACATCAGCAGGTTTAAGGCTGGTCAAGGGAGCGTGGGCTAAAGATGATCATGGAGGAGAAATAAAATGAAAGAATATAGGAAGGGAGGAAGGAGGAAGAGAAATCTAAAAAGGAAATATTAAGTTTGGGTGGCTTGGGGAAATGTTTCAGGAGGAGGATTCGGAAAGACACCTTGTCTGTCTCCTGAGGAATCTGTATCACGACCAAGTAGCAAATGAGCAACGCAAATGGTTGAGCAAAACGCTGTGAGCAAAAGACACATAGAATCATGGAATCAAAGAATCAAAGAGTTGGAAAAGACCTCATGGGCCATCCAGTCCAACCCCCTGCCATGAAGCAGGAATATTGCATTCAAATCACCCCTGACAGATGTCCACCCAGCCTCTGTTTAAAAGCTTCCAAAGAAGGAGCCTCCACCACACTCCGGGGCAGAGAGTTCCACTGCTGAACGGCTCTCACAGTCAAGAAGTTATTCCTCATGTTCAGATGGAATCTCCTTTCATTGAATCATAGAATCAAAGAGTTGGAAGAGACCTGTTGGGCCATCCAGTCCAACCCCATTCTACCAAGAAGCAGGAATATTGCATTCAAATCACCCCTGACAGATGGGCATCCAGCCTCTGTTTAAAAGCCTCCAAAGAAGGAGCCTCCACCACACTCCGGGGCAGAGAGTTCCACTGCTGAACGGCTCTCACAGTCAAGAAGTTATTCCTCATGTTCAGATGGAATCTCCTTTCATTGAATCATAGAATCAAAGAGTTGGAAGAGACCTGTTGGGCCATCCAGTCCAACCCCATTCTACCAAGAAGCAGGAATATTGCATTCAAATCACCCCTGACAGATGGGCATCCAGCCTCTGTTTAAAAGCCTCCAAAGAAGGAGCCTCCACCACACTCCGGGGCAGAGAGTTCCACTGCTGAACGGCTCTCACAGTCAGGAAGTTCTTCCTCATGTTCAGATGGAATCTCCTCTCTTGTAGTTTGAAGCCATTGTTCCTTGTCCTAATCTCCATAGTGGCAGTAAACAAGCTTGCTCCCTCCTCCCTATGACTTCCTCTCACATATTTATACATGGCTATCATATCTCCTCTCAGCCTTCTCTTCTTCAGGCTAAACATGCCCAGCTCCTTAAGCCGCTCCTCATAGGGCTTGTTCTCCAGACCCTTGATCATTTTAGTCACCCTCCTCTGGACACATTCCAGCTTGTCAATATCTCTCTTGAATTGTGGTGCCCAGAATTGGACACAATATTCCAGGTGTGGTCTAACCAAAGCGGAATAGAGGGGTAGCATGACTTCCCTAGATCTAGACACTATGCTCCTATTGATGCAGGCCAAAATCCCATTGGCTTTTTTTGTCGCCACATCACATTGTTGGCTCCTGTTTATCTTGTTGTCCACGAGGACTCCAAGATCTTTTTCATACGTACTGCTCTCTCCCCATTCTGTATCTTTGCATTTTGTTTTTTTCTGCCTAAGTGGAGTATCTTGCATTTTTCCCTGCTGAACTTCATTTTGTTAGTTTTGGCCCATCTCTCTAATGTGTCAAGATCATTTTGAATCCTGCTCCTGTCCTCTGGAGTATTGGCTCTCCCTCCCAATTTGGTGTCATCTGCAAACTTGATGATCATGCCTTCTAGCCCTTCATCTAAGTCATTAATAAAGATCCTGAACAGGACCGGGCCCAGGACGGAACCCTGCGGCACTCCACTCGTCACTTCTCTGTCCGTAATGCGTACCTTAAAAACAAAAGAACCAATGAACGAAATCACACCAAATTTGGCAACAAAACATCACATAACACAAGGAGTGACCGTCACTCAAAAATTATGATTTTGTCATTTGGGAGTTGTAGTTGCTGGGATTTATAGTTCACCTATAATCAAAGGGCATGCTGAACTCCACCAAGAATGGAATTGATCCAAACTTGGCACACAGGACTTCCCTGACCAACAGAACACACTAGAAAGGTTTGGTGGGCATTGACTTTGAGTTTTGGAGTTGTAGTTCTCCTACATCCAGAGAGCACTGAGGATTCAAACAATGATGGATCTGGACCAAACTTGGCACAAATACTCCACATGCACAAATATGAACACAGATGGAGTTTGGGGAAAATAGACCTTGACATTTGGGAGATGTAGCTACTGGGATTTATAGTTCACATATAATCAAAGAGCATGCTGAACTCCACCAAGAATGGAATTGAACCAATCTTGGCACACAGGACTTCCCTGACCAACAGAACACACTAGAAAGGTTTGGTGGGCATTGACTTTGAGTTTTGGAGTTGTAGTTCTCCTACATCCAGAGAGCACTGAGAATTCAAACAATGATGGATCTGGACCAAACTTGGCACAAATACTCAGTATCCCCAAATATAAACACTGATGGAGTTTGGGGGAAATTGACCTTGACATTTGGGAGTTGTAGTTACTGGGATTCACAGTTCACCTACAAGCATGCTGAACCCCATGAATGATAGAATTGGGGCAAACTTCCCACACAGAACCCCCATGATCAATAGAAAATACTTTAGGCCATCCAGTCCAACTCCCTTCACCAGGGCAAGAAAATGTAATCAAAGCCCTCCTAACAAAGAGCCATCCAGCCATAGATATAGAGAGATATGATTCACACACAGAGAGATATAGTATCATAGATTTGAAAGGGACCCCTAAAGAAGGACAATTCTATGTTGCCTAGTCCAGAGTAAGCAAACCAGACAATCTCCACATCAACACTGAAACAGCAAAAAATACTGTGTTTACCCACAAGCAGAAAGAAATTACATATATTAGAAACCAACACTTTCTCATTACTTTATTTTCCAGATCACTAGACTGGGCCACAGCAAGGCATGGCAGGGGATGGCTAGTATAATATAAAACCACCACAAAAGCAATAAAAGCATAAGACGCCCATGTGCGGACATACGCCCCTACATAAATGCTGCCTTAAACCATACTGAAATATGTTGCTATCGTTTGAGTTTCAAAGGTTTGGATCCCAATTATGCCAAAGTGAAAATGCAAAGTGTATATTTCCCGCTGAATTTGCTCCAAATGGTTCAAATCTGCTTCTGTGATCAGCGTGGCGTTTGAAGATCCAAGAGGGACCCGCCATCCTCCTTGTTCTGTGGTCTACAGTAGACTGTAACTACAAGGAGTAAGCAAGCTCTGCAGAAGATATGCCGCCCGAGCTTGTGCTAAGGACTTGGTAAGGACAACTGCCATTTCCCTCCGCCTTTCATTTCCACGCCGGCACACAATGGGGGACCCTGGGCCTGGTTTATCAGTGTTTTCCCGTCTTCCTTTCTGACTGCCTTCCCTTTTGAAAAGAAAGCTGCCTCTGATGGATCAGAGGAAAGGCTGCTATTTGAAGAAGTCACAAAAGAAAATATGTCACGAGGGGAATTTAAAAGTTTTCTACTCAGTTGCAGAGTTTAACTCCGCCGTAATGTAGGGGGATGCTTAGCGTGATGGAAGGATGATGCTGAGGATGATACAGTGTTGTCTACGAAACTAAAGCAAATGCAGCTAAACATCACACAAAGGTTAAAAAAAACAATTAACTTATCACAGGCAGGGTTACATAGAATCAAAAAGTTGGAAGAGACCTCATGGGCCATCCAGTCCAACCCCCTGCCAAGAAGCGGGAATATTGCATTCAAATCACCCCTGACAGATGGCCATCCAGCCTCTGTTTAAAAGCTTCCAAAGAAGGAGCCTCCACCACACTCCGGGGCAGAGAGTTCCACTGCTGAATGGCTCTCACAGTCAGGAAGTTCTTCTTCATATTCAGATGGATCTCCTTTCTTGTAGTTTGAACCCATTGTTCCGCGTCCTAGTCTCCAAGGAAGCAGAAAACAAGCTTGCTCCCTCCTCCCTGTGGCTTCCTCTCGCATATTTATACATGGCTATCATATCTCCTCTCAGCCTTCTCTTTTTCAGGCTAAACATGCCCAGCTCTTTAAGCCGCTCCTCATAGGGCTTGTTCTCCAGACCCTTGATCATTTTAGTCGCCCTTCTCTGAACACATTCCAGCTTGTCAATATCTCTCTTGAATTGTGGTGCCCAGAATTGGACACAATATTCCAGGTGTGGTCTAACCAAGGCAGAATAGAGCATGGGTAGAATGACTTCCCTGGACCTAGACACTAGACTCCTGTTGATGCAGGCCAAGTGCATTTGTCCTTTTTGAACTTGATTTTGTTAGTTTTCACCAATCATCTCTCTAATCTGTTAAGATAGTTTTGAATTCTGCTCCTTGACTATCCTTCACAATTTGGTGTCATCTGAAAACTTGATGATCTTGCCTTCTTTTTTTTCTTTACATTTTTTTTAATACAGTTCATCATGTTGTGGTGACCCCCAATCACAAAACTACCTTCATTGCTACGTCGCAACCTTCATTCTGCCACTGACATGAACAGCAATGCAAATACCCAATACCCCATTCGCTGGACCAAACTTGGCACAAACACCCGACACACCGAAATTTGAATACTGATGGAATTTATTTTGTCATTTGAGAGTTGCAGCCGCTGGGATCCACAATCAAAGAACACCCTGAACTCCACCAACGATGGACTCGAACCAAACCCGGCACACAAAACTCCCATGGCCAACAGAAAACACCGGAAGGACTTGGTAGGCTCTTTGATTGGAGGTGAACCGCCTATCCCAGCAACTACAACTCCCAAATATCAAGGTCTATTTCCCCCCAAACTCCAACAGAGTTCACATTTGGGCATACTGAGTATTTGTGCCAAGTTTGGTCCAGATCCATCATTGTTTGATTCCACAATGTTCTCTGGAGGTAAGTGAACTACAACTCCAGAACTCAAGGCCAATGCCCATCAAACCCTTCCAGTACCCCATGCTGGCCATGGGAGCTCCGCACACCAAGTGCGGCTCAACTCCACCACCGGTGGAGCTCAGAATGCTCCCCCGACCGCAGGTGAACTACAAATCCAAGCAACCCCAACGCCCAAATGACAAAATCAGTTGTTTCCCCCACCTTCTTGCCTTCTAATAGTAAGGTTATTAAAGAATAGAACAGAAGTCCTTCTCCTATTTTTCCCACCTTGTTTAGGAGATGTAACACCTATAAACCTACAAAGACAAAAACAACCATTCTCAGCAGCCCTGGAAGGCAGGTCCCTGTTAGACATAGCAGGGTCACGAAGCTATTTTGCTGGATGAAAACTGTGCCTTTAAGCCGTTGTGCGGAAGATGCCAACGCCAGCTGTCACAGAGAGACCCTGATGAGGCAGATGGGGCTGCAAATGCCTTCTGAGTCTCAGGTGGCTGCTTTAGAAGGCGGGGGGCACGGCGCCAGCAAGTGAGGACGGGAAGTGGTCCCAGAGGAGCCACTCTCAGGCATCCGCGTGGCCTGTTTGCTTGTTCACTGCCTCCTGCTGTATGCGCTGCTGCTAACCAGTTCTGAAAATTATTCCCTAATTCCGGCTTCGCTCCAGGAGTAAGCAGGGTGTGTGAGAAAGCAGATGCAAACCGCAACGCTTGCCGAGAAACCAGGACGAAACAATTGCAATACACACAGAAAAACCCCAAACCGACAAGACTCAGCTTCCCATTAGAATCAGATAATAAATGTGCCAAAAGCCATCTTTGCAAACGAATGAGCTCATCTCTATCGTCTCCCTCTTAGGTTTGTTGTTGTTGCTATGTCCTGCCTTCACATTACATGAAGGCATTCGACACAGTGAATCGCAGCGCTCTCTGGACCATCCTCCAAAAACTCGGGTGCCCTAACAAATTTGTGAACATCCTGCGGCTCCTCCATGATGACATGATGGCAACAGTCTTGGACAGCAATGGCTCCCTAAGTGACCCATTTAAGGTGGAATTAGGTGTCAAACGGAGCCCCCAGTGGCGCAGTGGGTTAAAGCACTGAGCTGAGGAGCTTGTTGATCGAAAGGTCACAGGTTCGATTCTGGGGAACGGCGTAAGCTTCCACTGTCAGCCCTAGCTTCTGCCAACCTAGCAGTTCGAAAACATGCAAATGTGAGTAGATCAATAGGTACCGCTCCAGCGGGAAGGTAACGGTGCTCCATGCAGTCATGCCGGCCACATGAACTTGGAGGTGTCTATGGACAACGCTGGCTCTTTGGCTTAGAAATGGAGATGAGCACCACACCCCAGAGTCAGACATGACTGGACTTAATGTCAGGGGACTACCTTTACCTTTACCTTAGGTGTCAAACAGGGATGTGTTATTACCCCAACCTTATTCTCCATCTTCATCGCTATGATACTTCACCTTGTTGATGGGAAGCTTCCCACCAGAGTGGAAATCATCTATCGGACAGATGGAAAGCTATTTAACCTCAGCAGACTGAAAGCCAAAACCAAGGTTACAACAACATCTGTTATAGAATTCCAATATGCTGATGATGTCATCTGCGCACATTCAGAAGACCTAGAAGCCACTCTAAACATCTTCGCAGAAGCATATGAAAAGCTTGGCTTGTCATTGAACATTGAAAAAAACAAGGTGCAGTTTCAGCAGACACCAGCCAATCCCTCTCCAATGCAAGAAATACAATTTAATAGTGTAACATTAGAAAATGTTGACCATTTCCACTACCTTGGCAGCCACCTCTCCAGAAAAACCAACATTGACACTGAAATACAACACCACCTGAGCTCTGCAAGTGCAGCATTTTTCCAAATAAAGCACAGAGTGTTTGATACCAAAGGACTTGGTGATAAAGCTATTGTCCTCCCAACCCTGCTATATGCCTGCAAGATGTAGACTATCTACAGACGTCACATGCAACTCCTAGAACGATTCCATCAGCGCTGCCTCCGAAAAATCCTGCAAATCTCTTTGGAAGACAAGCGGACAAATATCAGCATGCTGGAAGAAGCAAAGACCACCAGCACTGAAGCAATGCTCCTCCGCCATAAACTCTGCTGGACCGGTCATGTTGTCTGAATGCCTAACCACCATCTCCCAAAGCAGTTGCTCTACTCCGAACTCAAGAATGGAAAATGGAATGGGGGACAGGAAAAGAGATTTAAAGATGGGCTCAAAACTAACCTTGAAAACTCTGGCATAGACACCGAGAACTGGGAAGCCCTGGCCTGTGAGTGCTGCAGCTGGAGGTCAGTTGTGACCAGCAGTGCTGTAGAATTCGAAGAGGCACGAATGGAGGGCAAAAGAGAGAAATGTGCCAAGAGGAAGGCACGTCAAGCCAACCCCGACCAGAACCGTCTTCCACCTGGAAACCAATGCCCTAACTGTGGGAGAACATGCAGATCAAGAATAGGGCTCCACAGTCACTTACGGACCCACCGCCAGTACACTGATCTTGGAGGACAATCCTACTCAGACAATGAGGGTTTGCCTAAGTGAGTAAGTAAGCTGTCTTCACATCATGTCTTAGTTATGGCAACCCTAAGGAGAACCTGTCATGTATAACTTGCCCAGAGTCATCCAATTGGTTTCCATTGGCTGAGCAAATAATCGAACCCTGATCTCCAGGGGTCAAAATATTACATTTCACTGGCTTTCCTAGGTTAGTCGTGGGCAGAACATTGCCCTTGAGTCCCATACTCCCCATAGTAAGTTTTTTTGGCCTGGGTTCTCTAAACTTCCTCAAATTTCCTTTTCTTCTATCAGCAAACAATGCAAGGAATGAATTACCTTTGCTACTTTTGGTTGTGGGGGAAGATGCCATTCCATTGTCATTATTGAAGGAAGATTCATCCCACCTGGCAGAGAGAGAGAGAGAAAATCTTCCCTTCCTTCTGTTCAATCTGTCAGAAGTACATAAACAGCCAGGGACTGGAAACTGTGTTTAGAGGACTTGATTGCCTCTTGACAGCCTTGATAGTCTGGCTTGATATCCCCACAACACTTGGAAGGCTGACTCACTTCAACCATGATTCCTGGAGGTATGAGTGAAGTCTGAAGGAAGGATGTGATAGCAAATATCTGATACACTCACAGACAGGAGAGGAAAGAAGCTTGTTCCCTCTTGCCCTATAGATTATATGGGTTTAGGTTACAGGGAGATCATTTTGAGTCAAACATAAGGGGAAACATGGTGATGGTAGGATCATTTTAGGATGAATGGCCCAGAAAGGTGGTGAAGTTGTCATTGGAGGTCTCATTGCAGGGACTGGACAATCTTCTCTCAAAGCTCTTCCTGTGATACTTTTGGAAATCAAGAAGTCAGTAGAAATGGGTGGCACGTAGGACATTGATGTTTGTAAGTCTACTCCCAGTTGTAGTGGTTCAATTCTAAAGTCTATTCCAATTTTCTCAGAAAAAAAATTCAAAACATTTCAAAACTTCCAAGACTTCCGAATCCTTTCGTTAATGGTTTGAAAGTGTTATTTCCTGTTTCATTGGGTGGTCTTTACTTTGAAAGTTGTTGTTTTGCTCCAGAAGTGGAGGAAATTCCTTTATTCTCTGGTTTAAAACTAGCTTCTCTGGCTTGAGCCGAGGCCAGGGCCCAGAAGCGGAGAAAAGCAAGCAGAGGAAATTCCTTCCTTCTCTGGTTTAAAACTGGCTTCTCTGGCTTGAGCCAAAGCCAGGGACCAGAAGCGGGGAAAAGCAAGCAGAGGAAATTCCTTCCTTCTCTGATTCAAAACTGGCTTCTCTGGCTTGAGCCGAGGCCAGGGACCAGAAGCGGGGAAAAGCAAGCAGAGGAAATTCCTTCCTTCTCTGATTCAAAACTGGCTTCTCTGGCTTGAGCCGAGGCCAGGGACCAGAAGCGGGGAAAAGCAAGCAGAGGAAACTCCTTCCTTCTCTGATTCAAAACTGGCTTCTCTGGCTCGAGCCAGGGCCAGGGACCAGAAGCGGGGAAAAGCAAACAGAGGAAATTCCTTCCTTCTCTGGTTCAAAACTAGCTTCTCTGGATTGAGCCGAGGCCAGGGACCAGAAGCAGGAAAAAGCAAGCAGAGGAAATTCCTTCCTTCTCTGGTTCAAAACTGGCTTCTCTAGCTTGAGCCGAGGCCAGGGACCAGAAGCGGGGAAAAGCAAGCAGAGGAAATTCCTTCCTTCTCTGGTTTAAAACCAGAGAAAGAAAGAATTTCCTCCACTTGTCCCCACTTCTGATCCCTCTGCCTTGGCTTGAGCCGAGGCCAGGGACCAGAAGCGGGGAAAAGCTGAATCATTTCCGACTCACTTCCTGAGTCGTAACAAAAATGGTGGAAGAAGCTTCAGAAGGACAAAGGGACTTCTTTTTTTAAAAAGCTTCGATATTGCTTCACAAAGGTAATTTTAATGAAATTATTACGAGCTACGAGTTATCCGAGTGACTCTATCCATGCCTAGTACCGGCAACAGACCATCCTGTAGATCCATGTGCCTGGTGAGATGAAGCCCAATATTCCCAAATAAATGTCACCAAGTTGGAGAAGAAACCATCGAGATGTTTACTGAAATCAGCTGAAGTGATGGCAGTCCGTGGTAATCCGCCAAAGTAAGATGAGATACCATACAGCACAAAACATGCATTTTTATACAGTCTAACCCAGGGGTCCTCAAACTAAGGCCTGCGGGCCGAATACGGCCCTTCAAGGTCATTTACCCAGCCCTCACTCAGGGTCAACCTAAGTCTGAAATGACTTGAAAGCACACAACAACAACAACAACAACAACAACAATCCTATCTCATCCGCCAAAAGCAGGCCCACACTTCTCATTGAAATACTAATAAGTTTATATTTGTTAAAATTGTTCTTCGTTTTAATTATTATATTGTTTTTAAGGGGTTTTTGCACAAAAAATAAGATATGTGCTGTTGTAACTCAGCGCCCTGGCAATGAACCTACTAGTGGGTGTAGGAGGAGAAGGAGCGATGAAGAGTTGGAGGAGGAACAGCGTCAGCTGAACCGCATTCAGGATGTTATCATGGTGCCCAGTGATTCTGAGGACTTTGCAGGGTTTGGACCCGAAGACTTAGAGGAACTGGATTAGGGAGTAAAACGTTTTGCCAGTGAGACTGACAGTGATGAAGAAGTAATGAGCAAACGTCTTAAAGACGTAGCTGACAATTGCAGTTCGGATGAACAGAGATCCAATGATGGGGATATGGAAGAGGGACTGGACTGGACTCGGGTTAAGGAAATTCAGGACACAGCCCACGTCTAGTGATGAATTCGAGGGGTTTCATGATACAGGCAGGTACTTCTTGGGAGGATTCTGGACAAGATCAACGTTGGCAGCGCTGGCGAGGTAATGAGGTCACAGCTGAGGATAATGATCCAGGTGTAAGTGATGAGAGCCAATCCAGTGATAGCGACTGCTGATAAAATGAGGGCTTTGGGATGGGTAGTTTTGCAGAGGACAAAGCGTTGTATCAGGTGTTTTGTGCTGCCTTACCTCCGTTTGGGTCCTGGGAATACAGCTATCGTGTCTTTGTGTGCCTCGACTCTGGATTGGACTACGTGAGTGACTTCGTCTTGCCCCTGACTACGGAACGTTTCTGGACCACGCCATTTGCCTTCTGGACTTTGTTTGCTGCCTCTCTCCGTGTTTGACCTAGGACTGTTTAACTACGCTATTGCCATCACCAGTTTTGCTCCTGCTTTCCTTTTTTGAGAAGCTGAGTTCTGGGATATCCCGGTTTTTCCTCCCCGTTTGTTTACCTGCTTGAAGGCTTTTGCGTTGCTAATCAGTACTGCAGTTTAAGTGCTCTTAGCTTTGTTAAAGACCTATTAAATACTTTGTTAACCCCTTACTAGCTGTGTTGGACAATCTTTGGGCTCTGGGTTACGACATGTGCAGTTTCCATAGGAATTCATTCATTTTTTTTCAAATTATAATCTGGCCCTCCAACAGTTTGAAGGACTGTGACCTGGCCCCCTGGTCTAACCCTTTGAATTTCACGCACCTGCCCCAGCTGGACTACATTTATTTAAGGGTTAAAGACAATATAACTAAAGGGGAGATCGTTGCCCAGAAGTCTTCCTGGGCACTAGTGGCTGCTGCTGGGCTCTTCCAAGCCAATTCCATAAAGACAATTCACAAAGCTCCAGGCTACTGCTATCTGCGGAACTCTCAGCTGCGGTCCCAACTTTTTCAATTTAATATTTTGATCCACAGGGAGGGTCTGTGTTTGACAACATAGAAGCCCATGAAACTGATTCCCACTATTGAGAGAATAGCACCAGTATTTTGTATTGAATTAGGGCTCAGTAGGAAACTTGGCTAATGTAAGTAATTCTGTAGCAACTACGGAGCAAATAGTCCAGGCATCCTTCTTCACTAGCTATCCCCTCCCCAAGCTCCCAGCATGCTCCGCTACCTGGAAGTTGTAATTGCCTTCAGCAATCCACTGCGGACTAGCTGGCCCAGATTTGTATTCACTCTGCATTCCCAAGTGGATTCAGTGCCTCCGAGGAATTCCTTTTTGGGTTTTTTTTTCTCCTCAGCAGAAAAACCTATTAAGTCCATCAGCTGTTCCTGTCCTTCTCTTGCAATCTCATCCCTTACACACACAAAGAAGAACTAACTACCGTGGAACCATTTGCAGTAAGGGTAATGTGAATGTACAAACTATTAGTAATAGGAAGCGAGAATGTGCCTATTTATCTGCTAATACAC
The DNA here is from genome assembly GCF_037176765.1 of Anolis sagrei. Classification (NCBI taxonomy): domain Eukaryota; kingdom Metazoa; phylum Chordata; class Lepidosauria; order Squamata; family Anolidae; genus Anolis; species Anolis sagrei. The sequence continues at coordinate 12,252,846 of NC_090031.1, read as the reverse complement.
CGTTTGGGGGAATGTCCCGTTAATTGCATTCGGAATCTATTGCGACGATGTCCTCATCAAAATGCAAAGATGCCAACCCAAGCTTGTGTATCCGAAATAGATTCCCCACGAAATCTAGCTTGGGATGGGTACGAAGATGCTAAGTGGTCCATTAATTCATAATATAATTAGAAAAGTGTAGTATTTTGGACAGTATAAGGTATGAATATTTGAAAATGGGGGCAATCAAGGGCAACATTGAAAGGTGAAACTTTGGAATGCCAACAAACTGAAGCTATAGAAGAAAAAGTTTTCTGCAGGCAGGCAACTAAATTCTGGAAATACCCAGAATTTGCCCATTGTGATGAGTTTAGCCATTGTGATGAGATTCAGTGTGGACAAGCCTGGATTCAATGGCCAACATACACTTTGGTGCCTCAAATTCTAGACCTGTTTTGGGATGGATATACTTGATGTGTGGATTCCAAAAATGGCACCAGGTTTCCCCTATGAAGTGTAGTTTTTTGAGATACAGATTATATGCCAGTGGTTCTCAACCTGGGGGTCGGGACCCCTGGGGGGGTCACGAGGGGATTTCAGAGGGGTCACCAAAGACCATCCAAAAACATAGTACTTTCTGTTGATCATAGGGGTTCCATGTGGGAAGTTTGGCCCAATTCTATCATTGGTGGGGAACAGAATTATCTTTTATTGTAGGTGAACTATAAATTCCAGCAACAACTCTCAAATGCCAAGGTGTATTTTCCCCACACTCCACCAGTGTTCATTCACATTGGGCATATTGAGTATTCATGGCAAGTTTGGTCCAGATCCATCATTGTGTGAGTCCATAGTGCTCTCTGGATGTAGGTGAACTACAACTCCAAACCTCAAGATCAATGCCCACCAAACCCTTCCAGTATTTTCTGTTGGTCATGGGAGTTCTGTGTGGCACGATTGGTTCAATTCCCTTTTTTTGAGTTCATAATGCTCTTTGATTGTAGATAAACTATAAATCCCAGCAACTACAACTCTCAAATGACAACATCAATCCCCTGCCAACCCCACCAGTATTCAAATTGGGGCATATCACGTATTTGTGCCAAATTTGGTCCAGTGAATGAAAATACATCCTGCATATCAGATATTTATATTATGATTCATAACAGTAGCAAAATTGTAGTTGTGAAGTAGCAACAAAAATAATATTATGGCTGGGGGTCACACAACATGAGGAACTGTATTAAGGGGTCGCAGCATTAGAAAGGTTGAGAACCACTGTTATATAGGGCTGGGTGGTTTCGTTTCGTTAATTCGTAATTCGTTAATAATTCGTTATTTTTTTAATTACAAAACGATAACGAACCATTCTGGAGCAATTTTTAAAAAAAATGAATTTTTAAACACGTTTTGTAAATGCTTCGTATTTCGTTATTGTATTCGTTTAGTTATTGTTCTGAGGTCGTTTCGTTATTATTTCCGCATGTCTGGGCCAGTTTTATGGTTTAATTAGTGAAAAAAAATTATAATATCACACCAACAGTCAATAACAGAGGGAGAGGGAAGCTTCAGAAGGTTTTGGAGGTTTTTTAGCGTATTTCGCGGTCGCGTCCGCCATTAACGAATCGATTCGTTATTGTTTCAGAAATTGATTCGTTAATGTTTTGTAATTTTTTTCACATTTACAAAATTTCATAAATATCGAACTTTTTAAAAGGAAAATTTTGTAATTATTTTAAATAACGAAACGCAAAACCCCCCAAAAAACGAATCGATTTTAGAAACAATTTTTTCCGTTGTTACCCAGGCCTAGTGTTATATGCTATCTCCCAGGCACCACTGAGTCACCCACAAAAAAAATCATGACAACCATAACTAAGAAATTATTATTATTATTATTATTATTATTATTATTACTTATATGCCCCAAAAGGGACTTAGAACAGCTTACAGGATATATATATATATATATATATATATATATATATATACACACACACACACACACACACACAATATACTGCATTATTAGGATAGTACAATATCAGTATTATATAGTACTATATTGTACTATACCATTATATTGTAATATTATTAGTAATATTACATGCAATATAAATATATATAATTATAATATCAAATTATTATTTGTATTATGTTGTATACATTATAATATTATAAATGTTATATGTATATAATATTATATTATTAGCATAGCACAGGAGACAAGGTGGAACTGTCCCCTGGCCCCCTCTCTCTTCACTCTGGCCCAAATTGAAGAGATTGGCTCTCTTCAATCTGGCGGCAGTTGGTGCCGAGGGGAGGGGTCCCCAACTGATGACATATGCAGGAGACAAGATGGGACTGTCCCCTGGCCCCCTCTCTCTTCAATCTGGCCCAGAGTGGCGGTTGGTGCTGGCAGAAGAGGTCCCCAGCTGATGAAATATGCATGTGCTGGGGAAACTAAAGCTGATATCTATACAGTGCAATTTTCTGAATCAGAGCCCCAAATCACCCCAGGAAGAAGCTTAGATAGAAACCAAGACACCAATATTTTGTTTTTGTTGGATTGTTATTAATTGCCACTTGTAGACTTATGCACAGATCTGTTTTAGCCATTTAACTCTGGCCAAACCAGCTTCTTCGGCACTACCAAATGGCCGTAATGGCACGAGCCCATCCGGTAAGTTTTCCTGTCTGCAACGGGTGCATATGGCAACCAATCATGACTCCTCCTCCCCTATTTGCCATCACAGTTGCATCTTGGCTTCAGTGTATTTTTTGGCTTGGCTTCTGGCATGTCCTTTCTCTTCAATCTTTTTTTCCCTTTATTTTCTTGATTATTTTTATTTAGTGGTACTAATTTGGAGTTTGGGAGCCCCCAGTGGCGCAGTGGGTAAAGCGCTGAGCTGCTGAGCTTGTTGATCGAAAGGTCGCAGGTTCGATTCCGGGGAGCGGCGTGAGCTTCCGCTGTCAGCCCTAGCTTCTGCCAACCTAGCATTTCGAAAACATGCAAATGTGAGTAGATCAATAGGTACCGCTCTGGCGGGAAGGTAACGGCGCTCCATGCAGTCATGCCGGCCACATGACCTTGGAGGTGTCTACGGACAACGCCGGCTCTTTGGCTTAGAAATGGAGATAAGCACCACACCCCAGAGTCAGACATGACTGGACTTAATGTCAGGGGACTACCTTTACCTTACCTAATTTGGAGTTTGGAATGTGCGAGACAGGTGGGTGGTGTGCATACATGCACTTGTGGGCTTGGAGAGTCACACTTTTAGCTCCTTTTTCTCCTCCCCTCCTCTCCTTTAGAAAATACATCTAAAAGATAATAATAATTATTAACTAGCCATCCCCTGCCATGCATTGCTGTGGCCCAGTCTGTGTATGTGTTTTGTGTGTATAAGTGCATTGTGTCCAAATTTGGTGTCAAGAGTTTCAAGACATCTCCTTGATGGTTCTGCTTTCTGGATGCACATTAAGGGAGCTTTTCTCCCTTCTTTCCTTCTTTCCTTCTTTCCTTCTTTCCTTCCTTCCTTCCTTCCTTCCTTCCTTCCTTCCTTCCTTCCTTCCTTCCTTCCTTTCTGAAAAGTACAATGCATTTCCACAGTGAAATTAAAAGCTTTCCAAACGTCCATGCCATTTGTTCTTCCTGAGGATCCAGAAGTATCTATGACTGCTGGCTTCATGTGGTAGTGTGTGGAATTAATCTGTGAGTAAGAGGACTGGAGAGAGGTTACGAAAGAGAGAGAACAGGAGAGAGCGCAAGTGGGGGGTAAGTTTCAGTGAAGTTGTAAGAACATAGAAGGTGAATCTTCAAGCTTACAGATTGTTTCTACGATTCATTCTTCCCTAGGCTACATCTTGCCTTGACTGCTGGAGCTCTTCAATGCTATTGATGGATACATCCTGCTGTTGACATTTTCAGGAACCAGCCTGCCAAGGAACATTGCCTCTCAACCTGGTTCGTGGTTCATAACAGAGATATCACTCTCCATGAATTTGTCAGATTAAGGAGAGAACCATGTTGATGGAGTGCCTGATGTGGAATGGCTTTATTCAAGGCAGAGGAAGTGGAGTTGCACATAGATGTGGATACAGATATACGTAGGTGGTTGTGCATATGTTGGACCTCACTGAAATGACTAAGAAGGCTGTGTTGTGCAACTACTGCAAAATCCCATTAGAACAAAGTTATGCTCCATGATCTTCATTATCTGAGGCCATCATAGGTGCTGGTCTTTACAATCAATGGTAACTGGTGATTTGGTCCAGATCCATTATTGTTTGAGCCCACTGTGTTCTCTAGATATAGGTGAACTACAACTCCCAAACTCAAGGTCAATGCCCACCAACCCCTTCTAGTGTTTTCTGTTGGTCATGGGAGTCCTGTGTGCCAATTTTGGTTCAATTCCATTATTGATGGAGTTCAGAATGCTCTTTGATTGTACTGGTACAGTCGAACCAGGAGCTCCAAATTAATTTGCTTTGTATTTAATGTTTGCTTGCAGTCCTAACTTTCAGGGTTCTGCGGATAGGTGGCTTCCTTTGGTTGCAGTCTTAGGGCAAGTCACCTGTCCATCATCATTAAGTTTGGTTCCGCCCCTTGCTCAGGGCAATTGGGAAGGGAAGGGAGCCATTTTTTAGTTAGTCTCAGCAAGGAAAGTTAATGTACAGGACGTGTGCAAGCTTCCCCTGTACAAAAGCTTCAACCCTTAAGACTTTCCAGGGGAAAACAGTCTTAAGAGTCTCCAAAGATTTCCAGGAAAACAGCCCTAAAGACCAAAGAACTCCAGCTGGAGAATATCTAAGCCTTTACTGGTAGGTCCACTCGGCGTTCGAGAAGCAGTTCGACCCGGTAGCGGAGCCCACATCAGTAAGGGTTAGATTACAGTCAGCCTGGGAGAAGTTAAAAAGGGGTTTTTCCTTTAAAGTAAAGAAGAACTTATTGAAGACAGTTGCCTGTCCTTTGTGGGCAAGTTTAGGAAGCTACCAGTTGCATAAAAGCCTGGAATCATTTGTTTATCTTTACTGAAGACAAGAGAAGTTTCTGTTTGATTGTTCATTAATAAAGGACTTTGTTATACTTCACAAGCCATCTAAAGATCATTTGTGGTGGAAAACCTCTGAGAACTTCTCTTTGGGCCCCCTGGCTTCCCGCTGGGCAAAGGTTGCATGTCCTGTTCTAAAGGAAATCCTTTACAGGCCCAGCACATGACAGAACATTGATTGTAGGTTAACTATAAATCCTAGTGGCTACAACTCCCAAATGACAAAATTATTGGATTTGTAGGTGTCTTGTGGCCAAATTTGGCAGCAATGTGTCCAGTGGTTTTTGAGTTATGTTAATCCCACAAACGAACATTACATTTTTATTTATATAAGATTATCATCATCATCACCATCGTCATCATTCCAGCTATAGAATTGGGTCAGCTATCCCACAATCATGCCAGAGTAGGAATCCATAGCTAAAGCTGAGAAATGTTCATCTAATCTGTTTGAAAAACTGAAACAAAATGAGATTCCACCTTTGATAAGGGAGTCCATTCTCCTGGCGAGTGGGTCTTACTGTCAGAAAGTTCTTCTCGTTGTTTACTTCCTTTCTTGCCATATAAATCTATTGCTCTTCGGAGCAGCAGAAAAGAAGCTTACTACTTCTCACACATAAGCCTTGTAGATATTGAAGCTGACTATCTTAGAGGAGCAAGAAGAACTTTAGATCCGCAGGGCTTTCAAGGTCAAAAGCAATGCATTTGATTGCGCCCAGAAACAAAGAGTATTCACTATACCTAAAGCTCTGGAAATGTTCTAGGTGCAGAGACTGCCGCTCTCTTTTCTGAGTAGGCAAGCTGTTCTGTCGCGTGCTGGGCCTGCAATAGATAGGACGTATACTTTAAGCCCAGCGGGAAGCCAGGGGCGCCTCAAAGAGAGGTTCTCAGGGATTTTTCTGAAGTGATGGTCTTTAGAGTCTTTAATGATACAACAAAGTCTTTATTATGGAACAAACAACAAATCTTCAATGGTTCAGACAACACTTTAAGGCTTTCTTAGTCTAGTCTTCAATGGATTGGTACCTGACTTTGATTAACGAAACTTTCTCTGTAGGAAAAACCCTTTTTAACCTCTCCCAGTCTGCTTTCTATCTATGCCTCATCGGTGTGGGTGCTACTACCGAGTCGAAGTGTGTCTGGGCATCGAGTAGACCTACCAGCTGATGCTTGAAGATATTTCAGCTGGAGTTCAGTGGATCTGTAGTGCTGTCCTCCCTCAGAGAATTATTTGAGAACTTCAGGGCTGTTTCCCTCTGATGCTGTGAGGCTGAGAGGCTGTGTGCTCTCAGCCAGAGCTTTTTGGAACCTTTCCTCTGGAATTTCTGTTTCTGTATCCCCGGATGTTCCTTTTCCCTGGATGCTCTTAAGAAAGGAAGCTTTTCTACGGGACGAGCTGGTCTACGTCCTATATTATTTATTTATTTATTTAAAACACTTATATTCTGCCCTTCTCACCCCAAAGGGGACGCAGAGTGGAGCACAACATATACAAGGCAAACATTCAATGCCTGGGTACAATACATAAACATTGAAAAACATTTATCTAAATATTAAAATACACCATTTAAAATAACACAATTTAAAACCGTCCTAGCCATCCGCAACAAATCCAATTGGCCCTGTCATCTTTCCCATTATCGCTTCATTGCCCTGTCCCGAAAGCTTGGTCCCACAGCCAAGTTTTTACCATCCTTCTAAAGGACAGGAGGGTGGGGGCCGACCTGATCTCACAAGGAAGGGAGTTCCATAGCCGGGGAGCAATCTCCGAGAAGGCCCTGTCCCTCGTCCCCACCAATCGCGTCTGTGACAATTGGCGGGACGGAAAGCAGGGCCTCCCCGGAGGATCTTAACTTCCGCGATGGTACATAGAGGGAGATGCGTTTGGACAGGTAATTTGGGCCGGGGCCATTTAGGGCTTTATAGGCCACAGCCAGCACTTTGAATTGTGCCCGGTAGCAAACTGACAGCCAGTGGAGCTGGCGTAACATGGGAGTTGTATGCTCCCTGTATGCCGCCCCAGTTATTAACCCGGCTGCCTCTCGTTGGACTATTTGAAGCTTCCGAGCAGTCTTCAAAGGCAACCCCACGTAGAGTGCATTGCAGTAGTCTATCCTAGGTGTAACAAGAGCGTGGACCACCGTGGCCAAGTCTGACTTCCCAAAGTACAGGCGCAGCTGGCGCACAAGTTTTAATTGTGTGAACGTTCCCCTGGCCACCGCTGCAACCTGGGATTCCAAGCTCAGTGATGAATCCAGGAGAACTCCCAAGCTGCGAACCTGTGCCTTCAAGGGGAGTGTGACCCCGTCTAGCACAGGTTGCGACCCTATACCCTGTTTGGCCTTGCGACTGACCAGGAGGACCTCTGTCTTGTCTGGATTCAACTTCAATTTGTTTGCCCTCATCCAGACTGTCACAGCGGTTCAGGACTTGGAGAGCTTAGCTGCCTTGTGTGAGACTGCCCAAAATGGCTTCTTTCCCTCCCAGAAGCCTGAACAAGGGGCGGAACCAAAGCTTAATTAAGATGGACAGGAGGCCTGCCCTATAACTGCAAACCTTAACAGAAAGAAATAAAGTTGGAGCTCCCGGTACAGCCGTACCAGCACACAAGCAACATTTTTTTTTATTAAGGACCTTCTGTTACCAAATTACCGCTGGCAACATTTTTTAAGGAATGGGAATTACCTTGAACTAGGTGGTAAAAATGTCCACTTTTGTCTTTGTTGTGCTTTTGCCCATTGATTTCCTTTTCCCAATGATTTCACTCCTATTTAAATATTTCCCTGAATTTTACGAGGCTATTTCTGTGCCATTGCCGTCTCCTCCTTCCTCTTCTCTCTCTCTCCCTTTAGCAACCTTTCTTTCTTCCTCCCATTAGGTGGAGTGGTAAAAAGCCCGTCATTAAAGAAGAAACAATAACCGCCGTATGTGCAAGGCATCGATTGCCATGAATCGTGGCAGGTTTGCAAGTCAAACAAACAAAACGGAGTCTTTAAACCAGCCAAATACTTGGGTCGTAAAGAGACTGCATTCCAAGTGTAGGGAATATGTGGATTTGGCCTCTTTACTCCTATAGTGACCTTGGCAACTGGATGCTTGAGGCACTCATCCTCCTGGAGAGAGGCCCACCAAAGGCACCCCTTCTCCATACTTTCAGCCCATTCGTGTACAGTTTCCATCCCACGCTAGCGAATGTGCAAGTTATTACTTGCAGGTAAAGCTGTAAATCTTCCCTTTATTACTTTTTATTATGTTGTTTCAACAGACTCTTAAAGCTGGAACAGCAACCGATTGATAGCAGCTTTAAATCTCAGCCCATATTATTTTGTTTCCTTTCTTGGATGTTTCCCTCCCACCACCATTCCCTCCATGAGACAAATTTTATAGGTCCCTTGCTGAGGGATGCAATAGTGAAAAATCTCTGGAAGCAACATGTGAGGAAAATAGAAAAGCTAGGAGACGAGGAGAAAGCGATGGAGCGCCAACGGCCTTGGAGCCAGACGGTCAAATGCATTTTGATCTTCCCTGTGTGCTACATTAGAAGAGAAGCTGGGTCCTGGAGAGAAGAGGTATGTCAGAATTATAAATAAGTAAACAAATGGACAAATACTTTGGCCATACTCTTATATGTCCTTCCACATAACATGCTTAACTGTGTTGCAAGAAGGTCTAAGGCAGCATTTCTCAACCTGGGGGTTGGGACCCCTGGGGGGGTCACCAAAGACCATCAGAAAACAGTATTTTCTATTGGTCGTTAGAGTTCTGTGTGGGAAGTTTGGCCCAATTCTATCGTTGGTGGGGTTCAGAATGCTCTTTGATTGTTGGTGAACTATAAATCCCAACAACTACAACTCCCAAATGTCAAGGTCTATTTTCTCCAAACTTCACCAGTGTTCACATTTGAGAATATTGAACATGCATGCCAAGTTTAGTCCATATCTGTCATTGTTTGAGTCAACATTGTTCTACCTGGATGTAGGTGAACTACAACTCCAAAACTCAAGATCAATGCCCACCAAAGCCTTCCAGTATTTTCTGTTGGTCATGGAAGTTCTGTGTGCCACGTTTGGTTCAATTCCATCATTGGTGGAGGTCGGAATGCTCTTTGATTGTAGGTGAACTATAAATCTCAGCAACTACAACTCCCAAATGTCAAGGTCTATTTCCCCTAAACTCCACCAGTGTTGACATTTGGGCATATAGAGTATTCGTGCCAAGTTTAGTTCATCATTGTTTGAGTCCAAAATGCTCTCTGGATGTAGGTGAACTACAACTCAAAACTCAAGGTCAATGCTCACCAAACCCAGTATTTTCTTTTGGTCATGGGAGTTCTATGTGCCAAGTTTGGTTCAATTCCATCTTTAGTGGAGTTTGGAATGCTCTTTTATTGTAGGTGAACTATAAATACCAGCAACTACAACTCCCAAATGACTACATTAACCCCCTCCCAACCCCACCAGTATACAAATTTGGGCATATGGGGTATTTGTGCCGAATTTGTTCCAGTTAATGAAAATACAGTCTGCATATCAGATATTTATATTACGATTCGTAACAGTAGCAAAATTACAGTTATGAGGTAGCAATGAAAATAATTTTTATTGTTGGGGGTCACCACGACATGAGGAATTATATTAAGGGGTTGCAGTATTAGGAAGGTTGAGAAACACTGGTCTAAGGTAAAGGTAAAGGTTTTCCCCTGACATTAAGTCCAGTTGTGTCCGACTCTGGGGGTTGGTGCTCATCTCCATTTCTAGACCGAAGAACCAGCATTGTCCGTAGACAGCTCCAAGGTCATGTGGCCAGCATGTCTACATGGAGCGCCGTTACCATCCTGCCAGAGTGGTACCTATTGATCTACTCACATTTGCTTGCTTTTGAAGTGCTAGTGTTATCGAGCCTCTTTTAGGAGGACCTCCCCAGCCGAGGAGATCCTGAGGACCGCACCAAAGAGGGTCCCTGAACCTTGGTGAGGGCAGCAAAATCAATTCTAGTAGCGAAAATATTAAAATAATAAATCCCCACCAAAGCGGAAGAAGCTGGCAATCGAGGTGTCTTTATTAGCGATTCAGTTGAGATCGGATGCATTGCAGGGATAGTTCCACTACAAGCATAGCAATACAGAATTTACAGGCATTTTTATAGGCAAAATACAGGTTTGAAAGTTTCAAAACTCCCTCCCTCTTTGGCTCCTTAGCAAATCAGGGAGAGGGAGGCAGGACGGAAGAGGGGCATTGTGTCCAGAGAGGATGATGACATTCTACCGTCCTGTGCCCGAGGGATCAGCCAGCCAAGGAAACTAGTTCTTGTGATGGATCAGTGATTAGGGATAATCATTTGATTCAGGTTTTCCCCTTCCAAGATCAGATAAGGTAAAAGGTGAGACTGAGAAGGATGTTTGTTGTGAAGGAAAACTTGGCAGAGGAAATCACAGTCTGATGACCCCCTCCTAAAGTCAAATAATAACTCCAGAGCCCATTGTTCAGGTGTGAGTTCCAAGTAAATAGGTGTTTTTGTGATTCCTGATTGCCTTTTCAGCCCAGAGGGCTGCTCCCTGATCAGCCTCCCAAAGGGCAAAAGAGTTCATGGCTGGGTCAGACATCTGAAGGAAATACATAGAAGAAAAGTACATAGATCAATCACCCCTTCTCCATCCCACCCACCAGAGAAATTTAATAAAGAAATTATTTTCAAGCAATGTGAGGCCATGAGCGGGAAAGATGTCCTTGTGAGTCCAAAACATTAGGCAGAGCTGCCACGCTGGGATCAAAGCTGCTCCCTGGGAAACTACAACTCTCATGGAGGGCAGGAGTCCCAAGATCCAGCCATTTCCCAAAAGCCTCGTGGGGTCCTTGTTGTTGTCAGTGCTTTGGCAATGTGACCAAGACTTGACCCTTGTTGTGTAGTCTGGTGCCCTTGCCCTTTGCAGAACTATAAGTCACTATCCCTTATTTTGAAGGGGGGGGGTGCTTGACATCACTAGGTTGATAGAAGCTGGAGCTAACAGCAAGTGTTCATGCCACTCCCCAGATTCGAACCTGTGACCTTCTGGTTAGAGAGTGCATGTGTGGCATGGCACACAAATATGTCTGGAGCTCAGCTGCAAGCATGCTCCGGACCTAACTGTGCACCCTGCACACACTCGTTCTCTGAGAGTGCATGTATGGCAAGGCATGCAGATAGACCCAGAGCATGCCTGCAACTGAGTGCCTCTTACTCTGCAGGCACTGGCAAGCGTGCATGCTTTCCGGGACTGCCTGCATGCCCCACCACGCCCCACCCGCAGCCAAGCAAAGCTTAAGATGTGGGGGGGGGGGGGCAGTTTGAATGACCCCATGAAGGAGGCAGACTTAGTTTGGGCCAGCTAGTTTGCTGGCCCATGCACGTGAGGGGGCGGAGCAACAAGTTGGATGTGGCTGCTCTGTTCCCCTCTTTCAGTTTCCTTTTGACGGCGTGACCCTCCCTCCCAATGGACAGTGTGAGTATAGACTGGTCACACACGGGCTGAGTAGGAATTCCCCCCTTCCAAGTTTGCATGGGGGGGGGGGTTCGCCTACCCCACACTGTTTCAGATGGGTGTGGGAATTGGCTTTGGGTGGTGTCATTTAAATAAGTTTCCTTGAGTATTAATAAGTTTACAAGGCATGTTAAAGGTTAAATGGTTATGGTAGGCACCATGGCACCCTCGACTGAGGGGGTGAAGGGTGGACTCCCACAAAAATCCCCATAAATTTTCATAAAATGGGAGCTACCCTTGGGGCTGGATTGAGGGTTCTCACTCTTGAAAAGGTTTAGGAGGGAGCACCCTCAGGATGGCCTTCCAACTATGATCGGCCGAGAGGAGCAGACAAAGAATTTTGCTTGGCCTTCGGGATCCTTGGTGCACGCTTGTCCTTGGAGGTAGTCAGAGGGAGTGACACCTGCCCAGGGACTAGGCTCACTAGGTGGCCATTCAGCCATGAGTTATATGTTGCATTTTTACAGATTTTCCCTCTGCAGGTTATTACAAGTTTTTTCAAAAAATAGGTCAGTAAATGGCCCTTTAGATCCATTTTCTTGTGTCTGACTCTTTATTTCATGGTGGGAATTCAAACACACACTATCTTTTTAAGGAGAGTGCATGCATGGCGAGATCATCCGGAGTTTTGGGGTACGATGTCATCTGTACGCAGATGATGTCCAACTCTATCACTCTTTTCCACCTGCCACTAAGGAGGCTGTTCAGGTCATGAACCGGTGCTTGGCCGCTGTCTCAGACTGGATGAGGGACAACAGATTGAAACTAAATCCAGACAAGACAGAGGTACTCCTGGTCAGTCGTAAGACCAAACAGGGTACGGGGTTACAGCCTGTGCTGGACGGGGTCACACTCCCCCTGAAAGCTCAGGTACGCAGTCTGGGAGTTCTCCTGGATTCATTGCTGAGCCTGGAACCCCAGGTCTCAGCAGTGGTCAGGGGAGCATTCGCACAATTAAAACTTGTGCACCAGCTGTGTCCGTACCTTGGGAGAGCTGACTTGGCCACGGTAGTACACGCTTTGGTTACATCCCGCTTAGACTACTGCAACGCTCTCTACGTGGGGTTGCCTTTGAAGACTGCCCAGAAGCTGCAGCAAGTCCAACGCGCGGCAGCCAGATTACTAACGGGGGCTGGGTACAGGGAGCACACCACTCCGCTGTTACGCCAGCTCCACTGGCTGCCAATTAGCTTCCGAGCACAATTCAAAGTGCTGGTGTTGACCTATAAAGCCCTAAACGACTCCGGCCCTGTTTACCTCTCCAAACGTATTCTCCCCTACGAACCATCAAGATTATTAAGATCATCTGGAGAGGCCCTGCTCTCGGTCCCACCGGCCTCGCAAGCGCGCCTGGTGGGGACGAGGGACAGGGCCTTCTCGGTGGTGGCCCCGCGACTCTGGAACTCTCTCCCTCTGGAGGCCAGAACCGCCCCATCCATCCTAACATTTAGGAAACAGGTGAAGACGTGGCTGTGGAGTCAGGCCTTCGATGAATGAGACAACACCATAGGACCCTGGATGGGAGGTAGATCCATCTTAATAGGACGACTGAGCACTGTAGTTTTATATATAGTGTTTTAAAAGTTGTTTTTGTAATTGTGATATATGATATTTTAATGAGTGTATATGTTTTTATGGCTGGAAACCGGACTGAGTCCCTCAATGATGTTGAGAAGCTCGGTATAGAAAACCGTGAAATAAATAAATAAATCATACAGGCAGGCCCAGAAAGTGTGTATGCATGCCCGCGCCTATAGCCAAGCACCTCTTACTCCAAACATCATGTGCCAAGTAAAAAGAACAGAAGCACACACCGGGAAAAGGAGCCAGTGGGTGGGGAGCCTCCTTCTATAATGGTCTGGTTTCTGGGCCCCAAACCAAAAACAACCCCCATCCCAACACAATTTATTAGGCACCCCCAAAAATAGATTTATTTACAACATTTCTACCCCACTCTTCTCACCCCCGCAGAGGGACTCAGAGCGGCTAACAATGGCAACAATTGGATGCTGCAAATAATTACATTTATAACAGCAAGATAAAATCATACAATAGAATAGATTAAAAAAAAACATTAGTTATACAATCTTAAAGCCATTTCCATTATAACAATTGTATGGTCCGATTCAGTTTTCAAATGCTAGTTGGGCCCACTAGCCAAAAACCTGGTTCCAAAACCACGTTTTCAGTTTTTTCCTGAAAGAAAGGAGGGAGGATGATGATGATAATTTCTCTGGGGAGCGAATTCCACAAGGGGGGGGGGCACCACTGAGAAGGACCTGTCCCTCGTCCCCACCAGACACGTTTGTAAAGCTGGTGGGACTGAGAGCAGGGCCTCCCCGGCGGATCTTAGACTGCGAGGCGGAATGTAGAGGGAGATACGTTCGGACAAGTAAGCTGGGCCGGATTCGTATAGATCCAGGCTCCCAGAGAGATGAGAGATGAAATGGGGCAAGGTTTACCCCAAACAGGTCTGTAGCGAGGGGGTGGTTTTAGGGGTTCAACCCCCCCCCCGAAATGTTTCAGATTTTTTTAAAAAGCCTGGTTTACTCATGAATTTTAACTGGTTAACCAAATCCCCATGCTGCTAAGTCTATGAGATGCAAAAAATTAAAGAGTCCCTCCAGAACTGCAAGCACTATCTCAAGCAAATATTGACAATTTATTCACACTGTCATTACTTGCAGCAATAGCCGATGTAGTGAAGCAACCAAGTTGGGTGCGTGTGCGTTGAATGCTCTCATTAAGGAGGCCAGACTTGGTGGAGGTGGTTGACAGGGGCGGAGCTGCAGGCTACTGAAGGTTGCTCTGCCCCCTGTGTGCTCTTTGCTTCAGCGTGAGCTAGGAGGCAGGTTTCACACCCCCCCCCCCGAAATTTTCAACCCTCCCCGAAATTTTTTTCTGGCTACGGCCCTGACCCCAAATGCACGACCTTCGTGTCCAGTCCGACTCCATTGTCCCATGCAGGAATACACAATCAAAGGACTCCTGACAGATGGCCATCCAGTCTCTGTTTTAAACCTACACAGAACAAGACTCTGTCACATTCCAAGAGAGCATGTACTGCTTTTTCAAAGCTCTTACAGTCGAGAAGTTCTTCCTCATGTTTAGATGGAATCTCTTTTCCTGGGTGATGAGGCGATTCTCATGGAAGTCCATGAGCAGGACATTAGATTGATAGCTTCCACTCCATGTCGTGTCCTAACAATTGACATTCAAATCATGATTGAGTGGCCATTGAGACGAGCTGGGTTAAGGATCAGGAAGACAGCACCAATTCATCAGTTCTCCTTCCTCGGGAAGCAAAGCTCACATTACCAGCACTTTTGAAGCTTACATCCACCCCCTGCGACTTTGTTTATCCTTCAGCCAACCTGCTGGTGTCAAAGGGTTCCTTCCGCTGCTCAGACCTGCGTCAGATGTGCTAAGAAGCTTGTCCAAACCTCTATGTCAGCAGCTTGAGCTGCTTTTGCTAGAAAGGGTCTCACCATCAGGGATTCAGAGGGAGCGGGATCTCAAACACCACAACAGGGGAAGTCATGTTGGCATGAGACTGGCCTACTCAGTGTTTTTTCTGCATTCGTTTGCAGCTGGCTTTCAAAGGAAATAAGACCAGCAAAAAGAGCTTTGGAGATCAAGATGGCAGAACCAAATAAACACATTTCTCTGCCTTTCCTAGCTATGATGCAAAATTCCAAGGTAATGAATCTTAGGTGAGATTGCCCCCTTTTGCATAGTGTAAGAAGATAGTTGCAGATGTTGAAACAAATTATTGAGCCACCCTGAGTCCCTTCGGGGAGATAGAGCAGAACATAAATAAAGTTGTTATTATTATTGTTGTTGTTGTTGTTGTTATTGTCGAAGCCTTTCATGGCCAGAATCACTGGGTTGTTGTAGGTTTTTTTCGGGCTATATGGCCATGGTCTAGAGGCATTCTCTCCTGACATTTCGCCTGCATCTATGGCAAGCATCCTCAGAGGTGAGGTCACTAACTCTGAGGATGCTTGCCATAGATGCAGGTGAAACATCAGGAGAGAATGCCTCTAGACCATGACCATATAGCCCAAAAAAACCCTACAACAACCCATTATTATTATTATTATTATTATTATTATTATTATTATTATTATTATTTGAAACACAACAAGATGAGTCCACAGCAGACACTCTGCTGGCTGTTGAATTGGATCACACGTCCGACACTTCCCAAGTGTCTAGGACTGTGTGATGTATCGGTGAATAATGCATGCAGATCCCAGTAAGGTGGCCTTCTCAAGCTGGCAGACGGTAATTTTGTCAGTACCAATTGTGTTTAAGTCCAAGCCAAGGTCTTTAGGCACTGCACCCAGTGTGCCGATCAGGAGCGGCTCAACCCATTACGCAAAGTAAGCATTTGCAGTATAGTTGATTTTGCCCAGGGGCGCTCTTGAGGCGCTCTTGGGGGGAAATAGACCTTGACATATGTGAGTTGAAGTTACTGGGATGTATAGTTCACCTACAATCAAAAAGCATTCTGAACACTAATGATGGAATCGAACCAAATATGGCACACAGAACTCCCACAACGAACAGAAAATATATATCAGTGATTGGTTGGGGGGGGGGGGGGCAGTGCAGTGCCAAAATACTGTTTGCTTACCATTGAAAATTACCGAGGGCCATCTCCGGTGCCGATCACCACTGGGACCACCTTGACTAGTTTGTGCCAGAGTCTTTACAGTTCAATTTTTAAGTCCTCACATCGTGGCAGCTTTTCCAGTTGTTTCTCTTCAATCCTTCTGTCACCTGGGATTGTGACATCGACAATCCATACTTTGTTTTTTAACACGATTGTGAGGTTAGGAGTATTATGCTCCAAAACTCTGTCCGTCTGAATCCAGAAGTCACAGAGGAGTTTGGCGTGTTCATTCTCTGTAACTTTTTCCAGCTTGTGATCCCACCAATTCTTTGTCGCAGGCAGATGGTATTTGTGGCACAAGTTCCACTGAATCATCTGAGCAACGGTGTTGTGCCTCTGCTTGTAGTCTATCCGCAACCTTCTTGCAGCAGCTGAGGAGGGGATCTATTGTTTCATCTGCTTCCTTGCAGAGTCTACATTTGGGATCTGTTGTCGACTTTTCAATTCTGGCTTTGATGACATTAGTTCGAATGGCTTGTTCTTGGGCTGCCAAAATCAGGCCCTCCTTTGTCTCCTTTTTCAGAGAACCACAGCCATGTTTTTTCTTTGTCAATTTGGCTCTCAATTTTTCCCAGGAACTGTCCATGGAGAACCTTCTTTTGCCAGTATTATTATTATTATTATTATTATTATTATTATTATTTTGAGTTCTAGACTGGAGATCAGTAGATTTCTCTTGCTGTTTAGAAGTCTTGGGATATATATGTGTGTGTGTGTGTGTGTGTGTGTGTGTCTTTAGTGCCTACATTTTCAATCTATTGTGCAGCCGTTTAGCTCCATGAATCCCATTAAACTTGGAAAGGCCCAATCAAGTGTTCAGCAGCAAATGGAAAATGCGCCAGGTACTTGAGCACTGAAAACGACTCCTTTTTTCTTTCCTGATGAGCAAGTAACATCTCTGCTGATGGAAACACGCTCCTCCAATTGAACTGGAGTCAGAGAAGCACCATTTACAATATCAGCCATACATCCTAGGACTCGGAAGGGCAGGTTGAAGAGCATGAACAAAGAGCTGAAACCAGCATCCATTTCCATTTGCAAGCTTCAGTATAAGAAAATCCGGAACTGATCTGGCTTTTCTCATCAATGCAGATGTCTCCTGTAGACAAGGCCAATGTCCACTAGACTGATAACCAGGTATGCGCTAGAACTGGATTTGCTATTCAATGGATCTACTTTAGTTAGAAAAGCCTAGAGAAGACAATTATGCTGGGGAAAGTGGAAGGTAAAAGGAAGAGGGGCTGACCAAGGGCAAGATGGATGGATGGCATCCTTGAAGTGACTAGACTGACCTTGAAGGAGCTGGGGGTGGTGACGGCCGACAAGGAGCTCTGGTGTGGGCTAGTCCATGTGGTCACGAAGAGTCGGAGATGACTGAACGAATGAACAACAACAACAACTTTAGTTAGAATTCAAGCCTAAAATAAATACATTATAAAATAAATGTACTCTGAGCATAAATAATTTTAATTGGCTAATAATTTATTATTATAATAAATTATTATTATAAATTATTATAATAATAATTGTTGTGGAATAATAATAATAATAATAATAATAATAATAATAATAATAATAATTCAATTTTAATTGAATAATAATCATTATTATTATTATCTCAGTTGCTGCAAGAAGATCGCACAGACAGACTACAAGCAGAGGCACAACACCGTTGCTCAGATGATTCATTGGAACTTCTGCCACAAATACCATCTGCCTGCGACAAAGTACTGGTGGGATCACAAGCCGGAAATAGATACAGAAAACGAACATGTCAAGCTATTCTAGGACTTCCGAATTCAGACAGAGTTTTGGAGCACAATACTCCTAACCTCACGATCATATTAAAAAACAAAGTATGGATTGTTGATGTTGCAATCCCAGGTGACAGCAGGATTGAAGAGAAACAACTGGAAAAGCTGACACAATATGAGGATTGAAAGAGCGAACTGCAACGACTCTGGCACAAACCAGTCAAGGTGGTCCCAGTGGTGATCGGCACACTGGGTGCAGTTCCTAAAGACCTTGGCCTGCACTTAAACACAATCGGCGCTGACAAGATTATCAGCTGCCAGCTGCAGAAGGCCACCTTACTGGGATCTGCATGCATTATTCGCCGATACATCACACAGTTCTAGACACTTGGGAAGTGTCTAATGTGTGATCCACTACAACAACCAGCAGAGTGTCTGCTGTGGACTCATCTTGTTGTGTATCTAATAATAATAATAATAATAATAATAATAATCCAGACTGACAAAGTTCTGTAACACAATCTTGATCATATCTTCAGCTGCTGCAAGAAAATTGCACAAACGGACTACAAACAGAGGCACAACTCTGTGGTGCAAATTATTCATTGGAACTTATGTCACAAGGACCATTTGCCAGTAGTGAAAAACTGGTGGGATCAAAAACCTGCAAAGATAGTGGGAAATGAACACGCAAAAATATTGTGGGACTTTCGAATCCAGACTGACAAAGTTTTAGAATACAATACGCCAGAAATCATGATTGTGGAAAAGAAAAAAAATTGGATTATTGATGTCTCCGTACTGGGTGACAGTCGCATTGACTCAACCGTTGTCAGGACTTCAAAATTGAACTGCAAAGCTTCTGGCACACTGCGTAGGCCTGGGTAACAACGCAAAAATTTGTTTCTAAAATCGTTTTGTAGTTGGGGGTTTTTTTTGTTTCGATATTTAAAATAATTACAAATTTTTCCAAAAAAAAAGTTCGGTATTTACGAAATTTCGTAAATATTTACAAAACATTTTGTAAAGATGGCGCCCTTTTTTTTCAATATTTTTAAATATTTTTAAAATTTAATTATTAATTTAGTAGAATAGGGAGGAGAAATTAAAATTATTATTAAGGAGGGAAGGCAGGCACTCACTCTGGCGGGCCCTCTCGCTCGCCGCTCGCTCGCCGCTCGCTCGCCCCTCTCGCTCGCCCTCTCGCTCGCTTGCTCAGCCGGCGCCGAGAGAGGAGAGCTCCCAGGAAGCATCGGCAGGCGGCCATCTTACGTATTTTCGAAATGGACGGAAATACAACATTTTTTGGCGCCTGCCATTTCAATATTTAAAAACATTTCCAGGTTAAAAAAAAGTTTTGTAATCGTTTCGTAATTCAAAAATTAACGAATTTTTTAACGAATTACGAATTAACGAAACGAATTAGCCAGCCCTAACACTGCGTGCCATGCCAAACTCCACCAATAATGGAACTGAGTCAAACTTGGCACACATAACTCCCATGGCCAACAGAAAATACTGGGTTTGGTGGCATTGACCTTGAGTTTTGGAGTTGTTGTTCACCTACATCCAGAAAGCACTGTGGACTCAAACAATGATGGATCTGGACCAAAATTTGCATGAATTCTCAATATGCCCAAATATGAACACTGATGGAGTTTAGAGGAAATAGACCTTGACATTTGGGAGTTGTAGTTGCTGGGATTTATAGTTCACCTACAATCAAAGAGCATTCTGAACCCTACCAATGATTGAATTGAGCCAAACTTCCCACACAGAATTTCCATGACCAACAGAAAATATTGTGTTTTCTGATGGTCTTCCACAACCTCTCTGACACCCCCTCGCGACCTCTCCAGGGGTCTCGACCCCCAAGTTGAGAAACACTGACCTAGTTAAAATGATGTCAAACTGCCTTAATTCTGCAATGTAGATTCCTGCTGGTATTTTTTGTCCGATGGGGAATAGCAGTTATCTATTCAAAGCTGCAGAAGTGCACATGTGATACCATTATGCGCAGATGTGTTAAGCATTGATACATATTGTGCTTGCAACCCAGTATGCCCATTTAGCATGGCGATTCAGTAGCAAGGTGGCATTGCACGAATTCTGTGAGCACAATGCTACACTTTGTCACCTCTATGTAAGGGCCTGGATAATGACTTCTGGAATTGCCATGGGTGCATTTGGATACAATAAATGCCCCCTACGGCAAAGTGAACCAGGAGACAGTTGACGGAGGATGATGAAAACCCAACTGATCAATAGATTCTCTCTCTCTCTCAATCTCTCTGTCTTTCACACAAGTTCTCATTGTAAGTGTTCTCCTAACTTTCATTTACAGTCCACACTGGCTCCCATAGCAATCATTGGGGTTTTTCGTTTATAGTCTAAAATTGTGATTAGAAGGCCAGAGAAAGGGTGTATATATATGTGTGTGTGTGTTATCTAGGGTTGAGAGTGTCACAGCTTTGTCTACACAGAGCTTTTAACTCATAGCCTCAGGGCTGAAAGAAAATGTAATTGTATTTGAGCCATTTTGTAGACTTCCCTCCCCACCCACCCCCCACTTTTCCATGAATTGGGGGGCTGAGTGAAGTCATTAAACCCTAATCAAAAGCAGCTCATCAGGAGTCAGTGGGGGATCTCCCAATTAATCTCAGCTGGAGTTCCATGGCCACCAAAAAATTAAAAAAACCAAAATGCTGGAGGCTGGGAGGATAAAAGTAATGAAATTAATGGGGGAATTCAAATGCGACTCGGGTGTGCTGCCATGTAACTTCATCGCCTCTTCAACTAAGCTAGTTTCCACTCCAGGAACCCAAGAGGAAGGTTTCTCAGGCAGTATAGAGTCCTACTCCAACACTCTAACCACTACTTATAGAATCATAGAGTTGGAAGAGACCTCATGGGCCATCCAGTCCAACCTCCTGCCAAGAAGCAGAAATATTGCATTCAAAGCACCCCCGACAGATGGCCATCCAGCCTCTGCTTAAAAGCTTCCAAAGAGGGAACTTCCACCAGACTCCGGGGCAGAGAGTTCCACTGCTGAATGGCTCTCACAGTCAGGAAGTTCTTCATGTTCAGATGGAATCTCCTCTCTTGTAGTTTGAAGCCATTGTTCCATGTCCTAGTCTCCATGAAAGCAGAGAACAAGCTTGCTCCCTCCTCCCTGTGGCTTCCTCTCACATATTTATACATGGCTATCATATCTCTTCTCAGCCTTCTCTTCTTCAGGCTAAACATGCCCAGCTCCTTAAACCGCTCCTCATAGGGCTTGTTCTCCAGACCCTTGATCATTTTAGTCGCCCTCCTCTGGACACATTCCAGCTTGTCAATATCTCTCTTGAATTGTGGTGCCCAGAATTGGACACAAGATTCCAGATGTGGTCTAACCAAGGCTGAATAGAGCATGGGTAGCATGACTTCCCTGGATCTAGACAGTATGCTCCTATCGATGCAGGACAAAATCCCTTTGGCTTTTTTTTTTTTTTGCCACCACATCACATTGTAGGCTCATGTTTAACTTGTTGTCCACAAGGACTCCAAGATCTTTTTCACACATACTGCTCTTGAGCCATGCTTCCTCCGTTCTGTATCTTTGCATTTTGTTTCTCCTGCCAAAGTGGAGTATCTTGCATTTGTCCCCATTGAACTTCATTTTGTTAGTTTTGGCCCATCTCTCTAATCCGTCAAGATCGTTTTGAATCCTGCTCCTGTCCTCTGGAGTACTGGCTATCCCTCCCAATTTGGTGTCATCTGCAAACTTGATGATCATGCCTTCTAACCCTTCATCTAAGTCATTAATAAAGATGTTGAACAGGACTGGGTCCAGGACGGAACCCTGTGGCACTCCGCTCGTCACTTCTTTCCAGGATGAAGAGGAAGCATCAGGGAGCACCCTCTGGGTTCGTCCATTTAACCAATTACATGTCCACCTAACCATAGTTTTGCCTAGCTCACATTGGACTACTTTGTTTGTCAGAAGGTCATGGGGGACTTTGTTGAAGGCCTTACTGAAATCCAGATATTCTACATTCACAGCATTCCCCGCATCTACCCAGCTTGTAACTCTTCACACTGCCTCACACACTGGAGAACAACAAACCTCTGAGAAAGCATGAAAGGCAGAAGATACAAGAAGGGGAAAGGAAAAGACACAAGTGCATCCTGGTGGTTGAGGCTCATCTCTCTCAGTACAAGACTTTTGTTAGATGTCTTGGACATCAGGGTTTGAATCCTGGTTTGGACATGGAAACCCAGTGGGTGACCTTGGGTATGTTACACCCAGTCACAGAGGAAGCCAATAGAGAACTGAGTTGCCAAACAGCCCGGAAAACTCACAGCAACCCACTGATTTCAGCCATGAAAACTTTTGACAACACAATGGAGAACTTCCTCTAAATAAACCTTGCCAAAAACAAGATAAGAAAGTACAATGTACTAATATCTGACTGCTCTTCTCAGATGCTAGAGCAGTGGTTCTCAACCTGTGGGTCCCCAGGTGTTTTGGCCTACAACTCCCAGAAATCCCAGCCAGTTTACCATCTGTTAGGACTTCTGGGAGTTGAAGGCCAAAAACATCTGGGGACCCCAGTTGAGAACCACTGTGCTAGAGCAAAGGACAACCTCTCACCAGATGTTGGGCCAAAGCAGAATGGGGTGGTACCTGGGTGCTCTTCTCTCCATTAAATGTCAGAGCAAGGGATGGCCACTCAATATTTGTTGATCCAAAGGGCAATGGGATGGTACCTGGCTGCTCTTCTCTACCTCAGAGGCCAGAGCAAGGGATGGCCACTCAACAACTATTAGGCCAAAGCACAATAGGATGATACCTGGCTGTTCTTCTCTCCAGTGGAGGCCAGAGCAAGGGATGATGGCTCAACAGTTGTTGGGCCAAAGAACAACGAGATGGTACCTCGTCGCTCTTCTCTCCCTCAAAGGCCAGAGCAAGGGATGGCCACTCGATATTTGTTGATCCAAAGGGCAATGGGATGGTACCTGGCTGCTCTTCTCTCCCTCAGAAGCCAGAGCAAGTGATGACAAAGCACCAGTTCTTGGGCCAAAGAACAATGGGATTGTACCTTGCTGGTTTTCTCTCTTTCAGAGGCCAGAGCAAGGGATGGCCACTCAACAACTTTTAGGCCAAAGCACAATAGGATGGTACCTGGCTGTTCTTCTCTCCAGTGGAGGCCAGAGCAAGGGATGATGGCTCAACAGTTGTTGGGCCAAAGAACAACGAGATGGTACCTCGTCGCTCTTCTCTCCCTCAAAGGCCAGAGCAAGGGATGGCCACTCGATATTTGTTGATCCAAAGGGCAATGGGATGGTACCTGGCTGCTCTTCTCTCCCTCAGAAGCCAGAGCAAGTGATGACAAAGCACCAGTTCTTGGGCCAAAGAACAATGGGATTGTACCTTGCTGGTTTTCTCTCTTTCAGAGGCCAGAGCAAGGGATGGCCACTCAACAACTTTTAGGCCAAAGCACAATAGGATGGTACCTGGCTGTTCTTCTCTCCAGTGGAGGCCAGAGCAAGGGATGATGGCTCAACAGTTGTTGGGCCAAAGAACAATGAGATGGTACCTCGCCGCTCTTCTCTCCCTCAAAGGCCAGAGTAAGGAATGACCACTCAACAGTTGTTGTGCCAAAGAACAACAGGATGGTACCCTGCTGCTCTTCTCTCCCTCAAAGGGCAGAGCAAGGGATGGCCACTCAACAGTTGTTGGGCCAAAGAACAATGGGATGGGACCCTGATGATCCTCTCTCCCTCAGAGTTGTTTGGCCAAAGAACAATGGCATGGTACCTGGCTGCTCTTCTCTCCCTCAAAGGGCAGAGCAAGGGATGGCCACTCAACAGTTGTTGGGTCAAAGAACAATGGGATGGTACCTTGCTGCTCTTCTCTCCCTCAAAGTTGTTGGCCAAAGAACAACAGGATGGTACCTTGTTGCTCTTCTCTCCCTCAAAGGGCAGAGCAAGGGATGGCCACTCAACAGTTGTTGGGTCAAAGAACAATGGGATGGTACCCTGCTGCTCTTCTCTCCATCAGAGTTGTTGGGCCAGAGAACAAAGGATGGTACCTTGCTGCTCTTCTCTCCCTCAAAGGCCAAAGCAAGGGATGACCACTCAACAGTTGTTGGGTCAAAGAACAATGGGATGGTACCTTGCTACCCTTCTCTCCCTGAGAGGCCAGAGCAAAGGACAACCTCTCACCAGATGTTGAGCCAAAGCAGAATGGGATGGTACCTGGCTGCTCTTCTCTCCATTAGATGTCAGAGCAAGGGATGGCCACTCAACAGTTGTTGGGCCAAAGAACAATGGGATGGTACCTTGCTGCTCCTCTCTCCCTCTGAGTTGTTGGCCCAGAGAACAACAGGATGGTACCTTGCTGCTCCTCTCTTCCTCAGAGGCCAGAGCAAGGGATGGCCACTCAACAGTTGTTGGGCCAAAGAACAACGGGATGGTACCTTGTTGCTCCTCTCTTCCTCAGGGGCCAGAGGAAGGGATGGCCACTCAACAGATGTTGGGCCAAAGAACAACGGGATGGTACCATGCTGCTCTTTTCTCCCTCAGAAGCCAGAGCAAGGGATGGCCACTCAACAGTTGTTGGGCCAGAGAACAACGGGATGGTACCTTGCTGCTCCTCTCTTCCTCAGAGGCCAGACCAAAGGATGGCCACACAACAGTTGTTGGGCCAATGAACAACGGGATGGTACCTGGCTGCTCTTCTCTCCCTCAGAGGCCAAAGCAAGGGATGGCCACTCAACAGTTGTTGGGCCAAACAACAACAGAATGGTACCTTGCTGCTCTTCCCTCCCTCAGAAGCCAGAGCAGGACAGCTGGACTATAGAGGGAGGCCTTGACTCTAATGGTTCTCTAGTTTTGATCAACAGGAGGATCGAGCCCACTGTTCGACATCTCAACATTGAGAAAAATTGGAGAACATGTAGAGAAATAGAAACGCTCAACCTCTAATACATCTGAGTAATGGATAGCTGCATACATAATTGAAGCTTGTCATGGCCTACAGCAATAACAGGGAGATATATACCTTTCCCATAAGGGTTAAAATGTTTAAGCACATTTGAAACAGATGAAAATGAAAGCAAGGGATGGGGGAGGAGGCTTGCCACAGCGTTTGCCTGCAGAGGCCTCCTTTTTATCACAAATCATAGTGCCCCACACAGGACATGAGTAATAAGGGAACCAAGGCTCTCGGCAAGATTGAACGAGGGGTATTTTTCCTTCCCCCAAATGTGTCAGTTTCTCTCCCTTTCAGCTTTTAAAAAAACCGCTTGAGGCCAACCAAACCATGCTGGTCAAAAGCAGGGAATCAATGCCCTCGTTCTAATTTGAAAGTTCAGCACATGTGTTTCCTTTCTCGTTAATATCGCCTTCCTATTAACGAGAAGAATAGCGCTAGACTTCAAATGTTGCCTTGGTTTAACAAGCAGGAAAGAATAGAAATTTCTTTGCTCTGCGCATGGCACGGTGCCAGGAACCACCTGGAAAATCCAGATAAGAAGGGAAAGAGGGGGAAGGAAGCAGGGCGAGGTAATAGTAAAGCATTCACTCCAGACATTGGAAAAGGGAAGGAGTCACAGTCAGTCCCATCTCAATGGGATGGTGAAGCAGTCTAAAGGAGCTATCCATTGTACCAGAATAGGTTTGGTGTTGTAATTCACTGGGGGTAAACTGAAGCTGTGTTCGCAGTCCAAGAGTCAAAAAGCCAAAGGAGCAAACAGTAGACAAAAAGCCCAAGGGTGTGTCTCCACAAACACAATAATAATAATAATTATTATTATTATTATTATTATTTATTTATCATAGAATCATAGAATCAAAGAGTTGGAAGAGACCTCCTGGGCCATCCAGTCCAACCCCATTCTGCCAAGAAGCAGGAATATTGCATTCAAATCACCCCTGACAAATGGCCATCCAGCCTCTGCTTAAAAGCTTCCAAAGAAGGAGCCTCCACCACACTCCGGGGCAGAGAGTTCCACTGCTGAACGGCTCTCACAGTCAGGAAGTTCTTCCTAATGTTCAGATGGAATCTCCTCTCTTGGAGTTTGAAGCCATTGTTCCACATCCTAGTCTCCAAGGAAGCAGAAAACAAGCTTGCTCCCTCCTCCCTGTGGCTTCCTCTCACATATTTATACATGGCTATCATATCCCCTCTCAGCCTTCTCTTCTTCAGGCTAAACATGCCCAGTTCCCTAAGCCACTCCTCATAGGGCTTGTTCTCCAGACCCTTGATCATTTTAGTCGCCCTCCTCTGGACACATTCCAGCTTGTCAATATCTCTCTTGAATTGTGGTGCCCAGAATTGGACACAGTATTCCATATGTGGTCTAACCAAAGCAGAATAGAGGGGTAGCATTACTTCCTTAGATCTAGACACTATGCTCCTATTGATGCAGGCCAAAATCCCATTGGCTTTTTTTGCCGCCACATCACATTGTTGGCTCATGTTTAACTTGTTGTCCACGAGGACATTATATACTGCTCCATCTCCCCGAGGGGACTCAGAGCGGTCCCCAGGTAACATTTATTTATTTATTTATTTATTTATTTATTTATTTATTTACTTTATTTGTATACTGCTCTTCTCAGCCCTTGGGCAACTCAGAGCAGTTTACAACAGTTTAGATATACAGGATGCAAAATCATTATGCATTTAAAAACAAAAGCATCACAAGTCATTAACATCATTAACATCAGCATCAAAACATCAATACATCAATGTAACAAATCCATCCAGTCTAGTCGGTGAAATCAGAATCCAAAACTCGTTATCCATTATTCTGTGTTCCGATAGTCAGTCAATCAATCACACTGCTTAGTCGAATGCCTGTTCAAACATCCAGGTCTTTACTTTCCTCCGGAATGCCAGCAAGGAGGGGGCCGATCTAATATCTGCAGGAAGGGCGTTCCACAGCCGAGGGGCCACCACTGAGAAGGCCCTGTCTCTCGTCCCCGCCAGGCATGCTTGTGAGGCTGGCGGGATCGAGAGCAGGGCCTCCCCGGATGATCTTAATGTCCTAACTGGTTTGTAGGAGGAGACGCGTTCGGACAGGTAGGTTGGGCCAGAACCGTTTAGGGCTTTAAAGGCTAAAGCCAGCACTTTGAATTGTCCCCAGAAAGAGATTGGCAGCCAGTGGAGCTGGCGCAACAGAGGAGTAGTATGCTCCCTGAGTGCCGCTCCTGTTAACAACCTGGCTGCCGATCATTGGACCATTTGTAGCTTCTGAGCAGTCTTCAGAGGCAACCCCACGTAGAGAGCATTGCAGTAGTCTAAACGGGATGTGACTACAGCATGGACTACCGTGGCCAAGTCAGGCTTCCCAAGGTACGGGCGCAGCTGGCGCACAAAACATACAAAGTAAAAAACAACATAACCATAAGATTAACAAAACAAAATATAAACATAAAAAAGAATGGCCATCAGACTGGAAAAAATCAACTTATATCACCATACCAAAAGAAAGGGAAATGCTAAAGACTGCTCAAACTTCCGTACAGTGGCCCTTATTTCTCATGCCAGTAAGAAAATGCTCAAGATCCTGCAAGGAAGACTCCAGCAATACATGGAGCGAGAGTTGCCAGACGTTCAAGCTGGGTTTAGAAAAGGCAGAGGAACAAGAGACCAGATTGCCAATATCCGGATGCTGGATAATGGAGAAAGGCAGGGAGTTTCAGAAAAACATCTATTTCTGTTTTATTGACTATTCTAAAACCGTTGATCATAATAAATTGTGGCAAGTTCTTGGTGGGATGGGCATACCAAATCACCTTGTCTGACATATGTTGTATGTCTAAAGCTCTCAAGAGCTTTCTAAAGATGGTACAACAAGGAGATTGGAGTTTGAACTGCACTATATGATCAATGCAGGTTGAACTGCATTGAATTTCATTATATGGGTCTGTTGTTGTTGTTGTTCATTCGTTCAGTCGTCTCCGACTCTTCATGACCTCATGGACCAGCCCACGCCAGAGCTCCCTGTCAGCCGTCACCACCCCCATCTCCTTCAAGGTCAGTCCAGTCACTTCAAGGATGCCATCCATCCATCTTGCCCTTGGTCGGCCCCTCTTCCTTTTGCCTTCCACTTTCCCCAGCATAATTGTCTTCTCTAGGCTTTGCTGTCTCCTCATGATGTGGCCAAAGTACTTCAACTTTGTCTCTAGTATCTTTCCCTCCAGTGAGCAGTTGGGCTTTATTTCCTGGAGGATGGACTGGTTGGATCTTCTCGCAGTCCAAGGCACTCTCAGCACTTTCCTCCAACACCACAGCTCAAAAGCATCGATCTTCCTTCGCTCAGCCTTCCCTAAGGACCAGCTCTCACATCCGTAGGTTACTACAGGGAAGACCATGGCTTTGACTAGGCGGATCTTTGTTGCCAGTCTATTATTCCGTGTTCCAATAATCAGTCAATCAATCACACTGCTTAGTCTACAGTGACCATATAATGCAGTTCAAAAAGCATTATAGATCCACCCCATGTCAGGAATCAACCCAGCACCATTATAGCTGCCACAAAACATGGCACAGCTGTAATATGAGATTTGAATAGATGTAAAGCCAAATACGAATTCATAAAGATAGTGAACAACATTCGTGACTAGTAGCCAATAGTAGACAACAGCCTCCACCTTGGTTCCTCTACCATGGGCACCCCATTCTCCATTTTCTCTCCTGCAGGGGTTTGAACCAGTGTGATCCAAAGCACCTTCTTCTCCTTCATCTTCTTTCACAGCCACACGGCACAAAAGCAGCAGAACTATCGCCTTTCAAGCCTTAAGTCTTAAATCTTTCTGCACTGTGCTATGGCCAAAGGGACTGGCATTAGCCTAAAGGTTTGTTTCAGTAAATAAAGACAAGGGGGAGAGGGAGGAGAGGGAGATGATAAAATAGCCTTTATGCTTTTAGGATTTTTTTTTAAAAAAAAACCCCTTCTTCTCTGTCTTCTTACTCTTTCTTCTTTTCTTCCTTACATTTTTTTAAAGCAAGCAAGAATTATATTTTCTAACTCATGCTCTCAACGGCGCGAAGGCACTAGAGAGCCAAGGGAGCCTCAATTTTCAAAGTCCTGCTTTGAAAGGGCCCGGTGGCTTGAAAGCCCATCTCGAATGTAATTTGCTTCTATGGGGTGGTTACACAATGAGGTGTGTAAATGCAATGCTCCCTACAGAGCTTCCTTTGGCTCTCGTTATTATGGCGATGCGATGTGACGTTTCTGGGAAACTAGAACAACGTGAAGCAGGTGTTCTCTGGGTCTCGGGTGTCATTTGCACATCAATGCCAGAAAGGGAGAGTAAGACAATTTTGTATCAGATCTTTGAAACTCCCCCCACCTCTTTTTTTTTTGTTCCCATTTTTTCTATTTTCTGCTTCCCAAATCTACTGTTATCATCACTATTATTTTTGACTGAATTTTTCTATGGAAGAGTAGAGTGAATCCCACAGCAATTTGCAATGCTGATTCGCTGGATAACTTTGAATGGAGGTAAATGGTTTTGTCGATTGCTCACGGAGAGAGGACTTATGACATGTTTGTAAATTTGTCCTTCATAAAGTCTTGGAATTTAATCACATAACTCCCTTTATCTTCCCTTAATTCATTCCTCCTTCCTTCATGTTATCGAGCAATTTAGGGCAGTTTGCAGATAGTGAGATCACGAACACGGAAACTGGGTCCATGCCTGGCGAGGCGTAAAGCTAAAACCCAAAGTTTCCAATCACAGAAGTTTCACCCGTTGAAGCAGAAGCCACCGAAGTCCATGCCTGGTGAGGTTTAAAGCGAAAACCCAAAGTTCCCAATCACAGAAGTTTCACCCGTTGAAGCAGAAGCCGCCGAGATCCATGCCTGGTGAGGTTTAAAGCGAAAACCCAAAGTTCCCAATCACAGAAGTTTCACCAGTTGAAGCAGAAGCCACCGAGGTCCATGCCTGGTGAGGCATAAAGCTAAAACCCAAAGTTCCCAATCACAGAAGTTTCACCAGTTGAAGCAGAAGCCACCGAGGTCCATGCCTGGTGAGGCATAAAGCTAAAACCCAAAGTTCCCAATCACAGAAGTTTCACCCGTTGAAGCAGAAGCCGCCGAGATCCATGCCTGGTGAGGCTTAAAGCTAAAACCCAATGTTCCCAATCACAGAAGTTTCACCAGTTGAAGCAGAAGCCACCGAGGTCCATGCGTGGCAAGGCTTAAAGCTAAAACCCAAAGTTCCCAATCACAGAAGTGTCACCAGTTGAAGCAGAAGCCACCAAGGTCCATGCCTGGTAAGGAGTAAAGCTAAAACCCAAAGTTCCCAATCACAGAAGTTTCACCAGTTGAAGCAGAAGCCACCAAGGTCCATGCCTGGTGAGGCGTAAAGCTAAAACCCAAAGTTCCCAATCACAGAAGTTTCTCCAGTTGAAGCAGAAGCCACCGAGGTACTTTATAGAATCCGGCCAGAAAAAATGACAGCAAGCAGTAAAGAAGCTGACATGTTTTGCAACAATAAAACATATATTTTTATACAGTACAGTCTTTTGTTTTTGTCCCACCCAGCAGGGGCCGGCTTCACGCTGATTGGTAGAGCCGACCTTGACATCACAAGCAGATGGGAGACTTCCCTCTATGACAGTGGTTTCCAACTTGTCGGCCATGGCCAACTGGTGAGCCACAAGACCTAAAATAAGGTCTGTGGCTCTATTAAATATGGCTTTCTGTGGGTGAGCAGGTGGCAAGTACTGGATGGCATATGTTTTGTATCAGAAACTTCTTCAGGCTAAACATGCCCAGCTCCTTAAGCCGCTCCTCATAGGGCTTGTTCTCCAGACCCTTGATCATTTGAGTCGCCCTCCTCTGGACACATTCCAGCTTGTCAATATCTCTCTTCAGTTGTGGTGCCCAGAATTGGACACAATACTCCAGGTGTGGTCTAACCAAGGCAGAATAGAGGGGTAGCATGACTTCCTTAGATCTAGACACTATGCTCCTATTGATGCAGGCCAAAATCCCATTGGCTTTTTTTGCTGCCGCATCACATTGTTGGCTTATGTTTAACTTGTTGTCCACGAGGACTCCAAGATCTTTTGCACATGTACTGCTCTCGAGCCAGGCATTGTCCCCTATTCTGTATCTGTGCATTTAGTTTTTTCTGCCCAAGTGGAGTATCTTGCATTTGTCCCTGTTGAGCTTCATTTTGTTAGTTTTGGCCCATCTCTCTAATCTGTCAGGATTGTTTTGAATTCTGCTCCTGCCTTCTGGAGTATGTAAAGGAGGGTAAAATTACTGCCACCAAATTTGTGAGGAAGGCCGGGCAATGATCAACAGCAGCTTAGGAGCTGGTTTATAAAGGGAATATTAGTTACAGAAGGATTTATTCATTTGATAGCGTAGCTCTAATTTGGTTCTTGATTTGACCTTTCTTCTTTTGTAGGCTGTTTAACTTAGGAGAAACTGTATCAGGCAAGGCTTGAGGAGAACAGTAACAACTTTATTTAACAGGAGTATAACATGTTCAATTGTTTCTTCACAAGAGGCACGAATCTTGATTGGTTACATTAGTAAGGTTTCATGAGTAACTTTAGGTACAGACTTTAAGAGGTTTCTATAAGCAGATGTATCTTTCCTGGTCAACTCTCCTAATAAAACAAATAAGCTAAAAGGCTTATTTAACAGAATTGGCTCCCAGCCAAACCCTGATTCTTAATATTAAAGAACCAGTCTTCCCTATAGTTCTCTAACTATGGTATTCCTGATGGTTTTCCACACACCACAGGATCAACTACCTTCTCCTGTAACTCTTTGGTCACAGACTAGTTCCCTGTTTCTCCCACTAGAGAAATCAGTCCTTTCTGCAACTCTAATAGTCACAGACTCTTTCCTGATTCTCTCACTAGAGAAATCAGTCTTCCTTGTAGCTCACCGGCTTACAGACTGCCACTTTCAAACAGCTGCCCCGTGAAGTGACAGTTGGCTCCGCCCCCATTGCTATGGCAACTCAGCTCAAGCCAAACCAGCCACTATCTCTAACAAAATATAATCCTACATACCATTTATTACCTACTGTTTAAACAACACATCATAAGAATAAAAATTGCACATCTTCACAGCTATCCCTCCCAATTTGGTGTCATCTGCAAACTTGATGGTCCTGGAGGGTTTTTAAGGAAAGGCTGGATGACCATTTATTTATTTATTATTTATTATTTGCACTTGTTAACTGCCACTCTCAGCCCAGAGGCGACTCGTGGCGGTGTACATAACACAGAAAAGACAACAATTTACAGTAGCATAAGACCATAACACAACATATAAAAATCCGCTTCGTCTAGTTTGGGGTCATAGCCAATCTCATAGTCATAGTCCATTCCGGTGGTCATTCCAAAAAACATAGCACTAGCTGAAGGCCTTTTCAAAGAGCCAGGTTTTCAGGCCCTTGCGGAAGGCCATGAGGGAAGGCGCCTGTCTGATTTCAGCAGGGAGGGAGTTCCATAGCCGGGGGGCCACCACCGAGAAGGCCCGCTCTCTCGTCCCCGCCAGGCGTGCCTGTGAGGCAGGCGGGACCGAGAGAAGGGCCTCCCCGGATGATCTCAAGGTCCTCGTGGGCTCGTAGGCCGAGATGCGGTACTCAAGGTATTTTGTCAGGAGTGCTTCGATTGCATAATCCTGAATGCCAGGGGTTAGGCTGGATAGTTCTTCTGCACTCCTCCAACTCCAGGATTCTATGATTAATAACTAGCTATTTGAATTATGATTGGAAAGAGACCTTTATCCTTTGGAGTTGTTGCAGCAAAGGAGTAACCCGCACCTATTGAGCAGCCTAGCTGCAGCTCTTTTGTACTAGACTTCCTTCAGTGTCCTGAATGTATTCTCTCCCTTTCCCACTTAAATGTACAGCGCTGTGACTTCCTCTTCGTTTCTTTGGGGGTTGCGTTGGTGATAGAACGAAGCAGAAGAGCAAAAAAGAGGGGCAAGGGAGAAGATAAATTAGTCTGTTGGAAGGGATCCAGGAATGAAAGATAGAGATGATTAAGGGTTTAGAGAAGGATTGACCCTATGAGGAAGGATTAAAGGAACTAATTATGTACAGCTCAGATAACGAAGGACTAAAGAGGTGATTTAATAACAGCCTGTAAATACTTGGAGGCTACCAGCATGAAAGAAGGAAGCAGGTTGGTTTTTCTGGGTTTTTTTTTTAAAAGCATAGTTCACTGAACAGCGACGCAAAGGAATGGGAAGAAACAGAGCAAGAAGGATTTAATCCCATCATTAGGGCAACTAGGTTGTTGACAAACAGAGGTAAGAGTGGGGTTGGGAAGACTGGATGATGGGCGAGGACTCTAGGCACTGTACCATGATGGTACTATTGAACAGGACATAGGGTTACAGCCTGTGTTGGACGGGGTCGCACTCCCCCTGAAGACGCAGGTTCGCAGCTTGGGTGTGATCCTGGACTCATCGCTGAGCCTGGAACCTCAGGTTTCGGTAGTGACCAGGGGAGCATTTGCACAGTTAAAGCTTGTGCGCCAACTGCGCCCGTACCTTGGGAAGTCTGACTTGGCCACGGTAGTCCACGCTCTGGTTACATCCCGTTTAGACTACTGCAACGCTCTCTACATGGGGTTGCCTTTGAAGACTGCTCGGAAGCTTCAATTGGTTCAACGTTCAGTAGCCATGATACTAACAGGAGTGGAGCACAGGGAGCATACAACT